>NC_134787.1:19277582-19287582 GCF_046742065.1 Oratosquilla oratoria
ACACACACACACACACACACACACACACACACACACACACACACACACACACACACACACACACACACACACACACACACACACACACACACACACACACACACACACATACACACCCACACCCACACACCCACACAAACACACATACACTCACGCACACACATACACATAGATACAAACACATATACATATAATACGCACACATACACCCATCTATACGCATACATAAATATAAATACATACACACACACAATGGCTCACCCACACGCAAATACAAAACACACACACACACACACACACACACACACACACACACACACACACACACACACACACACACACACACACACACACACACACACAAGGATACACACACGCAAAGTGCTAACGTTACATTGTTTCAACGGTGGAGCGGTGATAGTGAGAATGCCGTTGTTTTCGGATAAAAGGCCGATAAAAATGACGAATAAAAGAGTGAGAGAACACACACACTGATTTGGATGGTCCCCATACAGCTGCGGCGGCTGTATGGGGGGATGGGGGATGGGGGATGGGGGGTAAAGTCAATGTTTTGCCTATATTGCTGTTTCCCCGTTGTCATAAAGTAGCCGCTGGTGGTGACGGTGATGATGGTGATGGTGGTGATGGTGATGGTGGCGGTGATAGTGGTGGTGATAGTGGGTGTGGTGTTTGTGTTACTTCTTGTAATTTCTCTTGTCCAAAACCCAGCCATTTTATTCACTTTACTGGGTCACCCATAATCAAATGAAGCGTTTTGATTGTACCAAAAATTATATATATATATATATATATATACACTGTATATATATACATATATATATACATATATATATATATATATATGTGTGTGTGTGTTGTATATAATAGCATGATGACAACTCACAATTTTCTTGTTAACTTGTTCAATACTGCGAACAAGGCGACGTATTTCAAGAGGCAATCTATGTAGAAGGTCAGCAAAGGACATAATTAAAAGAAATGTCAAACCTATTAACGAGAGCGATAGGTTAAATCTGGTCATTTTCTATAAAAACAAGAGGATTAGTAACCTGATCATGAGAAATAACACCACTCCTGAACGCCCTCTCCTTCAACGTAGTCATGCCGTATACAAATTTGTATGACAACATGAGGACTGTGGGCCTCATGCGTCGTATATTGGTATGACTACTACTAAAGTATCGAGAAGGCTTACTCTTCATTTATCTGCAGGCGCCATCAAAAATCATTATAGTAACCACCACCAACTACGACTCACAGGAGAAGACCTCGTAAAGGGTACTTCCATTATTGCCACGGAAAAAGACCACAAAAGACTTGCGATTATCGAAGCGTTGCATATCAAACACAGCAACCCCGACATGAATAAGCAGCTTCAAGATCTCCAAATTCTCCCTTCTTCTAAAGCCATGATCGCACATTTCCATATTGATGATATCCATTCTTCCACCTCACAGCACGGTGAACAATTGACCACCCCACGGCGTGGGTGATCTATTGTCATTGCTGGGGTTTTTGTCCTTTTGTCCACCTCTCCTATGTTCGTACTTATTTCATATTATTTGTTTGTTTGTAACCTCTCCTTAGCTCATTTATGTAACACTATTTCTGTATATATACGATTTAACTATTGTATGTATTATTCTGCCTTGAAAATGAAGTTGTGCAACTTCGAAACGTTGGTACCGAAATATCTACTAGTTTGACTATCCTGCCTCAGTGTTGAAATGTCCTTTGCTGACCTTCTACATAGATTGCCTCTTGAAATACGTCGCCTTGTTCGCAGTATTGAACAAGTTACCAAGAAAATTGTGAGTTGTCATCATGCTATTATATACAACATTTCTTGCCAGAGTGAGAACCTCCTGCCTAAGTATACGCATGTATATATATATATATATATATATATATATATATATATATATATAGTATGTATATATACATACATATATATATATGTATATATATACAGTATATATATATATATATATATATATATATACATATATATATATATATATATATAATGTATGTATATATACATATATGTATATACATCCACAGCGGCCTTGCTGTGGATGTACTGTGTCTTGCGACACTGCTTCTGACCCAGGGCGGTGGGCAGGGTGCAGGGATGACCCGTCATCCAGGAGGTGCTCAGATGAGAGGAAGGGTGGGAGGGGTGTGGAGTGTATTTAGGGATGGAATGGGTGGGAGTGTTTTTATGTCTTTCCCTTTTTGGCTACCTCCCTTGGAAGGGGGAAAAAGCCTTGGTATATGTATGTATGTATGTATATATATATATATATATATATATATATATATACATATATGTATGATATATATATATATATATATATATATATAATATATATACATATATATATATAATTTCCGACAGTCCACCCCGGGTATTCGAACCAAGGCCTAGCTTGATGTCTCGGTTTGATGCTAACTGTCGGAAATTCCTTTGTAAGATGCTCGCTGTTACTAGCGATTCACTCCAGGTATATATATATATATATATATATACGTATATATATATATATATATATATATATATATATATATATATATATATGTGTGTGTGTGTGTGTGTGTGTGTGTGTGTGTGTGTGTGTGTGTGTGTGTGTGTGTGTGTGTGTGTGTGTGTGTATGTGTGTGTATATATACATACACACACACACACACACACACACACACACCTTATATAAATATATATATATGTATATATATACAGTATATACATATACATATATATATATATATACATATATATATACATATATATATATATATATATATACGTATACATACATATATATATATACATATATACATATATATATACATATATATATATATATATATATATATGTGTGTGTGTGTGTGTGTGTGTATATATTCTAGCAAAACGGTAGCCGCTAAATAGGTAATTTTTTTTAACTGCATAAATAATTTTATTGAACAATTAAAACAAAAAAATCTCGAAACTTTGATTCATAATTTGATTCCCCCTCACGATCGTTATCTATTTTTCATAATTTGACGGACACACTGAAGCTCACCCGCCCTAATATACTATTTACCAATGAATCCATTTCATATATTTTATGCGCATATCTATTAGTCTAAATGCACATTTAAATATTTTTATAAAATAATTTATTCTTTATATGTTTCATTGTTTATTTATTTATTTATTTGTTTATTTGGGGAGCTGCTCTCCATTTTCTATTTGAGGACAGTATTGTATGTTATTTGCGATGGGAAGAGGGGGGGATATTTAACCCCCCCACCTTACATACATGTGCCCTGGCTCTACCCCTTGGTGAAGAATTAGGTTACGTATATAAACATGAGCTTAAATTTAGGCAATAAATGCTGTAGTGGTGAAGATAATGGTGTAAATGGTGGTAGTCTCCGTGGCGGTAGAAGATATGGAGGTGGTGGTGGTAAAGAATTTGGAGGTGATGGTGGTGGTAGTGGATATGGAGGTGATGGTGGTGGTGGTAGTGGATATGGTGGTGGTAGTGGATATGGAGGTGGTGGTGTTGGTGGTAGAGGATATGGAGGTGATGGTGGTAGAGAAAATGGAGGTGGTGGTGGTAGAGGATATGGAGGTGGTGGTGGTGGTGGTGGTGGTAGTGGTAGAGGATATGGAGGTGATGGTGGTGGTGATAGCGGATATGCTAGTGGTGGTAGAGGATATGGAGGTGGTGGTGGTAGTGGATATGGTGGTAGTGGTAGAGGATATGGAGGTGATGGTGGTGGTAGTGGATATGGTGGTGGTAGAGGATATGAAGGTAGTGGTAGTGGTAGTGGATATGGTGGTGGTGGTAGAGGATATCGAGGTAGTGGTGGTGGTAGTGGATATGGTGGTGATGGTAGGAGATATGGTGGTGGTAGTGGATATGGTGGTGGTGGTAGGAGATATAGTGGTGGTAGGGGATATGGTGGTGGTATGGGATATGGAGGTGATGGTGGTAGTGGATATGGTGGTGGTAGAGGATATGGAGATGGTGGTGGTAGCAGACATGGTGGTGGTGATTTAGTGGATATAGAGGTGCTGATGGAGGTGGTGGTAGCGGTGGTGTACCAGTGATGGTGGTAGTTGTGGAAGTGGTGGTAGTGTATGTGTAATAACAGTAGTAATGGATGGTGACAGTTGTCGTGTTGGTGCTAGTGATGATAGTGACTGATAGTATATTGGTGGCAGTGGTATCATTAGTGAGTATCGGGAGTAGTGGTAGTGGTGGTGGCTGTGGTGGTGGCTGTGGTGGTGGCTGTGGTGGTGGCTGTGGTGGTGGCTGTGGTGGTGGCTGTGGTGGCTGTGGCGGCAGTGGTATAATTAGTGGGTATCGGCAGAAGTGGTAGTGATGGTGGTGGCTGTGGAGGCTGTAATGGCTGTGGTGGCGGCTGTGGTGATGGCTGTGGTGGCGGCTGTATTAGCGGCTATGGTGGCTGTGGTGGCGGCTGTGACGGTTGTGGTGGCTGTAGTGGCGGCTGTAGCGGCTGTGGTGGCTGTGGTGGAGGCTGTGGTGGCTATGGTGGAGGCTGTGGTGGCTGTGGTGAAGGCTGTGGTGGCTATGGTGGAGGCTGTGTTGGCTGTGGTGGCTGTGGTGGCGGCTGCGGCGGCTGTAGCGGTAGCTCAGGCAAGTCATTTCCATCTATATCACCTTGACATGAATATGTATTCGGCAAATATTGACAAATGCAAGACTCTTGCTGTGCATCCGATCTCGCTGTACTTTTCGTTTCCAATCGATATTTTTTTTCTTCCTTTTTTGTCAAATTTAATAACTCCATTCATCGCTTGATTTCAGGGGGGACGAAACTCTTTCTGGCCCCGATTTTTTTTTTTTTTTTTCTTTCTTAACCAATTCAACTCCGATGACAAGATGTCTTGTCATTTGGTCAAATAAAACAAAAAAATCATAAAACACCAAAATGTTTGATCAAACACCAGAAAAATATGACGTCAGTCCTCGCTTCGCTGCGAGCGATGGCGAGGACAAACGTCATATTTTTCTGGTGTTTGATCAAACATTTTGGTGTTTTATGATTTTTTGTTTTATTTGACCAAATGACAAGATATCTGGTCATCGGAGTTGAATGGGTTAATGTGGTGAGGGAGTGTGAAAAAAGGACATCACGTGGAAAGGGTTAAATCTTTATCACACACACGCGCACACACACACATACGTATATATATATATATATATATATATATATATATACTGTATACATATATACATATATATATATATATATATGTTCCTATACAAACATACATGTGTATGCATGCATATACTGTATATACATATATACACACATATATATATATATATATATATATATATATATATATATATATATATATATATATATATATATACATACATATTTGTTACTATTACTCTTCAGTAGCCATGCAAAACTTGAATATATTTTATTCCTTCGTATCCTACAGGACCACAAGTATAACCCGGCCCCCCCCTCTTTCTCCCTCCCTCCCTCTCCCCACTCTCCCCCTTGTCCCATCCTCTCTCTTGTCCCCTTTCATTTACTTTACTCTCTTTCTGTCTCGCCTGCCCTCCTTCTTCATTCCCCCAATATTAGTGAATGACCTTGGGAAGGTGGAGGAGCAGGAGGAGGAGGAGGAGGAGGAGTAGCAAGAGGTAGAGGATGAGGGGAGGAGGAGAAATGAGGAGGAAGAGGAGGAGCAGGGAGGAGGAAGAGGAGTAGGAGGAGGAAGAGGAGGAGAGGAGGAGGAAACGAAGGAGGAGGAGGAGGAGAGGAAGGAGGATGAGAAGGAGTAGGAGAAGGAAGAGAAGTAGGAGAGAAGGAGGAGAAGACGAAGGAGGAGGAGGAGGAGGAGGAGGAGGAGGAGGAAGATGGCCCATTGGCCAGCTGCGCCTCCGATGGTCCTCCTCCTCCTCAATTCCTCTTGTGTGCAGATGACATGCCGAGATCAGGACTCGGCGTCCTCCTCCTCCTCCTCCTCCTCTTCCTCCTCCTCCTCTTCCTCCTCCTCCCCTCCTCCTCCCCTCCTCCTCCTCTTCCTACTTCCTCTTGATTGTTTTAATTGGGAAGGGAAGGAGGGAAGGGGGAAGGAGGGAAGGAAGGAAGAAATTGAGAGAAGGAGAAATGGATTGGAGGGAGGGAGGGAGGGAGAGGGAGGAAGGGAGAGAGGAAGTGAGTGAGGGAGAAATGGAAGGGAGTGAGTGAGAGGTGAAGGAGTTAGGGATGGTGGGAGGGAGGAAGTGAGAGAGAGAGAAATAGATTGGAGGGATGGAGGGAGAGGTGAGAGAGGGAGGGATATAGGGAGGGAATGATGGGTGAAGGAGGGGGATGTAGGGATGGAGGGAGAGGTGAGGGAGGAAGGGATGTAGAGAGGGAGAGATGAGGGAGGGAGGAAGTGAGGGAGGGAGAAATAGATGGAATTAGGTTGCAGGGTTGCTTGGAGGTGATCTGAGTCTGTGAGGGAGTGGAATGGATTCCTGAGGGATATCTTTGCTGGTTCTCCCACGTGATAGTTGCAGGGATTGGAGGAGGGTGTACTCGGTGGATTTACTTTAGTGTGGGGCCTTGCAATGGCTTTATATTGAAATAATGATTTTCTTCTTTCAGATTAAACCTTTAAATATTTCTGTAAACATATTACGTTGATAAAGATAATAAAATTTATAAACTGACTATGATCTCTTATTTTGACATTATCTTGTCTTCTCTTCCTATCTTCCTTTCTCCCATTAAAAAAAAAAAAAAAAATTCCTTCATTGCTCAATAATTTCTATCTTTCTTTCTTTCTTTCTTTCTTCTCTTCCTTGCCTAGCCATCAGAAAAAAGGAAATTATCGAAAATTATAGGCCAACCTATTCATCATATTTATTTATTTACTTATTCATTTATTTATTTATTTTATTTCTTCTTTTTATATTTTAATCCTCCCCACCTCTTCCGTGTTTCCCCTTCAATTCCCTAATCTTTCCTTTCCTCTTTCTTTCTTTTCCTTATTCCTCCTTTCTCCGTTTTTCCTCTTCCCATCCCCTTTCTCCCTCCTTTCAATTCTTTCTTTCCTTCTCTTCTGGAGTCCTTCTTTCTATTTCCTTCTCTTATTCTTTATCGTTTCTTTCTCTTATCTTCCTTTCTTTAGTTTCCTTATCTATCCTATATATTCCTATATTCATCTATATATATATATCAGTGTATTTTATATATATATATATATATATATATATATACATATATATCTGTTATAATCACCCCTCACCAATACATTAAACTCATCAAACAGAAAGGATATAACAGAAATCCATAGATAACCCCCCGATTCCCCAACTCTAAAAAAATAATATAATAGAATCAAACATAAAAGACACATCAATAGATACAGAAAAAAGCTATAACATAAACCTAATAATAAACAAATAATACCATCCATAACACAAATACATAAACATCCACCAAACAAACAAACAAATAATAGATACAGTAACAAATAGAACAAAAATGAATGAAACACATAAAAATATAGACTGATAAATAATTTAAAGAAATTTCAAAAAAACACACCCTAACACACACAAATAACTAGAAACTAACACACCAAACAAAAACTAACAACTATCAAGGCTTATTCCCAAGACAGAATGCACCTTGAAACTATGCAACCTATCGGAGAGGAGGGAAGAGGAGAGAGGAGGAAAGGAGGAAGGTGAGAGGAAAGGAAGTGGAGAGGAGGAGGAAGAGCAGGAGGAGGAAGAAGGAAACTATTAAAAAGGAGGTGGAGGAGGAGGAGGTATAGGTATAGAGGAGGAAAGAAGAGCATATATAGGAGTGAGAAGAGGAGGAGGAAAGGAGGAAGGAGGATAGGAAAGAAAGGAGGAGGAGGAAGAGGAGGAGGAGGAAAGAGTAGGTACGAAAGGCATATATTAATATATCTTGTTTGAACTAGAAAATCACTAAATAATAACAGGACTCATCAGGAAAAGAAAGGATATAAAGAACAGATAGATAATTAACCAAATAGATGAATTTGTGAATATAGATAATTGATAGATATATAAACAGATGAAACACATCAATAGATAAAGAAATAAAGAAGCATATAAACAAATAATAAAACAAATAATAGATCCATAAACAAATAAAATACACAAATAAAACAAACAAATAATAGATACAGTAACAAATAGAGAACAAAAATGAATGAATGAATAAAAAAATAGACTGATAAATAAAGAAATAAAGAAATATATAAGCAAATGATAAAACAAATACTAGATAAAACACACAAATAAACAAACAAATAATAGGTAGAGAACACAAATGAACAAACAAATAAACTAATCAACTAAAGGCTTGATTCCCAAGACAGAATGAACAACTTGAAGCCACGAGGATGATCAAACCCGAGTCGGTGAGAGGAGGGAAGAGGAGGAGGAGGAGGAGAAGGAGGAAGGTGAGGAGGAAAGGAAGTGGAGGAGGAGGAGGAAGAGCAGGAGGGGAGGAAAGAAGCAAGAGGAGGAGAAAAGGAGGTGGAGGAGGAGGAGGAAGAGGAAGAGGAGCAGGAAGAGGAGGAGGAAAGGAGGAGGAGGAAAGGAGGAAGAGGAGAAAGAGGAAGAGGAGGAGGAGCAGGAAGAAGAGGAGGAGGAAGGTGAATGAGGAGGAGGAGGAGAAGGCTGTGAGGCATCTCTATCAGAGGTAAGACACTTTGGCAGAAGATTAACATGGAACAGGATGGGAAGGGTTACTGCATGGTAGCTCACCAGGAGAAACCATGGGTGTGAGTGAAGTGACGCGCCTCCTAGCGTATGCTCCGAAATGAATGAAAATAATGATTAATAAAATATATTATACTGACAGTCCTCCACTTCGGCATGCTTATAGACTAACACTTAAAATGTAAAATAAAATGTAAAATAGACAATAAATAAATAAATAAATAAATAAATAAAATAAAATATTATGAAATAAAATAAAATAAAATAAAATAGAAATAAAATAAAATAGAAATAAAATAAAATTAAATAGGATAAGATAAAATAAGATAAAACGAAATAAAATAAGATAAAATAAAATGAAAATAAAATAAAATAAATAAAATGAAATAAAATAAAATAAAATAAAATAAATAAATCATGTAATAGAAGAATAAAAGAAGAAGAAGAAGAAGAAGAAGTAAGAAGAAGGCGAAGAAGAGAACAAAAGGGGGGAAGGGGGAAAGGGAAAAAAGGGGGGAAAGGATGAAAGGGGAGAAATGGGGGGGAAAGGGGAAGAGGGGAGAGGGGAAAACGGGAAAGAGGGAAAGGGGGAAAGGGGAAATGGGGAAAGGGGGAAAAGGGGGAAGGGGGAAAGGGGGAAGAGGGGAAATGGGAAAAGGGAAAAGAGGGAAAGGTAGGAGAAGGGGAGGGGAGAGGACCGAAGAGCCGGACGCTTTGGCCATTTGCATTGTCAGCTCTCGAATTGTGGGTTCACCTGACACTCCCCTCAACTCCCTTGGTGGCGTATTTGATCCGAAGACGCCGACGATTTATACCCTAACGGACTGCCAACACCCGATGTCCCTCGCTCTCTAATCCGATGGCGAATCTTATTTCGCAGACTCCGGCACGGAGAGGAGAAGCGGGAATCCAACAGCGTGCCCACAGAGGAGGCAAGCCCGTCCGTGTCAGCTAAATTCTGTTTGTCTCCCAGACGATAGGCAGCCACGGTAATCTGGCGGGGGGCAAGCGTGCCCTGGCTGTCTCGCATTCTCACTCAAGAACACTCCCACTCTTTTTTGTCCGTTTATTAGCTCATGCAGACGAAATGGCAGTCAGTAATGAAGCTTTTTTAATTTCATTTGTACGTTACTTCTACGATAATCATCTTATAGCTTTTTTTGTTATTTATTTCGCCTTATTTTTTTTTTCGCCCTCCTCATTTGTGTTTCCTCAATCCCACCCTCTGTCATACCAAATCAATTTTCCTC
>NC_134787.1:19292582-19305082 GCF_046742065.1 Oratosquilla oratoria
TCGGAATGGGTTTTGATTTTGTTCAACTTTGTACACTCCGGTGGGACCTGTCCCAGAGAACATCGGTACACTATTTAAATGAATCCTTTTGCTTACTATGTATAACCCTGAGGACGAACCCCGGACAGGGTTCGAAACGTCGGTAATAAATTCTGTTACTCTGAGTCCAGTGTTTCGAACTTTTTACGATATATATATATATATAAGTATATGATATAGTTAGTTTTTTGTGATCATATATAAATATAAGATAATGTTTTGTTTGTGGGGTTGTGGTATATATATATATATGAATATATATGATGACTATATATATATATATATATATATATATATATATATATATATTGTCTGATTGATGTCGCTGTTTACTAGCGAATTTCTCATATCTATATATATATATATATATATATATATATACATACATACATAAACACACACATGTATATTCACACATAGACCTAGGTGTTGATGTTCCCGTTTTCTATGGAAACAAAAATCGTCGAAACCGTCGGGTGGATTGCCCGCCTTTCAGCGTCAGTCGCAGTGAGGAGTTCAGCATGATTATCCCGCCGAGCCTTTGAATGCAACCAGAGGAGGAGGAGGAGCTTGCCGAAGGACCTCTTCCCTCCGTCGTGAACGAGGAGGAGGAGGAGGGAATGGAGGAGGAGGAGGGAGTGGAGGAATAGGAGGAGGAAGAGGAGGAGGGAGTGGAGGAAGAGAAGGAGGAAGAGGAGGAGGAGGAGAAGGACGATGAGGTGGAGGGGGACAAGGAGGTGGAGGGGGACAAGGAGGAGGAGAAGGAGGTGGTGGAAAAGGACGAGGGCAAAGAGGAGGACGAGGAGTAGATGGAGGAGGAAGAAAATTAAGAGGACTAGGAGGAGGAGGAGGAGGAGGAGGAAGAGAAGGAGGAGGAGGGAGGAGGAGAAGAACCTATTCATTCCCTCCCTCCCCATCCTCTCAACCTTCCTTCTACTCTTTCCCTCCCACTCCCCACCCCCTCCTTTTCCACCCACTCCTTTCCCCCCCTCCCCTTCCTTCCCATCTCCCCCCCTCCCCTTCCTTCCCATCTCCCCCCTCCATCCCCTCCATCCCATCGCAGGCCTCTATTATGTAAGGGACAATACTCTCTTAGGAAAATTAGGTCTTCAGGGGAAACAGGACCTACACTTCCCTCCTCCTCCTCCTCCTCCTCCTCTTCCTCTTCCTCCTCCACTTCCTCTTCCGCCTCTCCTTCCTCCTCCTCCCCTCTTCCTTCTCTTCTCCGTCATCCTCATCCTCCCCTTCCTCTTTCCTTCTCTTCCCCCTCTTGTCCTTTAATTATTTCTCCTCCGACCTTTTCCCCTTCTTCTTCCTCCACCCCTCTCTTATCTCTTCTCCCTCATTTTATTCCTCCACTCTTCCTCCACCTCCCCTCGTCCTTCTCCTCCTATCCCTCCTCCTCCTACTCCTCCTATTCCTCCCCTCTTCCTCCACCTCCCCTCGTCCTTATCTTCCCCCCTCCTTCTCCTCCTATCCCTCCTCCTCCTACTCCTCCTATTCCTCTCCCCTTCCTCCACCTCCCCTCGTCGATATCTTCCCCCTCCTTCTCCTCCTATCCCTCCTCCTCCTATTCCTCCCCTCTTCCTCCACTTCCCCTGGTCCTTCTCTTCCCTCCTCCTCCTCCTCCTCCTCCTCGTCCTCCTCCTGTCAAATTCGGTGCCGAAGGTGAGTCTCCACAACACACGAGGGTTCTCCTCTGACCTCGAATGACCCCTTGACCCCTTCCGTGCCCGATGGTACTTTCCCTTGTACTCTGATTGTCGCTAGGGAAGTGAATTTTAATCAATAAATGATGTAAAACATTATCTCTCTCTCTCTCCCTCTTTCCTCTCTCTATCTCTTTTTTTCCTTTCCTTCTCTCTTCTCTCTCTTTCTCCGTTTCGCTATCTCTCTCTCCCTCTTTCCTCTTTCTATCTCTTTTTTTTTCCTTTCCTTCTCTCTCCTCTCTTTTTCTGTCTGTTTCGCTCTCTCTCTCCCTTTTTCCTCTCTCTATCTTTTTTTCTTCTCTCTCCTCGCTCTTCCTCTCTCTGTTTCGCTCTCTTCCTCTCCTCCTTTATCTCCATCCCTCTCTCTCTCTCTCTCTCTCTCTATCTATCTATCTATCTATCTATCTATCTATCTATCTCTCTCTCTCTCTCTCTCTCTCTCTCTCTCTCTCTCTCTCTCTCTCTCTCTCTTTCTCTCTCTCCCCTCTCCCCTCTCTTTTGTTCACCGAAATCCCCCCACCCACGAGGGGGGAGAGGGGGGCTAATTCTGGCTAACTGGCAAATCATGGCAAGTCGCAAGGGCTCAGAACACCATAATGGGCAATTGTTAAAATTGCTTTCGCATTAAAAAGAAGAAAAAGAAAGATCTTGGAATATTTATTTCACAAAATTGAAATGACTTTTCACGGCGGCCTTTTGGCTTTTTAACAATATTATGAATGTAATGGACATTATTTTGGGAGGGAGTACAGGGGACGGGAGGGGGACGGGAGGGGGGAAGGGAAGGGAAAAGGGGAGGGGGAAGGAGACGGGAAAGGGTAGGGGGAAAGGGAGGGGGTAAAGGAAAAGGGGAAAGGGAAGGGGGGAAAGGGAGGGGGAAAAGGGAGGGGTGAAAGTGAGTGGGTAAAGGGAGGGGAAAGTGGGGGGGGGGGGGGGGGGGTGGGGAAAAAGGGAGGGGTGAAAAGGATGATGGGGAAATAGGGAGGGGGGAAAGGGAAAGGGAGGGGTAAAGGGACGGGGAAAGGGAGGGGGTAAGGGAGGGGAAAGGGAGAGGTGAAGGGGAAGGGTGAAAGGGAGTGCTTAAAGGGAGGGGGAAAGGGAAAGTGTAAAAAGGAGGGGAAAGTGGAGGGGGAAAGGGAGGAGGTGAAAGTGAGTGGGTAAAGGGAGGGGTAAAAGGGAAGAGGTAAAGGGAGGGGGAAATTGAGGGGGAAGGAAGGGGGAAAGGGGGAGGGGAGAGGTGAGGGGGAAAGGGAGGGGGAAGGAGGAGGGAAAAGGGGAGGGGAAATGGGAGGGGGAAGTAAGGGGAGAGGGGAAAGCAAGGGGGAAAAGGAGGCAAAGGGAAGGTGAAAGGGAGTGGATAAAGGGAGAGGGAAAGGGAGGGGTGAAAGGGAAGAGGTAAAGGGAGGGGGAAAGGTAGTGGGAAAGGGGAGGGGGGGGAAGGGAGGGGGAAGGAAGGGGAGAGGGGAAAACAAGAGGGAAAGGGAGGAAAGGGGGCACAACGAAGGAGAAGGACATGACCAAATCCTTTTGGGTGAGATCTTCGGCTTGAGTATTTACTCAAGGTGCCGTCAGGCGATTTTATTCAGCCCAGAGGGGAAAGGGGAGATTTGGTAGGGTCAAACACGTCTCACAATTACCTCGATTGACTTTCTCACCATGTTTAATCAGGTAAAGAACCGAACCTCACCCCCTTTTGAAAAGTAAAGATATATCATAATATATGAGGATTCCAGAAACATAGGGGCATCCTCGCCAATTTAATTTGTTTCGGGTTATAGTGATATATATATATATATATATATATATGTGTGTATATATATATATATATATATTTATATGTGTATATATATATATGCATATACATATATGTATATATACATATATGTATATATATGTATATGTAAGCGGCATAGGAAACACAGGAGTCTTGGTCTTGAGTTTATTCCTGACTATTTCGATGTATTTTCAATTGAAAAAGCATACATGCGAAACTAGTCAGGAATAAACTCAAGACCAAGACTCCTGTGTTTCCTATTCCGCTTACATCAACCTGTCAGAATGTCTCAATATATGTATATATACATATATATATATGCATATATCATATATATATATATATATATATATATATATATATATATATATATATATATGCAAAGAAATCACAAAACACACGTGATAAAATATTTTTGCAGAAACCACCGGGAAATTGAAAAAACAGACACCGAACGTTTTCGTCTATTTAGACATTTTCAAAGGTACAAAAAAGCAATACAGAAAGAAACAATAAATACATGAGAAGACAAGGATACTCGGAGAGGTCCCATGTTACATTTTATCACACACAATTTTGTCAATAATAAAATTGTCCAATTTAAATAAACCCAAACTCAAGTTCATGTTATTTCCAAAATTTCTTTTTATAAACAAGATTCAATAATATTTCTTTCTATAATATTATTACAAGAAGTAATTATTTTAGAATTTCCCCAGTCAATATTATGACCATAATCCCTTTGGTGGACAAATAATCCACTGGACACTTGCCCCGTTTTAATACTATATTTATGTTGGCCTATTCTTTTTCCTAAGCCTTTGCCTGTTTGGCCTATATAAATAAAATCACAGTTTTTACATGGTATGTTATAAATACATCCTTCTTTACTTCTTGGAGAATTTTTAATTAACAGACTCTTAATGTTGTTATTATTTTTGAATACTATCTGGATACCAAATTTTTAAGAAATGCTAGGAAGATGGATTAAATTTTTGTGATACGGAATTGTTAACATATTTTTATAATTAAATGGTTTGACCTGCGCATTATTAAGAAAACATTTCCTAGCTTTGAATTTTTTTTTTATCAATAAGATGTTTTGGATACTTTAGATTTTCTCCAATGTCATAGATGAATTGTATTTCTTGATCCAAGAACTCAGGGGAACAAATTCTATAAGCTCTCATGAACATTGAAGAAAAAACTGAGAACTTGGATTTTTGACTGTGATACGAGTAAAAATGAATGTACGAAAGGACATTGGTTGGCTTCCTGTAAACGTCAAATTTAAAGTATCTTCTACATCGGTAAATATTTACATCTAAAAATGGTAACATATTATTTTCTTCAACCTCTACTGTGAATTTAATGGAATGCGCCAAATTGTTTAAATCTGACAAAAAAGTATCCAAATGTTGATCATTAGGCCAAATGCATAATATGTCGTCAACATACTTGTACCAAACTGCATTAATTGGAAGAATGTTTGGTAATAACTCTCTTTCAAAAAACTCCATATACAAATTGCAAAGAATTGGAGACAGACAATTTGCCATGGCCACACCAAATGTTTGAGTATAAAAATTTCCATTAAATTCAAACTTAGAGTTTATTACACATAATTTGATTAAACTAATAATAGTATGAGCAGGGAGTGTAAAGTCATGTTTCTTTAATTCTTTTTCTAGAAATCCTAACAAATCTAAAACCGGGACTCGGGTGAATAAACTTTTAATATCGAAACTAACCAACTTAAAATCAAATGTGATATTATGTCCAAGCAGCTTTTCGGTTAGGTCAACATTATCTTTGATATGAGAGTGGGAAATTGTCCCAACAAGAGGACTAAGAAGAGACACTAACCATTTTGACAACTTATATGTGCAAGACCCAATAGAACAAGTAATGGGCCTAACTGGATTATTAACTTTATGAGTTTTAATTAGACCATACATGTATGGAAGTGACGGAGATATAGTAACACATTTTTTTATCAGTTCGTCGTTACCTTTTAATCCAGTTAATCCAGTTAGGCCCATTACTTGTTCTATTGGGTCTTGCACATATAAGTTGTCAAAATGGTTAGTGTCTCTTCTTAGTCCTCTTGTTGGGACAATTTCCCACTCTCATATCAAAGATAATGTTGACTTAACCGAAAAGCTGCTTGGACATAATATCACATTTGATTTTAAGTTGGTTAGTTTCGATATTAAAAGTTTATTCACCCGAGTCCCGGTTTTAGATTTGTTAGGATTTCTAGAAAAAGAATTAAAGAAACATGACTTTACACTCCCTGCTCATACTATTATTAGTTTAATCAAATTATGTGTAATAGACTCCAAGTTTGAATTTAATGGTAATTTTTTACACTCAAACATTTGGTATGGCCATGGGGAACTGTCTGTCTCCAATTCTTAGCAATTTGTATATGGAGTTTTTTGAAAGAGAGTTATTACCAAACATTCTTCCAATTAATGCAGTTTGGTACAGGTATGTTGACGACATATTATGCATTTGGCCTAATGATCAATATTTGGATACTTTTTTGTCAGATTTAAATAATTTGGTGCATTCCATTAAATTCACAGTAGAGGTTGAAGAAAATAATATGTTACCATTTTTAGATGTAAATATTTACCGATGTGGAAGATACTTTAAATTTGACGTTTACAGGAAGCCGACCAATGTCCTCTCGTACATTCATTTTTACTCGTATCACAGTCAAAAATCCAAGTTGTCAGTTTTTTTCTTCAATGTTCATGAGAGCTTATAGAATTTGTTCCCCTGAGTTCTTGGATCAAGAAATACAATTCATCTATGACATTGGAGAAAATTTAAAATATCCAAAACATCTTATTGATAAAACAAAAATCAAAGCTAGGAAATGTTTTCTTAATACGTCGCAGGTCAAACCATTTAATTATAAAAATATGTTAACAATTCCGTACCACGAAAATTAAATCCATCTTCCTAGCATTTTTGAAAAATTTGGTATCCAGATAGTATTCAAAAATAATAACAACATTAAGAGTCTGTTAATTAAAAATTCTCCAAGAAGTAAAGAAGGATGTATTTATAACATACCATGTAAAAACTGTGATTTTATTTATATAGGCCAAACAGGCAAAGGTTTAGGAAAAAGGATAGGCCAACATAAATATAGTATTAAAACGGGGCAAGTGTCCAGTGGATTATTTGTCCACCAAAGGGATTATGGTCATAATATTGACTGGGGAAATTCTAAAATAATTACTTCTTGTAATAATATTAAAGAAAGAAATATTATTGAATCTTGTTTATAAAAAGAAATTTTGGAAATAACATGAACTTGAGTTTGGGTTTATTTAAATTGGACAATTTTATTATTGACAAAATTGTGTGTGATAAAATGTAACATGGGACCTCTCCGAGTATCCTTGTCTTCTCATGTATTTATTGTTTCTTTCTGTATTGCTTTTTTGTACCTTTGAAAATGTCTAAATAGACGAAAACGTTCGGTATCTGTTTTTTCAATTTCCCGGTGGTTTCTGCAAAAAAAAAAAATATATATATATATATATATATATATATATATACATACATATATATACTGTATATATATATATATATATATATATATATATATATATATACATATATATAATCAGCCATCCTGAGTCCACTGCTGAACAAAGGCCTCCTTCATAGCATACCATGATTCGCACGACCACGCCATCCTCTGCTACGTCACTCCTGCAGACTTCTCAATCTCATCTCTCCACCTTCTGTCTGGTCTTCCTCTTCCACGCCTCCCATCTCGCGGCGTCCATTCGGTAACACACTTGCTCCATCGCTCATCAGCCGTTCGCACTAACTTACCTGCCCAATTCCATTTTCTCTCTTTTACTGCTTCCACAATATATTTCACTCTAGTCTGCTCTCTCACCCAACTTGCTCTCTTTCGGTCTCTCAGTGTTATTCCCATCATTGATCTCTCCATTCTCCTCTGTGCTGTCCTTAGTTTTGTTTTCATTGCCTTCGTCAGTTTCCAAGTCTCACACCCGTAGATTATTGCTGGTAGAATGCATTGATTGTAAACTTTACGTTTCAAACATAAAGGTAGAAAGCCTTTCAGGATCTTATTATACTTACCAAACACTTTCCAAACAATTGTAATGCGTCTTTTTATGTCATTATCATGATCTTTCGTCACTTTCACCATCTGGCCTAAATAACTATACTCTTCAACTTCCTCAAGACTCTCATCATCAGTTACAATCTCTTTACTTTGAACTTTCGTATTGAACATTACTTTGGTTTTACTTTTATTCATTCTTAAACAAAGAAATTGTAAAAGTAGTTTTAAGAATATATATATATATATATATATATATATGTAAATATATATATATATAGTATATATATATATATATATATATACATGCTTAACTTGAAACCAGTAAAAGTGGCGGGGGAACATATGCAACTGTCCCATTTAAGGGGATTCTCTCCCCCAACCCCTCGTCCCACCACTCACAAGGGGGCGGCGCCCTTCACCCTCCACTTGTTATATAAACCTTCAACTCAATTCTTTTATTTGTAGTGGGGAAAGTCATATATACTGTATATATATATATATATATATTATATATTTATATATATATATATATATATATATATATGTTATAATAAATAAATATATATATATATATATGTTATATATATATATGTATATATATATATATATATATATATATATATATATATTTATACATATAGTGTCGGATTTTGCATATACTCGTAAGTCCCTCCCCCCAAGCTTCCCCCTCTCTCCTTCTCCCCCCTCCAACACACCTTCCCCTTTCTCCCCTTCCCCTTCTCCTCCCCTCTCCCACTCTTCCTCTCCACCTCCTCGTAGTCACTCGCCTCTCTCCCTCCTTTCCCTCTCTCCCCTCCTTTCCACCACTTCCCTTCCTTCCCCCCTCTCACCCCCTTTCCCCATCTCCCATTCCTTTCGTCCTCTCCCCCTCCTTTCCCCATCTCCCCTCCTTTCCCCCTCTCCCACTCCTTTCGCTCTCTCCCCCTCCTTTCCCCTCTCCCCCTCCTTTCCCTTTTCCCCCTCCTCTCACCCCCTCCCCTCCTTTCCCCTCTCCCCTACTTTACCTTCATTTCCCCCTCTCCCCCTTTCCCCCTTTTCCCTCATTTCCCCCTCTTCCCCTTCTTTCCCCATCTCCCTCCTTTCCACCTCTTCCCTTCCTTCCCCCTCTTCCCTCCTTCCCCCTCTCCCCTGTATACGCCTCATATACATGACGAGTAGTATCGCCCAGTCATATAACCCACTCACTGTCCGCCGACGGTCAAGCACCATTTCGCTGACCAATCTGCCGACAAAGCAGTTCTTGCCGCGCCACCACACGACATGCACACACGAACACACGCGATCACACAAATAACCACACAGTAATAAACACATTATTACGTATACTGACGAACCTCCCCTGGATATATATTATAGTCTGGCTGTCAGACTAAATTAATAACTATTTATGTAAATTAAAATAAGATGTGACGAACTAAATCTCGCTCGCATAAACTCTTAAGTTTATACGAGCGTGGCACCTCACAATACGAGTTTCCGGCCTTCTTAAGGCAATGCACAGAGCTCGGAGGGGAGTCGGTCCGATGAGACGTACCAAGTAATAATCATGTGTAATTGTGATATAGAACTAGGAGGTGATTGACTTAGTGTAGAAACATGGAAGAAATTGTGAACAAATAAAGAAAAGATAAACCAGTGACATTTATTATGAACCGCCATATGAAGGGGATACACCCCTCCTTCCCCCCTCTCGCGTCCTTTACCCTCTTTCCCTCTTTTCCCCCTCGCCTCTCCTTTCCACCATTTCCCCTCCTTCCCCCTCTGCCCTCATTTCCCCATCTCTCCCTCCTTTCCTCCTATCCCTCTCATTTGCCCTCTCCCCCTCTTTTCCATCTTTCCCCTCCTTTCACCCCTTCACCTCATTTCCCTCTTCCCCCTCCTTTCACTCCCTCCCCTCCTTTCCCCCTTTCCCCTACCTCCCCCACCTCTCCCCCTCTCCCCTCCTTTCCCCCTCTTCCCCTTCTTTCCCATCTCCCCCTCTTCCCTCCTTTCATTCCCTTCCCCTCCTCTCCCCCTCCTTTCACCCCCTCCCCCTCCTTTCCCTCTTTCCCCCTCCTTTCCCCCTTTCTCCTACTCCCCCTCCTCTCCCCCTCCCCTCTTTTCCCCTTCTCCCCTCCTTCCCACTCTTCCCCTTCTTTCCCCTCTTCCCTCCTTTCATTCCCTCCCTCTCCTTTCCCTCTCTCTCCCTACTTTCTCTCTCTCCCCTTCCCCTTCTCCCCTCTCCCACATCTCACCTCTGGCCCGTTCACGACGGCCAGGCACCCAAACTCCGCCTTCTTTCCTCCCCCCTCCTCCCTCTCCCTCCTCTCACTTCCCCCCCTTTCCCGCCTCCCCCCCCTCCTGACCTTCTTTCTCATCCACCAATAATATTATTTGGACCCCAAAAGTTTCCGACCTGTCATGCCACCATATGACCAAACCTTCCTCCTCCTCTTCCTCCTCCTCCTCCTCCTCTTCCTCACCTCTTTTCTTCCTCTTTCCTCTTCCTCCTCCCTCCATCTTCCTTCTCTTTCCCTACTCTCCCTCCTTCTACATTTCTTCTTCTTTTCCTCCTCCTCCTCCTCCTCCTCCTCTCCTCTTTTCCTTCTCCTTCCCTCTTCCTGAATTTCCCTACTCCTCCTTCTACACTTCTTCTCTTCCTCCTCCTCCTCCATCCTCCCCTCCTCCTCCTCCTCCCCTCTTTTCCTCCTCTTCCTCCTCCTTTCCTCTTTCTTCTCTTTTCCTACTCCCCCTCCTTCTACGCCTCTCCTCCCCTCCTCCTCTTCCTCGTCCTCCTGACCCCTCTTTCCCTCTCTCTCTCTCTCTCTCTCTCTCTCTCTCTCTCACTCTCTCTCTCTCTCTCTCTCTCTCTCTCTCTATCTATCTATCTATCTCTCTCTCTCTCTCTCTACCTCTCTCTCTCTCTCTCTCTATCTCTCCTCTCTTTCTCTCTCTCTCTCTCTCTCTCTTTCCTCTCTCTCTCTCTCTCTCTCTCCCTCTCTCTCTCTCTCTCTCTCTCTCTCTCTCTCTCTCTCTCTCTCTCTCTCTCTCTCTCTCTCTCTCTCTCTCTCTCTCTCTCTCTCTCTCTCTCTCTCTCTCTCTCTCTCTACCAATCTCCCCTTGGCGCAGAGTCAAAGTACCAACCCCGGTATAGTGACCACCCACGTGGGAGTGGGTGAGGGGAAGGGTAGGGTGGAGGGGGTGTTAGGGGATAATGAAGGGAGGAAGGGAGAAAGGGAGGGAAGGGGAATGAAGTGGAGAAGAAGGAAAAAGGGAAAGGTAAGGGACAGGGGGAGACAGGAGATGAGGGGAGGGAGGAAAAGAGGGAAAGGAAGGGAAAGAGAGGAAACAGGAGAAGGGAAGCAAAAGGGAGGGAAGAGGGGAAATAGAGGGGAAATAGAGGAGACGGGAGGGGGTGGGGAAGGGAAGGAAGAGGTGAAGAGAGAATAGTTGATGAGGGGAGTAAATAGGAATGGAAGAGAAAATAGTGAAAGGGGGGGAAGAGTAGAGAGAAGAAAGACGGGGAGGGAGAGGGGAAGGAGGGAAAGGTTAGGAGTGTCGTGGGGGGGAGGGAGGGGAGAGAGGTGGAATTCATGAGTGATGGAGGCAATAATTCGATAAAGTGGAGAAGTCAAAATTGTGAAGTGGAGGGAAGAGAGTGAGTGAGTGAGTGAATCTGATTGAGAGGGAAAGTTAAGGGGGCAAGGGATGGGGGAAGGGTAAGGGGAAGAGGATGGGGAGGGGAGAGGAGAGGAAGGAACGATAAGGGAAGAGGGAGAGGAGGAGAAAGAGGAAAGAGAGATAGAGAGGCAGGGAGAGGGGAAAGGAGAAGGGGAGAGATGAGGGGGAAGAGGAAGAGGAGGGGAAGGGGAAAGGGAAGGGGAAATAGGAAGGGAGAGGAGAAGAAGGAAGGATAAGGGGAGAGGGTGAGGAGGAGAAAGAGGAAGGAGAGAGAGAGAGAGGCAGGGAGAGAGGAAAAGAGAATGGGAAAGAGGACGGGGATGGGGAAGGGGAGGGGAAGAGGAAGAGGAGGGGGAAGGGGAGAAGAGAAGGAAGGAAGGATAAGGGGAGAGGGTGAGGAGGAGAAAGAGGAAGAAGGGAGAGAGAGGCAGGGAGAGGGGAAAGGAGACGAGTATGGGGAAGGGGAAAAGGGAAGAGGAAAGGGGAATGGGTTAAGGAGTAAAACAAGGGTGAGGGTGAGGGTGAGGGGGGAGAGGGGAGAGGGGAAGGGGAGAGAGATAGAAAGAAGGAAAAATTAGCTTGGGTAAGGCTGAGGGTAAGAAGAAGGGGCAAGGGGCAAGGAGAAGGGAGAGGAGGCGGGGGGGGGGAATGGGGAAGACGAGGTGTGTTGGGAGAGGGGGGGGCAATCTCCCCGCTGCGAGTAGATCACTTTTGAAAAGGGCTACGCAGAAAGGGGATGGGGGGGGGATTCAGGGGTGGTCTGCCTGGTGGGGAGAGGGTAGTCCATTCATTCTAACTTGGCGAAAAGCTATTAAAGCTAAGAAAATGTCCATCATTTGTTGGAAGGAGCAGTATTGTTGAAATATGTGTATTAAATGGTAATCACGATGCCCAGGTACAAATTTGCATTTTTTTTCTCTAGTAATGTTATCTATTTTCACGAAAAATATGTTTGAAAAGTAGTTTTTGAAGGACTTTTTTTCGAAAATATTTGTCATCTGCTTGTTTGCATTCCATCGCATACAGCACCATATTTTGGTAATAACGTCACGAGGGTATCATGTCAATAAACAATATTGTCAAAAATGTAGCAGACTGTTCCTTCAGCGATATCTCATATTCCATTGGCTACAACCCCTACAAGACTTAGTATGTGATAGTAATACTGGTAGAGTTA
>NC_134787.1:19325082-19335082 GCF_046742065.1 Oratosquilla oratoria
GTTAATTAGATGAAAAAAGAGAAAAAATAGAGAAAAACATCTATAGAGTTCAAGACAAACAAATGCTCTCTGAGTCAAGGAAAAATGTAATAAGATTAACTCAGACCAAATACAATGAGGTAAATACAATTTAATCAATACAGTTATAGCAAATACATTCACTTATACAACAAACACATACATTCACGTATGCACGCGCGCGCGCACGAACGCACACAATTACATTTCTCTTTCTTCTCTATCTCTGTCTTCCTCAGTCTCTCTTTCTCTCACTCTGTCTCTCAATCTTTCTTTCTTTCTCTCTCTCTCTCTCTCTCTCTCTCTCTCTCTCTCTCTCTCTCTCTCTCTCTCTCTCTCTCTCTTTCTCTCTGTCTCTCTCTATCTCTGTGACTTTCTCTCTCTCCCTCTCTCTCTCTCTCTCTCTCTCTCTCTCTCTCTCTCTCTCTCTCTCTCTCTCTCTCTCTCTCTCTCTCTCTCTCTCTCTCTCTCTCTCTCTCTCTCTCTCTGTCTGTCTGTTGTCTGTCTCTGTCTGTCTGTCTCTGTCTGTTGTTAAAAGACTATCGGTTTTTACTCAATAACAGAGTCATCCCGAGCGAAGCTACACGGTCAAACGCTTTGTCTAAATACATTAATTACTCTTCGTTATGCGTCCTCTCTTCCAGTACCTTCCTGCTCTCTCTCGCTACCTACTTCCTCTCTTCCGGTACCTTCCTCCTCTCTTCCGGTACATTCTTCTCTCTCCCGGTACCACCGGTAGACGGAATCGTTGCAAGAGCTATCGACGAATGTTCACATTGGTAGGCGGAGGCGGAGGCGGGGGAAGGGGAGAGGCGGAGGTGGAGGCGGGAGAAGGGGAGAGAGGGAGGGGAGAGGTGGAGGTGGGAGGGGAGAGGGGGAGGAGGAGAGGTGGAGGAACAAGGTTGGTACTGTCGCACGAAATGCCGATTCCAGCTTCGAAGCCTTGTACGTAAATGGATTGTTGAGGTCAGAGTATATCATATAACAAACACATACATATATGCATACATACGCACACACACACATATATATATGTATATATATATATAATGTGTATATATATATATATACATATATTTGTGTGTCTGTGTGTATGCATATACATATACATATGTGTTCGTGTATATATACGCACAAACGTCTGCATGCTCTATGTAATGTATACACATTAATGTCATTGTTCTTATGATACTGCACACATACATATATGCATACATACATACACACACACACACACACACACACACACATATATATATATATATATATATATATATACACACATATTTGTGTGTGTGTTTGTGTGTATGTATAACATATACATATGTGTTCGTGTATATATACGCACAAACGTCTGCATGTTCTATGTAATGTATACACATTAATGTCATTGTTCTTATGATACTGCATACAGAACTTAACATATCTTACCTAACTGATGAACAATCTATATCACTGCCTTATATCTTGAATAAATACACAAATATCTAATTATATCTAACAATGAAAGAAGCTCCACTGGCCATGTAAGTGTCTGTGAATAGAGGCAGATGTTTTCCGTCATGTTTATACATCGCTTCGGGTGTGAATGAGGCCATGTGCACCCCTACGGCCCAGGGGTCCTTACCTTATGTAAACAGTCTGAGGTCGTTGGGTTTACGCAGAGGGTACACATCGAGAACAGTGTGTCTCTCAGTGTTTACACAAATGGCATCGACTTCGTCTGTTGGCCGAGTCGATCGTTGTGTGTAGGTTTATATTTCTTTTACCTGCCGACAGGCGATTCTATGTTGCAGAGGGCAAACCTTGACTGAGTCGAGACCCAATTTGATTTAAATCACGTTTTGTCAACAAGGACAAAGTATCTATATATACACGGGTCTAGGCGAATTCACCGACAACAATTCATCGACACGCTCAATTCATCGATATACACAGTTCATCGAAAAATAAAAATATTCTAATTTGAAATATATGACTAGGTCGTGTTTTCATCCTTGATTTAGCAGACTTTTACCTTTGATAATGAAATAATCACTTTCATAGCCTTTATTTAGGATACTACAAAAACAAAGTAGAATTTTTTTCGTATGTATTAAGAGCAGTTAAAGTTCTTTAATGACAACTATTAAAAATGACAAATTAGTTTAAACTAAACTTAAAACTATAAATTGGCTTACTTAAAATTAGAAAGCTAGGTTAAGGGCTATTCCCCGCAAATAATCAATATCGTTGCTATATGAAGGATATCTTTCTATGTACAGTGTTTTTTATCCGTTCAGAAGAGTCACGATATTTGTTTGTGGTTGAGATGACATAGAAAATGAAAACAACTGTACCAGAACCACATCTTCATACGCAATCAAGGAATGGAGACCCAGAGGATGCAGAGGGATATGTTTTATTATATTTACAAAATAAATAAAGTTGATATAATGAATATTATTATTTATATTAAATATAATTAATTGAATGCATGTTCTAAGGGGTGACCATAGTTTATCCTGTGCTTGGCGGTCACGAGTCTTATAGGGGTAACTACAGGTGTTGGCTACAGAACACTACAAGTAGGACCTCCCACGGACAATTCAGACAGATGCGGACGATTCAGTCAGTCCCGGATAACCTGACGACAATATATCGACCCCACATCAGTAGTTCTCATTTTCTATGTTTTCATTATAATTGGTGATGTTTACGAAAATCGTTTTACATTCTTTAACAAGAAAAAATAATTCGCTTGAGGGATGGCATAGGACATTTGAGACACAGGTTGCTGGACACCACCCTAATAATTGGAAGTTTTTCGATTGCCTGAAGAAAGCATAAAACTATAATGAAGTCAAAGTTGATCAATACTTGGCTGGTACTTCATCTCAACCACAAAGAAAGAAATATCGTGACTCTTCTGAACGGATAAAAAACGTTGTAGAAAGATATCCTTCATATAGCATAGTCGTTGATTATTTGCGGGCAATAGCCCATAACCTAGCTTTCTAATTTTAAGGCAATTTATAATTTTAAGTTTAGTTTAAACTAATTTGTCATTTTTAGTAGTCCTTTCATTAATTTTTTTTAACTATTCTTAATGGATACGAAAAAAAATATACCTTGTTTTTGTAGTATCCTAAATAAAGGCTATGAGAGTATTTACTTCATTATCAAAGGTAAAAGTATGCTAAATCAAGAATGAAAACACAACCTAGTCATATATTTCAAATTAAAATATTTCTATTTTTATTTTTCGATGAATTGGTTATATCGATGAATTGAGCGTGTCGATGAATTGTTGTCGATGAAATGTTGTCGGTGAATTGTTGTCGGTGAATTTGCCGGATCCATATAGTATACACACACACACACACACATATATATATATATATATATATATATATATATATATATATATATTAAAAGCTCTGCCAAGGGATTCGAACCCTGACTTGTGCATGCATAATCATGAAGCCAAGACGCTAGCAACCGACACTCGTGATTATGCACGCACAGGTCAGGGTTCGAATCCCTTGGCAGAGCTTCTAAAATGTTCAATCTGTCTTAAACATACAAACACATATACACATACTCGTATATATATACATATATATATATATATACATATATATATATATCTATATATATATATTACTGGTGTATATGGGCAAAGATTTTCTCTTATTCATATTTCGTCAAAAGTAATGGCTAGTGGTTTTGCGCTTATTGTTTTGTTAAGAGTATTTTCCATTTGCCTTGTTATGGTCTTATTCTTCTTTGAAAGATTTATGGCTTCACTATAGGTAGTCATTTTTGCTAGATCGCGATTTCGGGTGCAAGACCCCTTCTTCGGTAGCTTAGTATATTCTTTCTTTATGGTTAGGTTAAGAATGTTTCCGGTGAAAGGTGTGATATTTCATTCTATATGTTTGTGTTCGTAGTTCCTCTTCACTGGGAGAGCTTATCGGGTAACTGGGTGAGGTTTCTGGGTAACTGGGAGAGGTGACCAGAAACTCGGGTAGTGACGAATTGTCGCATGCTTGGGAGAGCCTTCGGTTTCGGGTTGTGACCTAATGTCGCATGCTAGGGTTTATGGCATTTTGTCGCATACTTTGGTTTGTTGTGTTTTGTCTTACTAGTATGCTTGGGTCTGTGGTGTTTTGTTGCATGCTTGTGAGGGCCTTGACGTCCTCTGCTTATATGTTTAGGTTTAGGCTCAACTTTCTGATATATATAATACTTCTAAGATTAGGAGGCGTCTATTTTTCTGTACATATCTTCAAAATATAGATGTTTTCTTCTAGGATGTTTCTTGTCACGGCTATGCCATGTTTTTTTTAGTTCCTGATTTAAAGTGATATGAAAAACGAAGGGATAACCTCATTGTCGCCATGCCAATATAGATGGAGAGGAGGGCTTCACAGTTCTCGCGGGTACATTTGAACCAATAGATGACATGTGATTTCTGAAGCTTTTTGTTCTCTTGATGGTGGCTGTTCTTAAGTAGGAGGTGGCTTAATAGTTCGTTCCCTGCTTATTAGCTCCTATGCAACAGAAGTTATCAATTTAAGTCTCCAGTTAACCTTTAAGTATTAAATTTGGTTTTATATATATATATGTATATATATATATATATATATATATACATATATATATATATATATATATATATATATATATATATACAGTATATATATATATATGAGAAATCACATGAACTCGTGATTCTAAATATGCAGAAAAAACACATAGGAAAATAATATATTGATGACCTCATGTACCCTGAGCATGTCTGAGTAGACGAAAGTGCTCGGTCATTAATATATTTATTATTTTCCTTGGTGATTTTTTGCATATATATATATATATATATATATATATATATATATATATATATATATATATATATATACATATATATATATAAGATATTCAAACATCTATACCAGGTGACCTTTTAATTTTGATTTTGCTGCCGCCAGGTGATTTTATTAAATTTCGTGTCAACCCTCCACGCTTTCCCTCGTTGTTGTGAGGGTCAGAACGCAACAACCCGATTAACCTAATTGGAGCACATTTTTAGTTAAATGAAGGTCCTCATTAACGAACTAATTAACGATGAGCGGTCACGGTTTAAGCATATAATCGGTTCAGGTTAGTACGATGAGCCGCTCCCAGAGGTTAATCTGTGGCGTCGATGTAGATTACATAAACGGGGGGCTTAAATCCTCCCCCCCCCACCCTCGGATAACTCCCCCCCCCTATAAAAAAACAGGACTGGGCTCCCCATGTGGGTTATTTGTTCCCTATGCTATATTGTCACTGTAGTTCGGAGGTAATGTGGCTGGCACCCCTATGGACCAGAGTAACGTGGCAGACGATCTTTACTCTGTTAGGGAAGAATTTCTTGAGGGCTGGAAGAAAGCTAGATGAAGAAGAATTCTATTTAACATAGTTTGATAGTTTCAGGTTCGGAGACAAGCAGAACTTTTGAATGTGACTGTACAGTTGCCTCCACTTATAGGCACATCAGTGAGTGAGGTTAGCTGCGTATGTCTTCGTATCGTATCTTTACGAGTTCTGTAAGTCTGCGAGGTCGTATGTTTGTGACCCGAAGATAAAAGATGTTCATAAGTCCTACGAGTCCTAAGACGATGAACGCCAGCCAATGTAGTACCCAGAAGTGAAAACATCTGGAGACACCATCTCCGCGAGAGGATATCGAAGACAACGGTGTAGTACCCAGTAGTGAAAACACCCAGTGTAGTATCCAGAGGTTAAAGGACTCGGCGTAATACCCACAAGTGAAAGCACCCGGTGTAGTACTTAGAAGTGAAAGCACCCAGCGTAGTAATGTAGTACCCATAAATGAAAGCACCCGGCGTAGTACTGTAGTACCCATAAATGAAAGCACCCGGTGTAGTACTTAGAAGTGAAAGCACCCGGCGCAGTACTGTAGTACCCAGAAGTAAAAGCACCCGGCGTAGTACCCACAAGTGAAAGCACCCGGTGTAGTACTTAGAAGTGAAAGCACCCGTCGTAGTACCGTAGTACCCAGAAGTGAAAGCACCCGGCGTAGTACCCACAAGTGAAAGCACCCGGTGTAGTACTTAGAAGTGAAAGCACCCGTCGTAGTACCGTAGTACCCAGAAATGAAAGCACCCGGCGTAGTACTGTAGTACCCAGAAGTGAAAGGACCCGGCGTAGTACTGTAGTACCCAGAAATGAAAGCACCCGGCGTAGTACTGTAGTACCCAGAAGTGGAAGCACACGACGTAGTACCCACAGGTGAAAGCACCCGGTGTAGTACTTAGAAGTGAAAGCGCCCGGCGCAGTACTGTAGTATCCAGAAGTGAAAGGACCCGGCGTAGTACTGTAGTACTCAGAAGTGAAAGGCACCCGGCGTAGTACCCACAAATGGAAGCTTCTGGAGATGCCCTGATGCCCTATGGGCGATGGGGCGCTGCAGAGGGCGCTGATGGGTTCCGAACTCCCGTTCCAGGATGATGTAGTTCCCTGGAGCATTTCAGAGGCGTTTCAGCTTTAACCATTGTAATGATAAATATAACGATCCAGACCCTGGAACTCGGTCTAATTAAGCTTCCAGTTTCCAGCAACAGACTCTCTCGTGTCTGTCCATGGTCCCACACGCTTCATTTAACCCCCCTCCTTCCCCCCACTTACCTCCCGGGTGTCTCCCTCTCCCCCAAAGGCACTTTCCCCCCTCCCCTCCCACCCAAAATTCCATCTGGATCCAACCCAAATTCATTCATTTTCGTAGCACCATTCCCCCCGTCATTTAACCCCCCACCCCATCCCCAGCGCCCCCACTTTCCTCCGGGGGGGCAATCTCCCCCCACCCCCACATAATGTCCCTATTGACACTGCCTCCCCCACCCCTTCCCCGTAAATCACGCTATGATTGTATTCAAATGTACGGGTATCTTATTTTTATCCATTGTATGTCTTTATATACAGTATTTGCCTTGCAATAAATTTTTACTAAGTGATACTGAAATAATGTAATAGTACGTACATACATACATACATATACCAAGGCTTTTTCCCCCTTACAAGGGAGGTAGCCAAAAAGGGAAAGGCATAAAAACACTCCCACCCATTTCATCCCTAAATACACTCCACACCCCTCCCACTCATCTGAGCACCTCCTGGATGACGGGTCATCCCTGCACCCTGCCCACCGCCCTGGGTCAGAAGCAGTGTCGCAAGACACAGCACATCCACAGCAAGGCCGCTTCATTTAATCGGCGACCCCCCCTCTCCGTCCCCCTGTGCATATAAGGAGAGGACGGGGAGAAATCCCTTCGGGCTGCGTCAAAATTTACTCACACATACTACCCCGGCCCCCACCCCCCCCGCCTATTCCTCCTCATGCAGTCACAACATCATCCATATACAACCATTCTCCACTCACCTCTGTCTTCCGTCCTCTCCCTTCCTTCCTCAACAGGCATTCCCCTCTTCCCCAAAGCCCCCATAATCTTTTTATTTGACTATTATCATTATATTTTTTCGCAACCGACCTAGTTATGGATCAAAAGGTCTGTCAGCATGCTCCGCCTTTGTAATCCTTTGTAAATCCTTTGCAAATTTCTGAAATGAGCTTTCTCTAATATTCGGAAGAAATTCTGGTTACCAGAAGCCCTTGATAAAATTTTGATTTTTTTTTCGATTTTTTCCCAATATTAGAAAGACTTTCGAATTTCTGATTTTATCAGTCACGGAGAGACCTGACTGTACAGTCAAGGACAATAGTCCGTTCCCTGTTTGTTAACTCCTATGCAAAAGAGGTTAACCATTTAAGTCTCCAGTTAACCTTTAAGGATTTAATCTGACTTTCTAATGTCAGTCGGTTTAATAAAATATTTGGATTCATCTTAATAACTTTCATTAATTTTTCTGGTTAACGCCAGAGAGAGAGAGAGAAAGAGAGAGAGAGCGAGAGAGAGAGAGTAGGGGGTGGGAAGGAGACGCGGTGAAAAACAGATGTCCGACGGAAACTGACGGAAAGTTAAGCTGAAAAGTCGGACGGCAATTATGGGCGCGGAGCAAAGTGGCCAAACGCAACAGGGATTTTTTTTTCTCCTAAGTGTTTAAGAAAGAGGATTGATGAACAACACGTAGGTAGGTATTAGAAGAGATCAATGACAAATAGAAAAGAGAGAGAGAGTGGTGGGAGAGAGAGAGAGAGAGAGAGAGAGAGAGAGAGAGAGAGAGAGAGAGAGAGAGAGAGAGAGAGAGAGAGAGAGAGAGAGAGAGAGAGAGAGTACCAACGAGAAGAGAGACAAACGAGAGAGAAACTAAAAGGAAATATAAGAGAAAGAGAGAGAAAGAGACACAGAGAGAGAGAGGGGGGGTAGAGAGGAGTGTAAGCAAAAGAAAGAGAGACAAGAAAGGCAAGGCATCAAGAGAGAGTGAGAAAAGAGCAACGAAAAAAAGATAAGAAAGGGCGGCATCAAAAAGAGACAGAGGAGAGAAAATATAAATGAAAAAGAGAAACAATAGAGAAGACAGCACGAAAACGAAATGACAAGAGAGAGAATTGGAGAGAAAAGAGAGAGTGAGAGAGAGAGAAAAAACACCTCAGGAGATCAAACGCCATTTCTCCAGGGACAAACGCAGGGAGTGGGGTGAACCTGCGTATAAACATGTGGGAGTAAGGAAAGGGTACACAGGGAGTGGGGAGGGAGGGAAGGACACGGTCAGTGGAAAAGGGATACACAGGGAGTGGGGAAGGAGGAACACAGAGGGTGGGGAAGGGGTACACAGGGAGTGGGGAGTGAAACAAAGAGCGGAAAAGGGGTACATAGGGAGTAGGAACGGGGTGCAGACAGTGGGGAAAGGATACACAGGGAGTAGGAACGAGGCAAAGACAGTGGGGAAGGGCTACACAAGGAGTAGGACGGGGTACAGTGTTGGGAAGGACAAAGATAATGGGATAGGAGGACACAGGGAGTGGGGAGGGGAGACAAATGGAATGGAGGAGGAGGAACACACAGGTAGTGGAGAGGAAGGACATAGGGATTGGGTAGGAAGAACACAGGGAGTGGGGAAGGGAGAGACATGGAATGGGGAGGAGGAACACAGGGAATGCGGACACAGGTAGTGGGGAGGAGGGGCATAGGTAAGAAGAACACAGGGAGTGGAGAAGGGAGAAACAAATGGAATGGGGAGGAGGAACACAGGGAATGGGGACACAGGTAGTGGAGAGGAGGAACATAGGGATTAGGTAGGAAGAACACAGGGAGTGGGAAGGGAGAGACATGGAATGGGGAGGAGGAACACTGGGAATGGGGGCACAGGTAGTGGGGAGGAGGGGAACAGGTAGTGTGGAGGAAGAACACAGGGAGTGGGGAGTAAGAACACAGGGAGTGGGGAGAAGGGACACAGGTAGTGGGGAAGGAGATGATTGACAGTCATAACTACACAATATACTTTATTTTGGTTAAAAAAAAAGTGGGAAGTGATAAACCCTTTTTTTTTTTTTTTTTTTTTTTAGGCCGATGTTTGGGTTACCTCCCCTCCTGACCAGGGAAGATGGGGAACCAACGCAAGAAACACGCAGTGTGTCCCGGGAATCGAGCTCATGACCACCTGCTCATGAGTTCGACATGGTATTCACTGGGCGGCCCACACACACACACACACACACACACACACACACACACACACACACACACACACACACACACACACACACACACACACACACATACACACGCACAAACACACACACACACACATACACACACACACATATATACATATATATATATATATATATATATATATATATGTTGAGACATTCTGACAAGTTAAAGTAGGTGGGAAGAGAAAAGACTGGAGTCGTATTAACATTTTTATTATTGACTAATTTCGCGACAAGCTTTTTGAAAAGCGTGTTGCGAAACTTGTCAATAATAAAACTCGGAATACGATTACAGTCTTTCCTCTTCCCACCCTCTTCACA
>NC_134787.1:19342582-19345082 GCF_046742065.1 Oratosquilla oratoria
TCAACTTCTTCGTCCGCCACCAACTCTCCTGCTCGGGAAGCTCCGCTGCTTCTGCTTCTCCTCCGAAAAGGCTCAAGATCACGAAGGAGCTGGCAGCAGCGGCTGACAGGGTCAAGTTGACCCCTCGCGGAACCCACCACGTCTTCTCTGTCATCGCTGCAGACCAGGGAATGCTGAGTCCGTCCACCTCGTCCATTCGCCTACAACGGAAAGTGTTGCGGAAGGAGACAGCAGAAGCAGCCGTCAAGGATTATCAAAACCAAGTACAGGAGCACGACGCGGTTCTCATCCTTCATTGGGACGGGAAACTCTTGCCCAGATCAGAAAGTCAAGGTCATGTCGATCGCTTGGCCATCGTTGTCACCAGTCCGTCCCTCGAAGGAGACAAGCTCCTGGCTATCCCTGCTTTGTCATCCGTTACCGGAGAAACAGTGGCCAGCAAAGTCGAGGAGACCATCAGATACGGGACGTTCGACAACACCATTTCCTCCAGTCTCTCTCCCTTAATGCTCACTTCCAGCCTACTGTCACTCTCTCCCCTTCTACATCTCATCACCTTACTTTTGCCCACATTTATCTTCAGCTTCCTTCTTTCACACACCTTCTCAAACTCTGTCACTAACTTCCTCAATCCCTCCTCTGATCCTGCCACAAGCGCAGTGTCGTCAGCAAACAACAACTGGCTTATTTCCCACTTTTCTCCATTTTCTTTAACCATCTCCAACCCCCTACCCACTGCCCTTGCATTCACCTCTCGCACAATGATAATCAACTTGCAGGACCCGTGGAAATTCCACGGGATTTACGAAGGAGTCTTCAAAATCTCCCGAAGGAGTCTTCAGTCTCCAAAAGGAGTCGTCAAAGTCCCCCGACGTTGTCGTCAAATTCTCCCGTCGCCTCTCTCTCTCTCTCTCTCTCTCTCTCTCTCTCTCTCTCTCTCTCTCTCTCTCTCTCTCTCTCTCTCTCTTTCTCTTTCTCGTTAGGTCAATCATAGCATGACCCGTAGAAATTCCACGGCGACAGAAATGATTCAAGGGGACATGTCCCCTCCGGGTCCCGAGGAACCCAATCGTGGGGTCCCAGCGCGGAGCCCGTGACGTGACCAGCCAATCAGAAGAAGAGACATGACGTCACGACTGAAGACAAGCCAATCAGAAGAAGAGATATGACGTCACGACTGAGGACCAGCCAATCAGAAGAAAGAAGAGACATGACGTCACAACTGAAGATCAGCCAATCAGAAGAGATGTGACGTCACGACTGATGACGTAAGCGTAACACACGTATTAATATATAGATAATAATAATAATGATAATAATAATAATAATAATAATAATAATAATAATAATAATAATAATAATAATAATAATAATAATAATAATAATAATAATAATAATAATAATAATAATAATAATAATGATAATAATAATAATAATAATAATGATAATAATAATAATAATAGTAATAGTAATAATAATAATAACAATAAGGCTCGGATTGTTTATTTAATCGGAATGTAAGTGGAAACAACTACACGGCTTTTCTGAACTCTGAATTAACTTGACTTTGGTTAACCAGGTTAAATTAGTTTATTTCGAAAACCCATTAAGCTCTTTCTCTAATTATTCCTTATGTGCATTTGCACCATCAATTCACACCATCACCACCACCATCCTTGCCACCCTCTCACCACCACCCTCTCCACCACCTCTATCACCATTTTCAACACCATTTCCACTTTCTTCTCCACCACCTTCCTTTCCACTACCACCATCATCAACTCTATCACCATCATCTCCATCACTATCTCCATCATCACCTTCTCCACCGCTTCCACCACCACCACCTCCCTCCACCACCACCTCCCTCCGCCACACCTCCACCACCACTACCTCCACCACCACCTCCACCTCTACCACCTCCACCACCACCTCCACCACCACCTCCACCTCCACCACCACCTCCACCTCCACCACCTCTCTCGGTTGCCCAATCTCCCCTTTTCCATCCCTCCTCCCCCCCCCCCACACCACCGCAACCTCTTCATCTTTCGTTTTTCTTGTTATACATTCTTTTATTGCTCTTTGCTCCTTTGTGTCTCCATTCTCTCTCCCTTTTCTCTTTCTGAATTAATCTTCCTCCCCCTCCTCCTCCTCCTCCTCCTCCTCCTACTCCGCTTCCTCCTCCTCCTCCTCTTCTTCTTCCTCTGCTCACTTCTCTCCCTCCGCCATTTCTTCGTCCTCGTCTTCGTCCTCTTCCCCTCATTCCCACTCCTCGTCCTCCTCCTTCTCCTCCTCCTCCTCCTCCTTCTCATTCCCCTCCTCCTCCTCCTCCTCCTTCTCATTCCCCTCCTCCTCCTCCTCCTCCTCCTCCTCCTCCTTTTCTTCCTCTGCTTGTTTCTCTCCCTGTGCCACTTCCTCTTCGTCCTCGTCTTCGTCCTCTTCCCCTAATTATCACTCCTATTCTTCCTCATCCACTTCCCTCCTCCTATTCTTCCTT
>NC_134787.1:19350082-19365082 GCF_046742065.1 Oratosquilla oratoria
GACCAATAATGAATAAAATCGTCTGACGACAAGCATAATAAAGCGTCTGAAGGGGAACTGGCGCCGCTCATGAATGACAGTGTTGCATAAACGATGAAGCTTCTCAGTGTTCCTCAACGCCACGGAAATATCATGGCGGAGACGAAACAAAGGAATACAAGTGAATACAGAGAATACAAGGGAGTATAAGGGAAAACAGGTGGATATAGAAGAATACAAGGGGATACATGTAGGTCCAAGAGGGATACAAAGGAATACAAGGGGGTACAAGGGATTACAGTGGAATACAGGAGGATACAGGGAATACAAGGGAGTGTAAGGGAATACAAGTGGATACAGGGGAATACAAGGGGATACAGATAGATATACGAGGGATACAAGGTAATACAGTTAGGTCCAAGAGGGATACAAGCGAATACAAAGGAATACAAGGGGATACAAGGGATTACAATGGAATACAAGGGGATACAGGTGGATACAGGGGAATATAGGTGGATACAAGAGGAATACAAGGGAATACAAGGAATATAAGAGGATACAGGGGATACAAGGTAGATAGGGGGGAATATATTGGAATACAAGGGAATACAGGGAAATGCATGGAAATACTAGGGAATACAGAGCAATACAATGGAATACAAGGCAATACTGAGGGGGATACATTGATATACAAGGGAATAGAGAAGAATACTTTGGAATACAAAGGAATACGGGAAATATATAATAGGATACAGGGAAATACATTGAAATACAAATAAATACAGAGGAATATAATGAAAAATACATGGGAATACAGAGGAATACAGTAGAATACAAGGGAATACGGGGGAAAGGTTTAGAATACACTGCAATACGGGGGAATACCATAGAATACAAGGCAATACGGGAAAATACAATAGAGTACAAGGCAATACGAGAGAATACAATGGAATACAAGGGAATGCGGAGGAATACAAGTGAATACTAGGGGGTGGGAAGGAGAGCGAGTAGAATACAAGGGAATAGGGGGGAGAGACTTGGAAAACAAGGCAATACGGGAGAATACAATAGAATACAAGGCAATACGGGGAAATGCAATGGAATACAAGGCAATACGGGAGAATACAATGGAATACAAGGGAATGCGGAGGAATACAAGTGAATACAAGGCAATACGGGAGAATACAACGGAATACAAGAGAATGGGGAGGAATACAATGGAATACAAGGCAATACGGGAGAATACAATGGAATACAAGGCAATACGGGAGAATACAATGGAATACAAGGCAATACGGGAGAATACAATGGAATACAAGGCAATACGGGAGAATACAATGGAATACAAGGGAATGTGGAGGAATACAAGTGATACAAGGGGGATGGGAAGGAGAGCGAGTAAATACAAGGGAAAACGGGGGAGAGACTTGGAATACAAGGCAATACGGGAGAATACAATAGAATACAAGGCAATACGGGGAAATACAATGGAATATAAGGCAATACGGGAAAATACAATGGAATGCAAGGGAATGCGGAGGAATACAATGGAATACAAGGCAATACGGGAGAATACAATGGAATACAAAGCAATACAGGGGAAATACAATGGAATACAAGGCAATAAGGGAGAATACAATAGGATACAAGGCAATACGGGAGAATACAATGGAATGCAAGGGAATGCGGAGGAATACAAGTGAATACAAGGCGGGGGGGGGGGGAGAAGGACAGCGAGGGACCCAGCCGGTCGGGCATCCAGCTTGTGTCGGGTGACATTTCTGTGACGCCAACCGGTAATTAGAATTCAGGTCTCATCATCGGTTTGCTTTTTATTTCTATTTATTTTTTTCGTTCAGTGAATAATCTTTAATTACACTCAAATCATAAGAAATTTAATATATACATATATATATATATATATGTATATATATATATCTATATCTATATATATATATAATGTGTGTGTATAAATATATGTATCTATATATGTATAGGTATATGTATATATATATATATTATATATATACATATGTATATATACATATATGTATATATACATATATATATATATATATGTATGTATATACATAATATATATAAATATATATATATATATATATATATACAAATATATATATACATATATGTATATATATATGCATATATATACATATATATGTATATATACATATATATAATATATATATAAATATGTATGTATATACATGTATATATATATATATATATATATGCATGTAGAATTAAATACGACAGCATTCTGACAATTGTTAAACTTTTTCTTAATGTTTTCTATTTGTCTTATCAACTTTTTTCCAGTTGTAGGGTGAGCTGATACAAGTTCTCCAAAGTTTTCCATTTAATATTCTCGAGCTTTCGTCTTCAAAGAGACATCATCAGGATTGACATAATTTCTGCAATAATGAATACAAATGTTGGTACATATAAGTTACAAAATAAATTACAAAAATACAAATACAAATAAAAACCTGCTTCCTTACTTCACATATATATATATATATATATATATATATATATATATATACATATATATATATTTCTAAACAGAAATGTAGTAGCACATTTCTAAATGACACACAGTCGTAGAAAATAAACTTCGAATAAAAAAGATTCCTATATTTCGGCTATCAACTGTAGCCCTCTGAAGAGGGCTACAGTTGATAGCCGAAATATAGGAATCTTCTTTACTCGAAGTTTATTTTCTCCGACTGTTGGTTTTCCTGTGATATATATATATACATATATATATATATATATATATATGTATATATATATGTTCATATATATATATACATATATATATATATATATATACATATATATATACATATATATATATATATGTGCATACATGTATATGTATATATATTCATATATATATATACATATATGTATATATATATATATATATGTGTGTGTATATATATATATATATATATAAATATATATATGTGTGTGTGTGTGTGTATTACACACCATAACAACAATATAATTTATCGAACTAAAATAACAAAAACTACATTACCAGTAACTATAATAACAATATCACGAGACACATACAACAACAACAACAACAACAACAACAACAATTCTGACAGAGGCGCCAAACTTTATCCACAGACCTTACAGACGCTTGCAATGCCAGGATAGAAGCGTTGATAAACCACAAGTCTCTCACTCACCTACAAAGAGAAAAATTATTCAAGATTTTCTGAAAACAAAGAGTAGTCGCTTCTATTCCTATCTTATATTCAAACTGCTCGAATATGTACATATATACATACATACACACATGCACACATGTATACATATATATAGGTATACATACATAATTATCATACATACACACATACAGGCATACATACATATACATATACATACATACATACATACCATTCATACATACACACATACAGGCATACATACAAACCATGCATACATACACACATACAGGCATACATACATAAACACATACAGGTTTACATATATACATACATACAGGTATGCACACACACGCGCGCGCGCACACACACACACACAAAGGATTACAAAGGATTACAAAGGCAAAGCATGCCGACAGGAGACCTTTTGATCCATATCTAGGTCGGTTGCAAAAAAAAAAAAAAAAAAAAAAAAATCATATTAATAATAAATTAAAACTATAACAATGTAAATAACAATTAAAATACATAAATAAATGCATTGGTATAGTTGAATAACACAAACAGGTAAATAGTAAATGATAATAAATTGACATATAACTAATAATAAATGAAATCAGACAGACAAATTATAACAAAACAAAAACAAATAATATAACATAAATTATAATAATTACAGCATCTTACTTAGGTATTTATCTAAATGATTCTTAAAGCTTCGAACTGAACTACATTGCACTACCTGTGCAGGAAGTTTATTCCATTCATTAACTACACGGTTGGCAAAGTTGTTTCTACCTACTTCCCAAATTGAATCTATTTCTGGACAGTTTGAGACCATTGTTTCTTGTCTGATTCTCATTTCAATGTGAAAATTTGGTCACTTTTGATGTTGTCAATTCCCTTTAAAATCTTAAAGACCTGTATCAAGTCACCTCTGAGTCTACGCTTTTTTAGGGAAAACAGATTCATATGTTTTGGTCGATTTTCGTATTATTTATTTTCTATATATGGAATCAGTTTTGTGGCTCGCTGTTGTACTTTTTCCAGTCTGTCAATGGCTTTAATAAGATTCGGTAATCATATGGAAACAGCATATTCCAAATATGGACGAACTAACGATTTATATAACTTTTTAATGAGTGATGGACTTTTGAAATCAAAAGATCGCGCAATCAATCCCAGAATCTTATTTGCTTTTCTCAGAGGCTGAAATACACTGCTTGGATGATTTGAGGTCGTTACTGATAATTACGACGAGATCTTTTTTCACTATCCACTTTTTTTAACGAATTTACAAAATACTTGTTATGGTGCTTTATGTTTTTTTTACCTATGTAAATGACCTTGCATTTACTTGTGTTAAATTTCATTAGCCACTTTTCAGACCATTGCTGTAATTTATCTAAATCTTCTTGAATATCTAATTGGTTTGAGTGATCATTTGCCACTCCGCACAGTTTTGTATCATCAGCAAATTTGGAAACAGTAGATTTTAGTCCCATGGTCTATATCATTTATATATACTATCAATAGAAGTGGCCCAAGAACGGAACCCTGAGGAACTCCACTTGCAACATTTTTCCATCCAGAAGTTTTTCCATTTAAAACAACTCTCTGTTTTCGACCTTTCAACCAATTACTAGTCCAACCTAATAGGCTACCACTTATTTCCATGCAAAGCTAATTTAGTAAGTAGTCTTTCGTGTGGGACGGTATCAAAGGCTTTTGCAAAGTCTAGATATATTAAATCTATATTGTTTCTTTTGTCATAATTCGAGACAACTGTGTTGTAGAATTCGAGTAAGTTAGTCACGCAAGAACGTTTCCGTCTGAAACCATGTTGGCTATCATTTATCAAACGGTTACTTTCTAAATGATATTCGATAGCATCTCTGATGATAGTTTTCATTATTTTTCCTACGATTGAAGTCAAACTTATAGGTCTATATTTATTTGGTTTCTTTTTGTTACCTTTTTTGAATATGGGAGTAACGTTAGCTAGCTTCTATCCTCTTGGGACATCTCCGAATATGATGGATTTCTTGAAAATAATTTCTAATGGAACAACAATCTCATTTTTCATTTCATTTCATTAAGATTCTTGGATGCCAATCGTCAGGCCCTGGTGTTTTATTAACTTTGAGTTTATACACCTTTTAATTTTTTCTTTTGTTATATTTACCGTAGTGAGTAAGTTTACCCTAGACTTTTCAAAGGTTTCAGTTTGGAGTTCACTTTGAGGTGTCTTGTATGAAAAAAATTTTTGTATTTGTGATTGGGTTATGATTTCAATAAATTTTTTCACAGTTGTCGATTAATTTTTGGTCTTCAACAAATAAATTAGAGCTCAAAAGTTCATCTATTTAACACATAACAAAAATAAACATATAGTATAATCATTTACTTAAGAAATACAACCATAAAGCCCCACGAAACCCCCCCCCCAAAAAAATAATAGAAATAAAAATCCAGGTGAGCCATATACGTCATCTCAAAATTTCCTCACAAAGTTCCCCAAAAATTCCTTGGAGCGTATTTTCCAAATTGGAATGTGACGTTTGGCTATAGAAAACCCGCGTCGAATTCTCCGTCGAAAGCCGAAGGAGACTGAAAGAGGCACTTCGGAGGCTCCAAGGGATCGATTTGTCCTGGAGGAACGAGTGCCACGTCGTCACCCCCCCCCCAGACTCCGGTGCCAACTGACGAGGGTGCCAAGACAAAAGACTGCATACATGAATGGGTAATATTCTCAACATTCGTACATGCAGAGACAAATGCACATGTTGCTTGCACAAGCACACTCATGCGAAATATGCACACAGATCAGTACGTATATATACATATATATATATATATATATATATATATATATATGTATATATATGATATATATATATATATATACAGTATATATATGATATATATACATATATATATGATATATATACATATATATGCATGTTATATGTATATATGCTGTATATATATATACATATATATATATACATATGTATATATATATATATATATATATATATATGTGTGTGTGTGTGTGTGTGTGTGTGTGTGTGTGTGTGTGTGTGTGTGTGTGTGTGTGTGTGTGTGTGTGTGTGTGTGTGTGTGTGTGTGTGTGTGTGTGTGTGTGTGTGTGTGTGTGTGTGTGTGTGAGTGAGTATGATTGTGTGTTTGTATATATATCTATATATATATATATTTATATATATATATATATATACATATGTATATATGTATATATATATATATACATATATACATCACTGTATACGCTGGTGGCACAATCGGAAGCGTGCTGATCTTGTATCTTCCAAATCACAGGCTCGATTCCTGCACTCTCTCCGATTCCCAGCAGTCCTTAAAGCGCACAGGGCATAATTGACAGCTCCGGCAGCAGTTACTAAGCGCCTCCTGGTGTGCGCTCCTTATATTTTTACATAAACATACAGGATATTATGAATGTGCATGTATACAGTATATTGAAGCGTTTCAGACTGGTGTGGTAGTACCAAGAGACAAGGCAACGTCGTCATGCGTTAAATAGTTGATGAAAAATGTAAAAAAAAAAATCAAATACGCTGTGGTGTATCAGGCTCATATGTCCAGTACGCTATGACGACGATTTACTAAAAAAAAATGATAATGATAAATAAATAAATAAAAAAAATTACGATGCCCCCTCAAAAAAAAAAAAAATAGATAAAAAGTAGCTGTCGATCTGTTTTTTGACAACCCTGTGGTAGAGGAAACGTTTGCGGCACCTCCCGATCCCTGAGGAACGTTTCGTAAAAGGATGAATATTAAAGCCCATATGCTAAGGAGCAGATTTACATCTTCAGGGAAAAGAACCTGGAGGCTCTGGACAGAATCTATAATCGCCATTTCTGATCTCACAAGAAAGTATGTATATATGTATACGCACACATATATGTATGTAAATACACATATATGTGTATATATACATATCAATGCAAAAACCACGCGTCTATATTGAAGATACTTGGTCTACATCTCTTATTTCCCAATGGTATTCTGCAACACATAACAAGTGTATATACACATAGGCATGTGCGTATATACAAATATACATATGTATGTATACATATAAATATTCATTCTTTATTCATCTATTTATTGATTTATCTTTATCTTTACTTTAACTCTGTCTTTCAACTACTCGTAGATCTGTTCATGAACTACCCCCAGTTATTTTCTACTTCATCTACTTGAACCTTGTCAATTATCTACCCTATGTAGTTCCAACTGCATAAAATTGCTTGTCCGCAAACTCTGTAAATCAGGTCACAAATCGGAAAAGGTCACGGGCACCATAGGTCACGCCTCTGAGTGAACTTGACCTTTTGACCTCTTATTTGACCCAATGTTGAGAAGACTAAGTGACCTCACCTCGCGACCTCCACATTCTCATTTCACGCCATCCATTCCCTCCTTATTTCACTCCCGATTTCACGCCTCCCTCCACTCTCACGCCATCTGGGCGCGTGAGAGTGTAATAAGCTCTCTTCTCCCGCTTTGCCTCCTTCACATTTTTCGTGATTTCTCACGCACCGAGTTGCATTACTCCTTTTGCAAACTCAATATAGGTCAGAAGAGGTCATGGTGAGGTGCACACGCCAGGAGACGCTGAGTAGATGTGTCCTAAATCGTCACCTCAGGCAAAGTAAAAAGAAGAAGAAAAAAAGAGAGAGAGAGAGAGACAGAGAGAGACAGAGAGAGACAGAGAGGTGTGGGGGGGAGTCTGAAAACCAAAATAAGATAATCACGAAGAGAAAACGGCGGATAATTAAAATCTAGACTCAAATATTTCCCTCCCCTCTCTCAAGAGAAAGGGTCAAGTGTTGAGTCAGATTTGAAATTTGAATTTGAATTCAAATATGCGCGGTTCGTTATAACGGTCGCGTTGCACCGGTACGTGAACGTTGGACGACTTTAAGGGGGAGGGGTATGAAATTTGTACGTAATTATTAAAAGAAAATCGTAATTGTCTCAACGGTGAGAATTTATGGCGCGAAAAAATAAAAAAAAAATAAAAAAATAAATCAACAAATAAATAAATTAGAAATAAGAATAAAAAATGAGGCATTCCTAGGAAGTTTTAGAAGAACAATTGCCCGTAAATAATGAGGACAAATAATTACGAACAGGATGAATAGGTAGCCATTAATGAAGAACCAGGCATAGCCGAGAACCCCCACACGGGTAATGTTCTTCCCCAACTGCAGAACATTTCTGTGAACATTATGAACATATCTGTGCGAACATCACTGAACAAATTCACTCGCATTTACGTAATTTTTCATTCTCGCCCCATTTGAACAATAATATTCATTTTTCTTTTCAAATCGCAAAATATATTTCTGATCATTAGCTGAATGGGGGACGAGATCACACACGCACACGCATACACACACAAACATACACACACACACACACACAGACACACACACACACGCACACACACACACACACATACACATAAGCACACACACACACACACACACACACAAGCACACACACATACAAATAAGCACATACATACACTCACACAAGACAACACAAGCACACACACATACACAAACATGCACACGCACGCACACACACACACACACACACACACACACGCATACATACACACACATACACTTGATGGCGCAGTTTGTAGAGTTCCCGGCTGCCACTACGGCGGTCCGGGTTCGAATCCCGCCCAGAGCTGAAATAATTTTAGTATCGCTGCGCTGCGAGTCGTTACTCCTACTCTCGTGGGCGGGAAGTTGGGTGTGTGTGTAAGGTCACACCATTACCCATAGATCGGTCATATATGAGCTCAGCTCTTTTCAGGGAGGGAAATAGTTGTCGATCACGAGTCCAACACGTGGTGAATCTCTCACACACACATACGCACACACACAAGCACACACACACATACATATACACATATACAGGCACACACATAAGCACACATACATACACACACACACAATCGCACACACATACACACATACACACGTACAAACACACACGCACACACATAAGCACACGTATAGACACACACACACACACACACACATAAGCACACGTACACACACACATACACACATACAAACACACACACGCACACACACACACACACACACACACACACACACACACACACACACACACACACACACACACACACACAGTTCGGTGGCGCGGTTGATAGAGTACTGGACTGCCAGTACGGAGGTGCAGCAGTACCTGGTTCGAATCCTGCTCAGGGCCAAAATTATTTCGATATCGCTGCGCTTCGGGTCGTTACTCCGACTCTCGTGGGCGGGGAGTTGTGTGTGTGTGTGTGTGTGTGTGTGTGTGTGTGTGTGTGTGTGTGTGTGTGTGTGTGTGTGTGTGTGTGTGTGTGTGTGTGTGTGTGTGTGTGTGTGTGTGTGTGTGTGTGTGTGTGTGTGTGTGTGCGTGTGTGTGTGTGTAAGGTCATATCATTACCCATAGATCGGTCATACGAGCTCTGAGCTCTCTTCCGGGAGGGAAATAGCTGTCGATCACGAGTCCAACACGTGATCCAAAGACCAAGGTGAATACACAAGCACATAGACACAAAAAATCCCATCACATTAAACGCATTTGCTGTATCAAATTCTCTTCATTATTTTTTTCTGGCTAACGACCAGCGATTTATTCATGTTAGGAATACCCATAAGCATAATACATACAAATTCGTTCACCTGATCAAGGGACGAATAATTCCATAAAATATAATAAATAACTAAATAAATAAATGAATAAAACGATATTATGATAACGATGATGATAACAATAATGTTATTAGAATATATAAATAGACAACGTGATTTCTATTTAAACGAGTCCATTTGTCCCAACTACGTATTCAACAAGATAGAGAAGTTTGCAGGAGTGACGTGGTAGGGGTTGATGTAGGTTATGGAAGAGTCTGGGAGAGTCTTTTGTTCAGCAATGGACTCGAGATAGCTGATTGACTGAATGGTTGAAATATGGAATGTGCTTAAGGCGATTACAATGCATTTCTTATTCTGAAAAGCACCTTTATGATCATTACGAAAGGTATTCACGTGACCTTCATGCTCTTTTCACATAGGTTCTCTCCGTTATTGGGAATCTCTTAAATTCGAAAAAAAATTCCAATATTTGGAACTAGTGCTTCTGGTAATCGGAACTCGGTACAAATTTTGGAATTTTTCGTTGCAAATTTTGGAACCTTTTTTTTCTTCAATTTTTAGAAAATTTCCCCCAATAGAGGAAATTGACCCCCGGAATACAAACACAAACGTTAGGACACAGCCTGTCCACTCGTTCGAAGGAGGAGAGGGGGGAAGGAGGAAGGGGAAAGGGGAAGGGGGAGTGGGAGGGGAAAGGGAAAAGGGTAAGGGAGTGAGAGGGATGGGAAAGGGATTGGAGGGGGAGGGGAAGTAGAAGAGGAGAGGGGAGGAAGAGGGCGAGGGACTGGGAGGGGATAGGGAGAAGGGGAGGGGAGTGGGAGGGGAGGGGTAGTGGGAGTGGGAGGGAAAAGGGGAGAGGGATGGGGAGGGGAGAGGGAAAGTGGATAGGGGAAGGGAAGGGGAGGTGGAATGGGGAGGGGGAGTGTGAGGAGGAGGGGAGGGGAGGAGGAGGGGGAGTGGGAGGAGAGAGGTGAGGGGAGGGAAGGAGGAGAGGGAGTAGGAGGGGAGAGGAGAGGGGAAAGGGAGGGGGAAGGGGAGGGGAAGGGAGAGAGGGAAGGGGAAGGGGGAAGGGGGAGAGGGAGAGGAAGGGGGAGGAGGAGGGAGAAGGGGAGGGAAAGGGGAAGGTGGAGAGGGAGGGGGAAGGAGAGGGGGAGGGGGAAGGGGAGGGGGAAGAGGAGATGGAAGGGGAGGGGAAGGGAAAGGGGGAGGGGGAAGGGGAGGGGAAGGGGGGAGGGGAAGGGGAAGGGGGAGAGGGAGGGGGAGGAGGGAGGGGAGGGGAGGAGGAGAAGGTTGACCTCAGTTCGTGTTCTATCGAACTCCCATCATCGATGTCTGGTCGAAAAAACCTAAACCACTTCATGATCTCCTGTGCGGAAGAAAATGCAAAACACATTTTTCTCTTCTTCCGAACTCTCTCTCTCTTTCTCTTTCTTTCTCTCTCTCTTTCTCCTCTCTCTCTCTCTCTCTCTCTCTCTCTCTCTCTCTCTCTCTCTCTCTCTCTCTCTCTCTCTCTCTCTCTCTCTCTCTCTCTCTCTCTTTCCACTTCTGGTAGTGGTGGTGGTAATAGCGTCGTTGTTGTTATTTGTGGTGGTGGTGGTAGTAATGGCCATGGTGGTGGTAGTGGTGGTGACAGTGGTAATGGTGTTGGTAGTGGTGGTGACAGTGATGATAGTGGTGGTACTGATGGTGGTGATGGTGGTAGTGGTGTTAATGGTGGTAAGGATGGTAGTGGTGATATGAATGGTCGTAATGGTGGTGGTCATGGTGGTGGTGGTGGTGGTAGAACAAATGGTGGAAGTGGTGATGGTGGTGGTAATGGTGGCAAGGATGATAGTGGTAGCGTAAATGGTGGTAGTGGTGGTAATGGTGGTGGTAGTAATGGTGGTGGTGGTAATGATGGTGATGGTAATGGTGGTGGTGGTAATGATGGTGGTGGTAATGATGGTGGTGGTAATGATGTTGGTGGTGGTAATGATGATGGTGGTAATAGTGGTAATGGTGGTAATGGTGATGGTAGTAAGAGTGATGGTGGTAATGGTGGTGGTAGTAATGGTGGTGGTGGAAATGGAGGTGGTGGTAATGATGGTGGTGGTGGTAATAGGGAAACGGTGGTAATGATGATGGTGGTAATAGTGGTGGTGGTGGTAATGGTGGTGGTAGTAAGGGTGATGGTGGTAATGGTGGTAGTGGTGGTGCAAGCCCACCCCCCACCCCATTCGGAGACCGACCTGTGTCCTTGTCGACCAAGCTCCGATCCTCAGACCCAAGAATGATAACAGCAGATCCCTCGGCCTCAATTGAAGGACAAGACAATCGAGATCATTTCGAGGACGTGGCCCTTGGCGGCTCGTCCTCGAGGTCTCGAGAGACTCAAAATGATTGTCCTTCAAGGACTTCATCCTCCACTGAGTATCGAACCATTGCAATTTCGCACAAGCAGCAAATAACGTTACCCGCACTCTGAAGAAGAAGAAGAAGAAGAAGAAGAAGAAGAAGGAGGAGAAGGAGAAGGAGAAGGAGAAGGGGAAGAAGAAGAAGAAGAAGAAGAAGAAGAAGAAGAAGAAGAAGAAGAAGAAGAGGAAGAAGAAGAAGAAGAAGAAGAAGAAGAAGAAGAAGAAGAAGAAGAGGAAGAAGAAGAAGAAGAAGAAGAGGAAGAAGAAGAAGAAGAAGAAGGAGGAGGAGGAGGTAAGGAGCCTACACCAGGAGGCGCTGAATAGTTGGAGCCGAAGCCGTCATTTTTGCCCTGTAAAACGCTTTTAGGGACCGATAGGGCAGGTAGTAACAGTCATTGCTGGGAATCGGAAAGGAGTGCGGGATTCGAACCCACAACTGAGCGAATGCAAGGCTAGCATGCTTCTGATGACGCTATCACTAATTGGAAGGTTGGATTGCAAATTCAGTTTAGTGACAAAAGATAAACGAAAATAGATCAATCTTGATTGACTGATTGGATGATTGAGCGATTGAACCTAACAACCATTAAAGAGAAAACGGTGCTGGCGGATCTTGAAAGTATGTGTATATGTATGCGTGGGTGTGTATGTGGGTGTGATTCACCATGCTCTTGGACAGCTATTTCCCTCTCGGAAGAGAGCTCAGAGCTCATATATGACCGATCTATGGGTAATGCTGTGACCTTACACGCGCACATACACCCAACTCCCCGCCCACGAGAGTTGGAGTAACGACCCGCAGCGCAGCGATACTGAAATTATTTCAGCCCTGGGCGGGATTCGAACCCGGACCGCCGTAGTGGCAGCCGGGAACTCTAACTACTGCGCCACGAGGTGTGTGTGTGTGTGTGTGTGTGTGTGTGTGTGTGTGTGTGTGTGTGTGTGTGTGTGTGTGTGTGTGTGTGTGTGTGTGTGTGTGTGTGTGTGTGTGTATTTACCTAGTCGTATTTACCTAGTCGTAGTTTACGGGAAGGGGAGCTATGCTCGTGGTGTCCTGTGTGTGTGTGTGTGTGTGTGTGTGTGTGTGTGTGTGTGTGTGTGTGTGTGTGTGTGTGTGTGTGTGTGTGTGTGTGTGTGTGTGTGTGTGTGTGTGTGTGTGTGTGTGTGTGTGTGTGTGTGTGTGTGTGTGTGTGTAAGGTTCAAGACTATGATAAATCTCCATGAAAATAATAATGATAATATCAATGGAATAAAATAAACAAAGAAAAATATATCTATGTACTAAAAAAATAATTTGCTGTTGAAATGGTCGGAACGGCGGGTCCGCCGAAAAGAGGACATCGCCGGGTATAGTTGACCCAGTAACATGGTAACGTCTTCTAAGGATAAACGTAGGCCCCTGATTGGCTAAGAGAGTGATGACGTCACGGAAACGAAGACGACTGATTGGCCAAGAGCGGTGACGTCACGGCAATGGAGACGACTGATTGGTTGAAAGCGAGACGTCCGCAGACCTCCGGGGAAGCCTCTGGAAATACCCGGGGAGTCCTTTGGGAGCCCTTAGTCACTAGTGAACCTCTGAGAATCCCTGTGAGGATTCCCTTTGAAACCCCCTAGGAACTCCTGAGGAGCCCATTAAGAACCCCCTGGAACTTCAAGGGGAACACTTGCGGAGCCCCTGGGGCGCATTCTGGAAACTCCTGGGGAGCCCTGTGGAACCCCTTGGAAGCCCTCAGGGAGCCCCTGGTACTAATAAAAGAATTCCTGTAATCGGTCCGGAAACCGGAAATCCCTCAAGGGGACACGTCCCCTCCGGCCCGGTTGTGTGATTCGTCCCGGTGTATCTCTGCAAGATTGTCTAACACCATGGCCAATACCACGCAAGACAAACGCAGGCAACGCCATTTTTGGAGTTGGATAACAAAGGGAAATATTCACAAAGTGATGAGAGGAAGAATAAGAGTTTAAAACAGGAGTTAATTAACATTCACGGAAGTAAATTTCCTGACAAGTACATGGACTCTTTGTCTCCTTTCGGCAAGGAGAAAGCTAATGAGGCGTCAGAAATCAAGAAGATTATTTTGTTGTTCTTTAGAAAAATTAAGCGCCTAGAGGGGGAGTTTAAGAACAATACATCTCAACAGCTGAGTCCTGAGGATCTTACACATTACGATGGAGATATAGAATCTGAAGAAGAGAAGTGATTTGTGTTTCCATACTGGGCTGGATACAGATAGTTTATATCCAAAAGTGGGTGGTTTAACGCTAACAAGGATTTCAGAGCCTATTATTTCGACATGAAATGCAAGCAGCTCGTAGGGCTGGGAGCCGAAGGCGCCTGAGAGCGAAGCGAGCTCGCCCGAAGGGCCGAGACCCGGCATAGCAGGGTTGGGCGCAGACCATTCCTCGTAAAATAAGAAATCAAACGAAAAAAAAGGCATCTTAAAAAAATAAAAAAGAAGAGAAAAAAGAAGAAGAAAATAAAAAAGAAGGAGAAGAAAAAGAAGAAGGTCATCTATGAGTCTGGCGTCGACAGGGAAAGAGTGAGAAAGCGTGAGAGTGAAATCATCATCAGCAGTATTGGGGATCCATAGTTTGGTCGTCGTCATCGTTATCGTCGTCGTTGCCGTCGTCGTCGCCCAAAGAAAAATTGAGAGAGCAGCCGTCGCGGAGTAACGACGATTTCGACAAGTG
>NC_134787.1:19372582-19377582 GCF_046742065.1 Oratosquilla oratoria
TTTTTTTTTTCCAAATGTCAAATTGCCTTTGTGTCATATATAATGAGAAGCTGAATGACAAACTACGAGAAGTTAAACATAGAATACGAATATTAGAAACATTGTTGAATTATACTCTTAGATAAGTCTAGAATACTTGTAGGTGATGTCGTCTTCCATCTTTTCAAATTCACAACATTAATATACAGGAGCCTACGCCAGGAGGCGCTGAATAGCTGCGGCCGAAGCCGTCACCTTAGCCCTATTGTATGCTTTAGGGACTGTTGGGGGCAGTAACAGTCTGCTAGGAATAGGAGAGGAGTGCGGGATTCGAACCGGCAACCAAGCGAATACGAAACCGGTACGCTTCCGATGACGCTACCACTGCTTGATAAAGGCGGTCGGCTTTATTGATTTTATTAATTTTGTTTAGCCCCTCCTCCCCCCTTTCCCCTCCCCTCCCCCATCTCCTCCTCCCCCCTTCCCCATCCCCTCCTCCCCATCCCCGATCCCCTCCTCCCCTCCCCATCTCCTCCCCTCCCCATCTCCTCCTCTCTCATCTCCCCCCTCCCCCTCCCCCTCCCCATCCCCTCCTCCCCTCCCCTCCTCCCCATTCCCTCTTCCCCTCCGCCATTCCCTCCTCCCCTTCCCCATTCCCTCCTCCCCCTCCCCATCCCCTCCTCCCCCATCCCCTCCTCTCCCCCTCCCCATCCCCTCCTCTCCCCCTCCCCTCCTCTCCCCCTCCCCATCCCCTCCTCCCAATCCCCCCTCCCCTCCGCCATCACCCCTCCCCCTCCCCCCTCCCCTCCTCCCAATCCCCCCTCCCCTCCGCCATCACCCCTCCCCCTCCTCCATCCCCTCCTCCCCCCTCTCCTCCTCCCCCCTCCCTTCCTCTCCCCCTCCCTCCTCCCCTCCTCCCCATTCCCCATCCCCTCATCCCTCCTCCCCCTCCCCCCTCCCCTCCTCCCCCCTCCCCTCCTCCCCCTCACCCCTCTCCTCCTCCCCCTCACCCCTCCCCTCCTCCCCCTCCGCCATCTCCTCCTACCCTCCCCCACCCCCTCCTCCCCCTCCCCATCCCTTCCTCCCCCATCCCCTCCTCCCCATCCCCCTCCTCCCCCATCCCCCCCTTACCGGACGTGGCACTGGCACCTTCTGACACATTCGTCTGAACCTTCTCACACGCCGGTACTCGCCCTCTGACACGCATGTGACATTTATTGTCATATCGGCTGCCAGCTGCTGACACGCCGACAGACACACACCGTCTGATATGCCGACTGGCACCTCTTATATATCGTGCGACACGTTCCGACACGACATGGGAGGGTTTCTGACACCCCAGCTGGTACTTCCTGATACGCCACCTGTCACTTCCTGAGACGCCGAATGGTACTTCCTGACACGCCGAATGGTACTTCCTGACACGCCACGTGTCACTTTTTGACACGCTAGATGACATATCCTGACCTCTCGACCCTCTGGCCCCCAAAGGAAGAAAAGAGTGCAAGAAAATCCTTCAACATCACGAAGTCAATTTTGTTGACATTTTCCATGACTTTGAAAGACGAGACGAAGAAGGGGGCAACGGGGGGCAGCGGGGGGGGGAGGGTCGTGAGGGGGGGGGCAATGGGGAGGTCTGCGCGGATCTCGGACCCCGTGGGAGCCAAATGAAATTTATTTGGCTCTTTCAGAATATGGGGGAGGGGGGCGGGGGGTAGAAAGAAAATGGGGCATTTTTGATGGAGGGAATAAAGGACGAGGAGGACAAGGATAGGAAGACAGGAAAGAAAGGGAGGGGGAGGAAGGAGAGGAGGAGGAGGAGAAAGAGGAGGAGGATGGTGTAGGTGATGGAAAGGAGGTGGAGAAAGAGGAGGAGAATGAAGGAGAGGGTGAAGGAGAAAGGAAGGAGGGAGAAGAGGAGGAGAAAGAGGAGGACAAGGAAGATGAAAGTGAAGTTGAAGATGAGTGTGTAGGTGAAGTAAGTGTGTTTGTATGTGTATGTGTGTGTGTGTGTGTGTGCGTGTGTGTGTGTGTGTGTGCGTGTGTGTGTGTGTGTGTGTGTGTGTATGCGTGTGTGTGTGTGTGTGTGTGTGTGTGTGTGTGTGTGTGTGTGTGTGTGTGTGTGTGTGTGTGTGTGTATGTGTGTGTGTGTGTGTGTGTGTGTGTGTGTATCTATCAAAGTTTGGAAATAAAACAAACTCCTAACGAGGCCCCGCCACTGGTTCCTGCAGATGTGGGGTCAATTCCCTCCACACTCCCTCCTCCACTCCATCTTCTAACCACACTTGCCTCCATTCCCTCGCTCACCTCCGACACATCCATTCAATTTCCTCTATCCATTTATCTTTCTATTCTTTATCTATTTTTCTTTACCTATTCACGTTACTACCTCCTTACTCTTCATTTACTCCTTACTGCTCCCATCTTCCCTTCCAACGCCTTACTCTCCCCCTTCCACACGAGATCCTTATCTCCTTCCCTTCCTTACCTGTCTCTTCTTCCCTCCTTAACTCCCTCCCTCCAATTCCCTCCCCATTCCCTCCTTACCTTCTCCCTACTTCATGGATTCTTTATCTCCTTCCCGCCCTTTCTCCTTCTTTCTTGCCTCCCCCACCCATACCGCCTTACCTTCCTCTCTTTCCCACTTCCCTCCTTCCCTCCTTACCTCCTTCCCTTCCCTTCTTTACCTTCTCATCCCCATAATAATTCTTCGTTTCCCTCCCTCCCTCCCTCCCTCCCTCTCCTTCCTCTCCCCTCTTTACCCTTCTCAATCACACACAGTCTCTTTACCCCCATATTGCCCTTCCTCCCCCCCCTCTTTCTCCCTCCATCCCTCCATCTCCCTCCATCTCCCTCCGTCCCTCCATCCAATGGAGGGGATTCCCGCGTGATCACATCCAAAGGTATACTGACGTCGCTCTGATCGAAAAGGATTTCAGAAGGATCATCTTGTGTCATAACTGAAGGTAATGTATCATAATACATCGCACACTTGAACGCACGAAACTCTATGGAACCCGAACGAAACACAGAGAAAACGCAGTAGTGAGCGATGAAAGTAGGAACAATCTGTTTTATGAAAGAAAAAATCTCCCCCAAAAATACAGTTTTCGGTAATACGCAAACGTTATATCATAATACACGATTATATGCATTATAGCATAGATTATATATTGTAGGACGTTTCTGTCATTATATTATCCTATAACAGCATATGCTGGTGCGTTTTACAATGTAGTATATCATATAGTGTTGTAGCTATGAAGATTCGAAACAATTAAGACTTTTGGAACCTTTTGAAGCTTTTTGAAGCGTTTCAAACGTTTCGTTTAAACGTTTCAAAGGTTTCAGACATGTTTCAAAGCATTTGGAAACATTTCGGATCTTTCCAAAGCTCCATCTAAAACAATTCCCTAAAATCCGTGAAAGTTTTAAGTCTTTAAGGGACACTAGGACACCCTTTCAAAGATCCTCAACAATTGACTTGTGAGACTGTATAATTCAAGGATAAATGAAATCCTTGAGATCAGACCTTTTTTCATCCATTGGGTTGCGGCTCCGCCGACGTTGAAAAACCTCTAAAAAAAAAAAAAAAATTGGCGAAAATTCTCTTTTTTTCGCCGAATTGCCAAAACTGCCGCTGGTATAACGATCAAACTAAAAAAAAATAATAATAATAAAAAAACAATAAAAAAAACAATAAAAAAAACAATGTGGGCCTACTGTTTGTACAAAACATGCAAACCTGGGTGCATAACAGTAGCTTGTGTGCTCATCAGTCTGGCCAACGAAAAGGTATAAATGAAACAAAACTAAAAAAAAAAAACCTCCGCCCTGACAACATGGCCTCCTAAAAGCTTTGTATAAATAAATGCGTTGGGGTCACTTTTTTTTTTTTTTTTTTTTTTTCCTCCGACCTAAGGGGAAGGATCGACGGTGCCTGTGAACCAAAAAAAAAAAAAAAAAAAAAAATGAAAGAGTCTGGCCCTAGAGAGATACGAAATGTTAACTATTAACTATTAACTATTAACTATTAACTATTAACTATTAACTATTAACTATTAACCATTGACTAAAAATAATCTGCGAGAACTCCGTCTAGGAGTCACGCAAGGTACAGATTACCTGGCGTGCCCTCCTTGGATTGCCAATTTTTGTCCCTTTGGGCATTTGTACTAAAATACAATAATACAATTGGGGGTTGGGATTACAAGACAAAACAAGGCCCTAAGGAGATGTCAGTCAATAGTTAGACCCACTCAAAAAATGGGAGAGTTGAGGGGAGGGGGGAAGAGGTGGGGAGGGGGAGAGGAGGGGGAGGGGTAGAGGGGAGGTAGGGGGGAGGGGGAGGGGGGTTGGATTCTGTTCAATCACGGGAGAGCCCTGATATGTGCTTCCTTACTTCCTTATACCATTCTTCACCTCTTGTTCCTCCTCCTCCTCCTCCTCCTCCTCCTCTTCTTCTTCTTCCTACTCCTCTTCCTCATCCAAGTCTTTTCCCGCATTTACTTATTGCACCTCATTCTTCCTTCACCTCTTCCTCCTCTTCCTCTTCCTTCTCTTCCTCATCCACGTTTTCTTCTCACTTAATCCATCTCCTCCTCCTCCTCCTCCTCCTCCTCCTCCTCCCCCTCCTCTTCTTCCTCCTTTATCTGCCCCTTTCCTCCTCTTCCTTTTATTCCCTTCTTCTACCCTCTCCTCATTTTCCTTCTTCACCTCTTCCTCCTCCTCCTCCACATCTTTTTCCTCTTCCACTTCATTCATCTCCTCCTTCTGTTCCTCTTCCTCCTGTTAACTGACCCAGACAAGCCCCACCCTCCCTCTTCCCCCCTCCCCGTCCCTTTCCTCTCCCACTAATCCCCCCTAATACCCTCCTTCGTGATTCCTTCCTCTGGCCACATTCGACCCTCTACTCTATAAATCATTATCAATCCAAACTTTCCCTCAAACATCCCTTTCCCCCCGCCTCCCACCTCCTCTCCCCCAATTCTCTTCCTCTCTTTTCCCTTCTCCCCCTTGTC
>NC_134787.1:19405082-19407582 GCF_046742065.1 Oratosquilla oratoria
TGTGTGTGTGTGTGTGTGTGTGTGTGTGTGTGTGTGTGTGTGTGTGTGTGTGTGTGTGTGTGTGTGTGTGTGTGTGTGTGTGTGTCTGTGTGTGTGTGTGTACACACACATATATACACATTATATATATACATATATATATACATATATATATATATATATATATATGTATGTATGTATATATATATGTATACATATACATTATATATATATATATATATACATATATATATATATATATGTATATATATATATATATATATATATATATATATATATATATATACCACACACATTACATATACGCAGTCATTTATATACCCACACCACACCCACACATACATACATACATATATACACAAATACAGACACACACACACACACACACACACACACAAATGTAGCATAATAGAATTTGGAAAAAGCAAAAATAGAGTATCGGGCCAATACAAAATTGGAAACAAAGAAGTCAAAAAACTCAATTCAGAAATGGACCTGGGAGTAATCATCTCAAGCGACTTGACACCTGACAAACACGTCAACAAATTATTTGGAGAGACTTTTAACTTACTAAGATCAACTACATAGACGAAGAGAAGGTTAAAAAAATAGTGGTTACACTGATAAGACCTAAACTAGAATATGCTGCAATATTGTGGGCACCCAGCACAAAGAAGAACATAAGAAAATTAGAAAGAATCCAAAGAGCAGCGACAAAAATGGCACCTACACTGGCAAATCTGACATATGAACAAAGATTGGAGAAACTACATCTGTCAACACTGGAACAGAGAAGAGAAAGAGGTGATTTATTGACCATTTACAGAATTATGAAAGGGATGGAAATCCTCGATAGAGATGACTTATTAAAGTGGGACGTAAGAGAAACAAGAGGACATGAAAAGAAACTAAAGAAGGACACTTATAGAAGAGACCTGAAATAGAATAGCTTCCCACAGAGTGATTGATGTCTGGAACAAACTGAACAGAGAAACAGTGAATGCCAAAACTATACACGATTTTAAGAATAAACTGGATGCGGAGAGATACGAAAACGGGTCACTACGAGCATAGCTCTCGTCCCGTAAAATACAACTAGGTAAATACACGCATACGCACACACGCACGCACGCACGCACGCAGACACCCACCCAAGCACACACACACATTTGTATTGAGTTGCATTTCATCTCGAAATTTAAGCCAAGTGTTTGCATCCAAACCAAACCCAATTACTGTCCACACACAGAAGGAAAAGGGGTAGGGGGAGAAAAGGGGGGCTAGAAAGGGGGATTAAAGCACGGCGGACTCAATTAGATATTTTGGGGGGTTTGGGGGGGAAATTCCATTCTGAATAGTCTCCAAATCGAAGCGTCCATTTCCCCCTTTCATACCAGGTTGCACTTTTCCGTTTATTATTTCTGCTGCCAGACGATTTTATTCATCCCAGTGGGTCTATACAGGAACTCGTGACGTCATTATGATAATGTGATGACGTAATTGTAATAATGTTGATGACGTCATCGATTTAGTGACATTACAGATAACGGAGATGTAACTGATATTAAGATTTTTTTTTTTTTTTTTTTACTCCAGTCATCATTATCCTCACCAGCACCATCATAGCAAATATCACCATCATCATCATCATCATCATCATCATCATCATCATCATCATCATCATCATCATCATCATCATCATCATCATCATCATCATCATTATTATTATTATCTTTATTATTATTATTATTATTATTATTATTATTATTATTATTATTATTATTATTATTATTATTATTATTATTATTATTATTATTATTATTATTACTATTATTATTATTATTATAGTTATCACCATTATTATCACCATAATCATTATCATCACCATCATTTTTGTTATTATCATAATCATTATCTTTATTATCATAATCATTATCGTCATGGAAACATTGCTACACTCTGGAATCGCAATTCTTATCATTGTTTTATTTTTATTTTTATTTTTTCTCTTTTTTTTTTATTCTGAAAAGGAGACACATTTTTTAATTTTGAAAAGAAAGGAGACATTTTTCTTCTTGCTATTCTTCTTTTCCTCTCCGAGGGATTTTTGTGAAGAATTGTCAACAACGAAAATTGTGTAGTCAAAGTTGCCCTCGACCATTAGCCATTTACAAGCTTCATCACGGGCACGATGAAAGTCTGGTGGTGGATGTGGAGGTTGTGGTGGTGCTGGAGGTTGTGATGGTTGTGGTGGATATGGTGGTGCTGGTGGAGGTGGTGGGGGTAGATGTGGCGGTGCTGGAGGTTGTGGTGGTGGATGTGGTAGCGCTGGTGAATGTGGTTGTGGTGGATGTGGTGATGATGGATGTGGTTGTGGTGGATGTGGTGATGATGGATGTGGTTGTGGTGGATGTGGTTGTGCTGGTGAATGTGGTGGTCCTGGTGGATGTGGTGGTGCTAGTGGATGTGGTGGTGCTGGTGGGAGTAGTTGTGGTGGATT
>NC_134787.1:19417582-19437582 GCF_046742065.1 Oratosquilla oratoria
TCTCTCTCTCTCTCTCTCTCTCTCTCTCTCTCTCTCTCTCTCTCTCTCTCTCTCTCTCTCTCTCTCTCTCTCTCTTTTCCTCATCCTCTGTCCCGCCTCCTCCTTCCTCTCTCCATCCCTCTTCTCCTCTTCCTCTTCCTCTTCCTCTTCCTCTTCCTCCTCCTCTTCCTCCTCCTCTTCCTCTTTCTCTTCCTCTTCCTATGGCAGAAGCCCCCTTGCATGTGTTGGCACCCCACCATCATTAATATCTTTCCCTCCAAACATTTCGATCGTCTGGATTATTCCTACTTCACCTGTCGTTGTGGAGGAAGAGGGACAGGAAGAGGAGAGGGGAGGAGAAGGAAGAGGAGGGGAAAGGACTAGGAAACAGAAGAAGAGAAGATATAGGAGGAGGAATGAGAGGAAGAGGAGAGGAGGAAGAAGAAAGGATGAGGAGACAGAAGAGGAGATATAGGACGAGGAGGGATAGGAAGAGGAGAGGAAGAGGAGAGGAAGAGGAGAGGAGGAGGAGGAAAAGACGAGGAGACAGAGGAGGAGGAGGGAGAGGGGAGGAGGAGAAGGAGAAGGAGAGGACGAGGAGACAGAGAAATAGGCAACAGAGGAGAAGACAGAAAAGAAAGGAGAACAGAAAGAGATGGAGTAGGAAACAGAGGAGGGAGATGAGAATATGGAGGAGGAGAAGGAGAAGAACCAGGATAGGAGCAGAAGAAGAGGAAGAGGAGGAGAATAAGGAAACGGAGAAGAAGAGGAGGCGGAGAAGAAGAGGAGACGGAGGAGGAGAAAAAAGGAAGAGCAGTAGAAGGAGAAAAGGAGGAGGAAGAGGAGGAGGTGTTGGAGGGAATAGAGGAGTGTTGGAGAAGTGTTGGAAAAGTGTTGGAGGAGCATTGGAGGATGGAAAGTAAAGACACTACTAACAAGAGTCGAGAAACAATGGCCCCCATGTCGACATTTAGATTTAATTTCGAAGTAGGAAGAAACAATTCCGCCCACCGCGTAGTCGCCCAATGAAATCAACTTTCCACAGATAAACAATTTCCCGTTTATTTGTTTGTTTGTTTTTCTGTTTGTTTGTTTACTCACCTACATGTGCATTTGTTCTATTTTATATATATTTCCCTTATTTTGTTAACTTATTCAATTCTGTTTTTATTTCATTTTTTCGTGTTTTTTATGCGACATTGTTATAGGCCAAATGGTCGCCTGTCGCCATATTCAGGAAGTGGGTTTACACCAGATGGCACCTAGCAGCGGTTGCCCAGGGCAAGTGGCATTCAATAGTGGGCGTTGGGGTTCGAACCCGGGTTTACGGAACTGCGATGCGAGACCAAAGCCTAACACACCACAGGGAAAACAAAGAGAGGGGACAGAGAACGAGGGAAGGTAAGAACGGGAAGGAGAGAGGAGGAAGAGAGAGGGGGAAGAAGAGAGGGGGAAGAAGAGAGGGGAAAGATAGATAGGAAGGAGAGAAGGGGAAAGAGAGGGGGAGGAGAGAGGGGGAAGGAGAGGAGGAGGAGAAAGGGGGAAGAAGAGAGAGGAAGGAGAGAAGGAGAATGAGAGGAGGAAGAGAGAGGGGGAAGAATAGAGGGGAAGGAGAGGAGGAAGAGAGAGGGGGGAAAAGAGAGTGGAAGGAGAGGAGGAAGAGAGAGGGGGAAGAAGAGAGAAGAAGGAGAGAAGGGGAAGGAGAGGAGGAAAAGAGAAGGGGAAGGAGAGAGGGGAAGGAGAGAAAAAAGAGAGAGGGGGAAGAAGAGGGGGGAAGAAGAGAGAGGGGGCAAGGAGAAGGAGACAGGTGGAATCAGAAAGAAAGGGGAAGAGAGAGGAAACAGAGAGAGAGAGAGAGAGACAGAGAGAGAGAGAGAGGGACAGAGAGAGAGAGAAAGAGAGAGAGGGAAGGAGAGAGGAAGTGGGAGAGGAGGAAAGGAGAAATACGGAGAGGAGAGAGAGGGAGAGAGAGAGAGGTGAGGGAGAGAAATGGGAAGGAGGGAGAAGGAAAGGAGAGAGGGCGAAGGAGAGAAGAGAGAGGAGAGAGGGAAGAATGGGAAGTGGGAAAGAGAGAGAGAGAGGGAAGGAGAGAGGGGGGAAGAAAAGAGGGAAGGAGATCAGGGGAGAGGAGAGAAGGAAGAATAGGTGAGATAGAGAGAAAGGGGAAAGGGGAGAAGGGATGGATAGGGGAGGAATGGAAAAAGGCTAAGGCAAAAAAAAAGGGGAGGAGAGAGGGCGAAGAAGAGAGGGAAAAGAGAGAGAAGGAAAAGAGAGAGGTGGGAAGAAGAGAGGGAGAAGAGAGAGGGAGAGAGAGGTGGGAGGGAGAGAGGGAGAAGAAGGTGTGATGGGGAGAGGTAGGAAAGAGAGAGGTGGGAAGAAGAGAGGAGGAGGAAAAGGAGGAGGAGGAGGAGGAGGAGGAGGCAGAGGAGGAGAAGGAGGAGGTGGAGGAGGAGGAAAAGGAGGAGGAAGACGAGGAGGAGGAAAAAGAGGAGGAGGAGGAGGAGGTGAAGGAGGAAGAGGAGGAGGAGGAGGTGGAGGAGGAGGAGGAAGAGGAGGAGGAGGAAGAGGCGGAGGAGGAGGAGGACGGGAGAAGTCAGGGTTCGCATATGAAAAAGAGCGAGTGTGAAATGGAAAGAAGGTATGAAGCGAGGGGGAAGGCAGGAAATGGAGGAAAGATGGAGGACGAGGGGGAGGAGGGGAGGGGGGAGGGGGGAAGGGGGAGGGGGAAGGGGGAGGGGGAAGGGAGGGAAGAAAGGACGGAGGGGGAGGAAAGGACGGAGGGGGAGGAAAGGACAGGAGGAGATAGGGAGGGAGGAGAGGAGGGAGGGAGGAAGGGAGGTAAGGAAAGAGAATAGAAGGTAGGTAGGTAGGTAGGTAGGTAGGTAGGTAGGTAGGTAGGTAGGTAGGTAAGTTTTTAGGTAGGCAGATAGATAGGTAGGTACGTAGGTAAGTTAGTAGGTAGGTAGATAGGTAGGTTTGTAGGTAGGTACATATGTGGGTATGTAGGTAAACTAGTAGATATGTAGATAGGTAGGTAGATAGATAGTTAGATAAGTAAGTTGTTAAGTAGGTGGGTAAGGAGATAGGTAGATAGGTAGCTGAATAGGTAGGAAGGTAAATAAGTTGGTATGTAGGTTGGTAGGCAGGTAGATAAGTAGATAAGTAGGTAGATAGATAGATAAGTGGGTAGGTTTGAAGGTAGATACATAGGTAGGTAAGTAGGTAAGTTGATATGGTAGGTAGATAGGTTGGTAGGTAGGTAGATAGGTACGGAGGTAGTTAAGTAGGTAGGTAGATAGGCAGATAGGTAGGTAGATAGGTAAGCTGGTAGGTAGGAAAGGAAGGGAGACCTAGTCTTGGGGGAAGGCCAATAGGGAGGAAGGGAGGGAGGGAGGGAGGGGAGGGTAAGTGTGTAGGGAGGGAGGGAGGGAGGAGAAGGTAAGTGTGTAGGGAGGAAGGTGGGATAGCGGGAAAGGGGCAAAGGGGCAAAGGGGCAAAGGGGGCAAATGTGGAAAGGGGGAAAGGGGGAAAAGGGGAAAGGGGGAAAGGGGGAAAGGGGGAAAGGGAGAAGGGGAAGGGTGAAGGGGGAAAAGGGGAGAGGGAACGAAGACAGCAATCGGTGAAATAAGAAAAAATATGTTAAGAAAAGAAAAGACACAAAAGGAGATGGAGAAAGAGATTGGAGGAGGAGAAAATTGGAGGAGGAGATTGGAGGAGAAAATTGGAGGAGATTGGAGGAGAATCGAAAAGACGAAGCGAAAATGAACGACGGAAAGAAAGGGAAATATCAAATATAGGAAGGGGAACAAGAGAAAGGTAAGGGAGGGAAGGGAAGGGAAAGGGAAAGGGAAGGTAAGGAAAGGAAGAGAAGGTAAGGGAAGGGAAAAGAAGGAAAGGGAAAGGGAAAGGGAGGGAAAGGAAGGGAAGGGAAGGGAAGGGAAGGGAAGGGAAGGGAAGGGAAGGGAAGGGAAGGGAAAGAAATGGAAGATAAGGGAAGGGAGGAGAAGAGAAGAGAAGGAAAGAAAAGGGAAGGGAAGAAAAAGGGGAGGGAAGGGAAGAGAAAGGAAGGGAAGGGAGGGAAGGAAGGACAGGGAAGAAGGGAAAAGTGTAGGGAAGCAGAGACAGAGGAAGGGACCGTGGGGTAAAAGAAGGAAGGAGAGAGAGAGAGAGAGAGAGAGAGAGAGAGAGAGAGAGAGAGAGAGAGAGAGAGAGAGAGAGAGAGAGAGAGAGAGAGAGAGAGAGAGAGAGAGAGAGAGAGAGAGAGAGTGAGAGAGAGAGAGGGAAAGAGAGTAAGAGAGAGAGAGAGATGGAAAGAGAGAGAGAAAGAGAAAGAGAGAGTAAGAGAGAGGGGGAGGAGACAGGGTGAGGGGAGCAAAAATGAAAGTGAGAGAAATTGGCCCTGGAGAGGAGACGATATGAGAAAATGGCAACGACTGAGAAAACGAGGCTCGAGGCGAGAAGAGATATGAAAGGCAGGGAAAAGAGGGGAAGAGAAGGAGAGAGAGAGAGAGAGAGAGAGAGAGAGAGAGAGAGAGAGAGAGAGAGAGAGAGAGAGAGAGAGAGAGAGAGAGAGAGAGAGAGAGAGAGAGAAAGAGAAGAGAGAGAGAGAGAGAGAGAGAGAGAGAGAGAGGAGAGAGAGAGAGAGAGAGAGAGAGAGGGAGAGAGAAGGGGAGGGAGAGGGAGAGAGAGGGGGAGAAAGGAGAGGGAGAGAGAGGGGGAAAGGAGGGAAGAGAAGAGAGAGAGAGAGAGAGAGAGAGAGAGAGAGAGAGAGAGAGAGAGAGAGAGAGAGAGAGAGAGAGAGAGAGAGAGAGAGAGAGAGAGAGAGAGATTGAGATGTAGCAGTTGACAAATTCCCTCGCCCCCTCCCCTTCCCCCCCAAAAAATCTATAAAAAAAAATCTAGACTTGAGATCTCCCCCCTAATAAATAAATAAATAAATAAATAAATAAATAATAAAACAATAAAAACAAAATAAAATGAAATAAAATAAAAAATCTTTACTTCAGTTCCCAATTCCCCCTCCCCCTCCATAACTCCCCCCCACAAGAAAAGAATAACGAAATTCAAGACTTCCGTTCCCCCCATTCTATGATAAGAACTTCACCATACTAACCAGACAGCGAAGACAGACCTTAAACCTTAAACCCAAAACCTTAAACCTTAAACTCCTTAACTTGATATTCCCAGTTAACTCTGATCCAGTCAAGCCGATCAAGTCAACTCGTTAACCCTTGAGCGTCCAGCGTCTCTCTTCAAATATTTTATTTTGTCTGCCACCAAGCGATTTTATTCAGTTGGGGGAGGGGTTGGGGTGGGGGAAGTGAATGGGATTAACCAAATTAATCCCCCAAACCAACCACGACATATGTAATCCCTCAGTTAATCCCCCCAAACACACGCACACATACATCGATTCATCACGTGTACAATCACAGACGCAAGTTTCCCCCCTTAACCTCCCCCGTTCCCCCTTTTGCCTCCCCCGCTCCGGGCCCACCCACCCCCTCTCCCCCATAATCGCGTTGACGTCATCAGGCCTCTGGATGTCAATGGACCATTGCAGAACTAATTTTGCGTTTGCTTGTTTGTTTGCTTGTTTGTTTGTTTGTTTGTTTGTTTGTTTTGATGGCTCCCATCAGACGATTTTATTCAGCTAAAAGTAGGACCTCGTCCCGAAGGATGACCTGAAAATTATTCATTTAATCGCTTCAAATTTATTAATAAAATTGCCTGCCGGCAGACATGGTCAAGGGTAAACTGACACTCGGAATGGAAGAGGACAGTGGCTGGAAACTTGAGATTCTACTTGACTGTTTGGATCCTCGAGGTTCAGCTCCCGAGTGCCACTTGAGTGCCAACGACCAGAGTCCAGTACCTGGCGCTCCAGCTGGCTTGGTCGACCTGCCGCCATGCGATTTGATTGATCTGTGTGTGTGGTTGGGAAATGTGGACTTCCAGGAAAGAATCGTAGTGGAGAGTTGATGGTGGAAATGTGTCTAGAAAGAGAGTTGATGATAGCAAATACAGTGTTTCGGAAGAAAGTCAAGCATAAGTACACATGGGAGAGAGTGGTGGAGGGAAGGGTGGTAGATAGAGCGCTAATGGATTATGTAGTGGTAAGTAGGACTATGATAGGAAGAGTTAAGGATGTACATGTGCTAAGGGGAGAGGGTGGGGGAATATCAGATCATTTTTTGGTGGAAGGTAAGTTGAGAGTGGAGGATAGATGGAGAAAGAGGAAAGGGACAAAAGGTAGGGAGGTGCTTAGAGTGAACTCTTTAAATGAAAAAGAAAAGGAGAAGGAATACAAGAAGAAGCTGAAGGAGTGGGAGGGAGTGAAGGATAGAGTAGAGCTAGGTGTGGAGGAGGAATGGGGATGGTTCAAGGAGGGAGTCACAAAGTGTGCAAGGATGGTGTGTGGAACAAGAAGGACAGGAGGAAATAGAAGGAAGGGTAGTGAATGGTGGGATGAGGAAACAAAGAAGGTTGTAGAAGAGAAGAAGCGAACTTTCACAGATTGGTTACAAAATAGGACGAGGGAGTCATATGAGAGGTACAAAGAAAAGAAAAGAGAAGTAAAGCAAAAGGTAAAGGAGGCAAAGAGGAGAGCAGATGTGAAGTGGGGTAGGAGTATGACAGAAAATTTTGAAAGTAAAAAAAAGATATTTTGGAAAGAAATTAAGAGAGGAAGAGGAGGCGAATCAAGTAGAGAAGAAAAGGTAAAAGGTGCAGATGGAGAGATGATAATGGAAGAGAAGGCAGTAGGGGGAAGATGGGCAGAATATCTTAGGGAGTTGCTAAATGTGAAGGAGGATAGGGAGGGAAAGATAGTTGCAGTGGGAAATGCTAAGAAAATGACAGTGATGAGTGAGGAAAATGGAGGAGAAATAAGGAAGGATGAAGTGAAGGCAGTTGTTAAGATGATGAAAGCAGGTAAGGCACCTGGTCTGGATGGATGCCATGCAGAATGTCTAAAAAAAGGAGGTACAGTGATGGTGGACTGGCTGGTGAGGTTATTTAATGTTTGCTGGAGACAGGGTAGAGTGCCGGAGGACTAGAGGAGTGCCTGTATAGTTCCTCTTTACAAGGGAAAAGGGGAAAAGTGTGAATGTAGTAGTTTCAGAGGGATTAGCTTCTTAAGTGTAGTTGGGAAGGCTTATGGGAGGATCTTGATTGAGAGGATTAGGAGAGGAACAGAAGGATTAATTGGTGAAGAACAGTGTGGATTTAGGACGGGTAGAGGTTGTGTAGATCAGATCTTTGTGGTAAGACAAATATGTGAGAAAGCTATAGGAAAGGGGAAGGATGTTTTTTGGGCTTTTATGGATCTGGAAAAGGCTTACGACAGGGTAGACAGAAAGGAACTGTGGGAGGTTATGCAGATATATGGAATAGGAGGAAAGCTTCTAGGAGCTATCAAGAGTTTATATGGGAGTAGTAGAGCTTGTGTCAGGATTAGAAATAGAGAGAGTGAGTGGTTCGAGGTAAAGGTGGGGCTTCGTCAAGGATGCGTTATGTCGCCCTGGCTGTTCAACTTATACATGGATGGGGTAGTGCGAGAGGTAAATGCAAGGGTAGTGGGTCAGGGATTGAAGATGGTTAAAGAAAATTGAGAAAGTGGGAGGTGAGCCAGCTGTTGTTTGCTGACGACACTGCGCTTGTGGCAGGATCGGAAGAGGGACTGAGGAAGTTGGTGACAGAGTTTGGGAGAGTATGTGATAGAAGAAAGCTAAAGATAAATGTAGGTAAAAGTAAGGTGATGAGATGTACAAGGGGTGAAAGTGGCAGTAGACTGGAAGTGAGCATTAAGGGAGAGCGACTGGAGGAAGTGGATAGTTTTAGATACTTGGGTGCAAATGTGGCAGGAAAAGGTGGAGTGAAGGTGGAGGTAGAATGTAGATTGAAAGAAGCGAGTAAATGCCTTGGTGGATTGAAGAGTGTAATGAGAAATAGACATTTGGGAATGGATGCTAAGAGGAGACTGTATGAAGGAGTGATTGTGCCAACAGCACTGTATGGGGCAGAAACATGGAACATAAGAGAGGAAGAGAGAAGGAGTTTGAATGTGTTTGAGATGAGGTGTCTGAGAAGTATGATGGGGGTTACTAGGCTAGATAGAATGAGAAATGAGGAGGTGAGGAGAAGAACGGGGGTGGAAAGGGAGTTGGGAGATAGGGTTGATGAAAGAATATTAGGATGGTTTGGACACATGGAAAGAATGAGTGAAGAAAGACTAGTAAAAGAGGTATGGAAGGCAGATGTGGAGGGAGTGAACATGAGGGGACGCCCTAGGATGAGGTGGATGGATGGGGTGAAGGGGGCTTTGGGGAAGAGGGGAATGTCTGTTGAGGAAGGACGGGAGAGGACAGAAGACAGGGGTGAATGGAGAATGGTTGTACTGTATATGGATGATGTTGTGATGCATGAGGTGGAATGGGCGGGGGGATGGGGGGTGAGGTAGTATGTGTGAACAAAATTTGACGCAGCCTGAAGGGATTTCTCCCCGTCTTCTCCTTTTATGCATGGGGGGGACGGAGAGGGGGGTCACCGATTTAATGAAGCGGCCTTGCTGTGGATGTGCTGTGTCTTGCGACACTGCTTCTGACCCAGGGCAGTGGACAAGGTGCAGGGATGACCCGTCATCCAGGAGGTGCTAAGATAAGAGGGAGGGTGGAGGGGTGCGGAGTGTATTCAGGGATGGAATGGGTGGGAATAATTTTGTCTTTTCCTTTTTGGCTACCTCCCTTGTAAAGGGGAAAAAGCCTTGGTACATGTATGTATGTATGTATATATACAGTATATGTATATATATATATATATATACATATACATATATATATATATTTATGTATACACCCACACACATGTGCACACACACACACACACACACACACACACATATATATATACATATATATATATATATATATATATATTATATATAATATATATATATATATATACGAGTATATATAAAGTTAGTGTGAGGCAGAGGCTTTTTCCAATTTGAATTAAATCATCTGACGACGACTAGAAAAATTACCGAATGAAACATTTAACTACAAAGATTTAATGGAGACCTTTTTTAACTCAAAATCCAAAATAAATTAATAAATGAATAGATAAATAAAATCTAATAAATAAAAACGAAAAAATAAAAACATACATACATACATATACCAAGGCTTTTTCCCCCTTCCAAGGGAGTAGCCAAAAAGGGAAAGGCATAAAAACACTCCCACCCATTTCATCCCTAAATACACTCCACACCCCTCCCACCCTTCCTCTCAATCTGAGCACCTCCTGGATGACGGGTCATCCCTGCACCCTGCCCACCGCCCTGGGTCAGAAGCAGTGTCGCAAGACACAGTACATCCACAGCGAGGCCGCTTCATTTAATCGGCGACCCCCCCTCTCCGTCCCCCTTTGCATATAAGGCGAGGACGGGGAGAAATCCCTTCGGGCTGCGTCAAAATTTACTCACACATACTACCCCACCCCCCACTTCCCCTCATGCAGTCACAACATCATCCATATACAACCATTCTCCACTCACCTCTGTCTTCCGTCCTCTCCCTTCCTTCCTCAACAGACATTCCCCTCTTCCCCCCAGCCCCCGTCACCCCATCCATCCACCTCATCCAAGGACGTCCCCACATGTTCACTCCCTCCACATCTGCCTTCCATACCTCTTTTACTAGTCTTTCTTCACTCATTCTTTCCATGTGTCCAAACCATCCTAATATTCTTTCATCAACCCTATCTCCCAAATCCTTTTTCACCCCTGTTCTCCTCCTCACCTCCTCATTTCTCACTCTATCTAGCCTAGTAACCCCCACCATACTTCTCAGACACCTCATCTCAAACACATTCAAACTCCTTCTCTCTTCTTCTCTTATGTTCCACGTTTCTGCCCCATACAGTGCTGTTGGCACAATCACTCCTTCATACAGTCTCCTCTTCGCATCCATTCCCAAATGTCTATTCCTCATTACACTCTTTAAACCACCAAGGCATTTACTCGCTTCTCTCAATCTACATTCTACCTCCACCTTCACTCCACCTTTTCCTGCTACACTTGCACCCAAGTATCTAAAACTATCCACTTCCTCCAGTCGCTCTCCCTTAATGTTCACTTCCAGTCTACTGCCACTTTCACCCCTTGTACATCTCATCACCTTACTTTTACCCACATTTATCTTTAGCTTTCTTCTATCACATACTCTCCCAAACTCTGCCACCAGCTTCCTCAATCCCTCCTCTGACCCTGCCACAAGCGCAGTGTCGTCCGCAAACAACAGCTGGCTCACCTCCCCATTTTTCTCCATTTTCTTTAACCATCTCCAATCCCTGACTCACTACCCTAGCATTCACCTCTCGCACCACCCCATCCATGCATAAGTTGAACAGCCAGGGCGACATAACGCATCCTTGACGAAGTCCCACCTTTACTTCAAACCACTCACTCTCTCTCCATTTTCTAATCCTAACACATGCTCTACTACTCACATAAAAACTCTTGACAGCTCCCAAAGCTTTCCTCCTATCCCATAAATCTGCATAACCTCCCATAGTGCTTTCCTGTCTACCCTGTCGTAAGCCTTTTCCAGATCCATAAAAGCCCAAAAAAACATCCTTCCCCTTTCCTATAGCTTTCTCACATATGTGTCTTACTACAAAGATCTGATCTACACAACCTCTACCCGTCCTAAATCCACACTGTTCCTCACCAATTCCTCCCTCTGTTCCTCTCCTAATCCTCTTAATCAAGATCCTCCCATAAGCCTTCCCAACTACACTAAACAAGCTAATCCTCCCTGAAATTACTACATTCACACTTGTCCCCTTTTTCCCTTGTAAAGAGGAACTATACAGGCACTACTCCAGTCCTCCGGTACTCTTACCCTCTCTCCAGCAAACATAAATAACCTCACCAACCAGTTCCACCATCACTGCACCCTCCCTTTTTCAGACATTCTGCATGACATCCATCCAGAAACCAGGTGCCTTACCTGCTTTCATCATCTTTACAGCTGCCTTCACCTCATCCTTCCTTATTTTCTCCTCCATTCTCCTCACTCATCACTCTCATTTTTTCTTCGCATTTCCCACTGCAGCTATCTTTCCTTCCCTATCCTCCTTCACATTCAGCAACTCCCTAAAATATTCTGCCCATCTTCCCCTCACTGCCATCTCTTCCATTATCAACTCTCCATCTGTACCTTTTACCTTTTCTTCCCTACTTGATTCGCCTCCCTTCCTCTCTTAATTTCCTTCCAAATAACATCTTTTTATTACCTTCAAATTTTCTGTCATACTCCTACCCCATTTCACATCTGCTCTCCTCTTTGCCTCCTTTACCTTTTGCTTTACTTCTCTTTTCTTTTCTTTGTACGTCTCATATGACTCCCCTGTCCTCTTTTGTAACCAATCTGTGAATGCTCGCTTCTTCTCTTCTACAGCCTTCTTTGTTTCCTCATCCCACCATTCACTACCCTTTCTTCTATTTCCCCCTGTCCTTCTTGTTCCACACACCATCCTTGCACACTTTAAGACTCCCTCCTTGAACCATCCCCATTCCTCCTCCACACACATCTCTGCTCTAACCTTTACTCCCTCCCACTCCTCCTTCAGCTTCTTTTCGTACTCCTTCTCCTTTTTCCTTTTCATTTTAATAATAAATAAAAACGAAAAAATAAAAACATACATACATACATATACCAAGGCTTTTTCCCCCTTCCAAGGGAGGTAGCCAAAAAGGGAAAGGCATAAAAACACTCCCACCCATTTCATCCCTAAATACACTCCACACCCCTCCCACCCTTCCTCTCAATCTGAGCACCTCCTGGATGACGGGTCATCCCTGCACCCTGCCCACCGCCCTGGGTCAGAAGCAGTGTCGCAAGACACAGTACATCCACAGCGAGGCCGCTTCATTTAATCGGCGACCCCCCCTCTCCGTCCCCCTTTGCATATAAGGCGAGGACGGGGAGAAATCCCTTCGGGCTGCGTCAAAATTTACTCACACATACTACCCCACCCCCCACTTCCCCTCATGCAGTCACAACATCATCCATATACAACCATTCTCCACTCACCTCTGTCTTCCGTCCTCTCCCTTCCTTCCTCAACAGACATTCCCCTCTTCCCCCCCGCCCCCCTCACCCCATCCCTCCACCTCATCCTCGGACGTCCCCTCATGTTCACTCCCTCCACATCTGCCTTCCAATACTATTTTACTATTCTTTATTCACTCATTATTTCAATGTGTCCAAACCATCCCTAATATTCTTTCATCAACCCTATCTCCCAAATCCTTTTTCACCCCTGTTCTCCTCCTCACCTCCTCATTTCTCACTCTATCTAGCCTAGTAACCCCCACCATACTTCTCAGACACCTCATCTCAAACACATTCAAACTCCTTCTCTCTTCTTCTCTTATGTTCCACGTTTCTGCCCCATACAGTGCTGTTGGCACAATCACTCCTTCATACAGTCTCCTCTTCGCATCCATTCCCAAATGTCTATTCCTCATTACACTCTTTAAACCACCAAGGCATTTACTCGCTTCTCTCAATCTCTGCACCTCCACCATAACATACAAAATAAAATGAAAATAATAAACGATGTTCATGATGATGATAATGATGATGATGATGATGATGATGATGATGATGATGATGATGATGATGATGATGATGATGATGATGATGATGATGATGATGATGATGATGATAAATAATAATTAATGAATATGATAATAATGATAGTGATAATGATAAATAATAATAATAACAATAATAATAATAATAATAATAATAATAATAATAATAATAATAATGATGATGATGATGATGATGATGATGATGATGATGATGATGATGATGATGATGATGATGATGATGATGATGATGATAATGATGATAATAATAATAATAATGATGATGATGATAATAATAATAATAATAATAATAATAATAATAATAATAATAATAATAATAATATTAAATAATAATAATAATAATAATAATAATAATAATAATAATAATAATTAGTAATAAATAATAATAATAATAATAATAATAATAATAATAATAATGATAATGATAATAATAATAATAATAATAATAATGATAATAATAATAATAATAATAATAATAATAATAATAATAATAATAATAATAATAATAATAATAATAATAATAATAATAATAATAATAATAATAATAATAGTAATAATAATTAATAATAATAAAGGTAATAATAATACATGACAAAACAACCACCAAACCATAAAGGCCTACCGGGTGGGCGACTTCAAAAAGGACGCAATCTCATTGGTCGAATGACTCTCTTCTCACTCTCTGATTGGTCCATCGATTAATGACCTGTTCGCCTTCCAGGGGTCGGAATGGCCCACTGGTTCACTTGCTCAGCCCGCATGGGTTTGATTCCCTCCCGGATACATTCAGAAAAATGGGGTCCCTTACGGTCGAGAGCCGTTTCAGGCCGGGGTCCACGGCCGACAGCCGTATGAAAACCGTCTGGCGTTGACCAGAGAAAAGCAAATCGATAAAGGGTTAAACAATAAAGATAAAAAATTGAATATTCAAATAAACAATGAAATAATGAAATGATGAATTAAAGAATCATAAAATTAATAATAAAATAAACATAACAATATAATCAATAAAATAGAATAGTTATGTATATGTAATACAAAATGAAAATAAATAATAAAAGATAAAAAAAATCAATAAAGAATTCGGATAAATGATATAAAATAAAAAATAATAAAAGATAAAAATGTTTCAATAAAGAATTCAGATAAATAATAGAAAATAAAGATAATAAAAGATGAAAATATATCAATAAAGAATTCGGATAAATGTTATAAGATAGAAATAATAATACATCAAAATATTTCAATAAAGAATTCAGATAATATAAAATGAAAATGATAAAAGATAAAAATAGTTCAATAGATAGTTCAGATAATATGAAATAAACACAATAAAAGATGAAAATATTTCAATAAATAATTCAGATAATATAAAATAAAAACAATTAAAGATAAAAATATTACAATAAATAGTTCAGATAACATAAAATAAAAATAACAAAGATAAAAATATTCAAATAAAGAACTCAGATAAATAATATAGAATAGAAATAATAAAAGATAAAAATGTTTCAATAAAAAATTCGGATAAATTATATAAAATAAGAATAATAAAAGATAAAAATATATCAATAAAAAAATTCGAATAAATTATATAAAATGAAAATGATAAAAGATGAAAATGTTTCAATGAAGAATTCAGATAATATCAAATAAAAATAATAAAAGATAAGAATGCTTAAATAAATATTTCAGATAATACAAAATAAAAACAATAAAAGATAAAGATAATTCAATAAATAGTTCAGATAATATAAAATAAAAATAATAAAAGATAAAGATATTCGAATAAAGAATTCAGATAAATAATATAAAATAGAAATGATAAAATATGAAAATATATCAATAAACAATTCAGACAAATAATATAAAATAAAGATAATAAAAGATAGAAATATTTCAATAAAGAATTCAGATAAATAATATAAGGTAGAAATAATAAAAGATAAAAATATTTCAATAAAGAATTCAGTTAATATAAAATAAGAATAATAATAGATAAAAATATTTCAATAGATAGTTCAGATAATATAAAATAAAAACAATAAAAGATAAAAATATTACAATAAATAGTTCAGATAATATAAAATAAAAATAATAAAAGATAAGAATATTTCAATAAACAATTCGGATAATATAAAATAGAAATAATAAAAGATAAAAATATTTCAATGAAGAATTCAGATAAATAGTATGAAATAGAAATAATAAAAGATCAAAATATTTCAATAAAGAATTCGGATAAATAATATAGAATAAAAACAATAAAAGATCAAAATATTTCATTAAAGAATTCGGATGAATAATACAAACAAAAATAATAAAAGATAAAAAAAAAAATCAATAAAGAAATCGGATAAATAATATCAAATAAAGATGATACAAGATCAAAATATGTCAATAAGGAATTCAGATAAATAATATAAAATAAAAATAATGAAAGATGATGATATTTCAATAAAGAATTCAGATAATATAAAATAAAATCAATAAAATATATAAATATTTCAATAAATGGTTCAGATAATATAAAATAAAAACAATAAAAGATAAAAATATTACAATAAATAGTTCAGATAATATGAAATAAAGATAATGAAAGATAAAAATATTTCACTAAATAATTCGGATAAATAATATAAAATAAAATAATAAGAGATGAAAATATTTCAATAAATAATTCAGATAAATAATATAAAATAAAAATAATAAAAGATAGAAATATTTCACTAAAGAATTCAGGTAAATAATATAAAATAAAATAATAAAAGATGAAAATATTTCAATGAGTAATTCGAATAAATGATATAAAATAAAAACAATAAAAGATGAAAATATTTCAATAAAGAATTCGGCTTAGAGCGGCACCGTGTTACAAGGGTTTACGAGCTTAAACTCCTTCACGAACTCAAGGGGGCTCTTGACTTGGTTAACTGACCAAAGGGGAATCGTATGCTCGTTCAGTGGATTATCCGGAGACGCGCTGACTCTGCTCAACGAGTGGGTCCTCGACTTACGTACAGCTGATGCAGCTCTTGTTTCGACTTACGTACAACTGCTGCAGATCTGAACTTGACTTACGTACATTTTTCTTATTATTGTCAATATTTCATTATCGTCATTATCTTTATTCTTTGTTTGTTTTGTCTTTGTTATCACTTGATGATTTTACCGATTATCACTAACACTCTTATTTTTTATTATCATGACTTAAGTGATGATACTGATGGTTGTGATGATTATAATTATGAAGATGGTGACACCATGATTCGAAAAAAAATTATAATATATAAGTAAATAGATAAATGAATAAACAAATAGATAAATAGATCAATAAATAGTTCTAGGCTCTTCGCAAATCATTCTCATCGACCCCAAAATGTAGTGATCACCCGAATGGCATCATTGTAATCATTTCAAAGTCTCCCTCACAGTCTCGCAACGGCCATGACGTCACATTTCCTAAACATGACGTCGCGGTTGTCTGGCTCATGTGACGTCACCTTGGCTGGACAATGATGACGTCGCAATGGCCCGACGATGACATTGCATTGATCCAACGGTGACGTCATATTGGCTCAACGGTGATGACGTCACGCAGGGCCAACAGGTATGTCACACTAGCCCAAAGGTGATGACGTCATACTGAACTAACGGTGATTATGTCAAACTGGTCCAACGGTGATGACATCACACTGACCCAACGGTGAAAACATCACAATGGCCCAGTGATGACGACAAACTGGTCCAACGGTGATGACGTCACGCTGACCCAATGATGATGACATCAAACTGGTCCAACTGTGATGACATCACATTGAACTAACGGTGATGACGTCAAAATGGTCCAACGGTGATGACGTCACCTTGACCCAACGGTGATGACGCCACACTGGTTCAACTGGGATTACGTCAAGCTGGCCCAACGGTGATAAAATCACACTGGCCCAGTAGAATGACGTCACGTTGGCCCAGGTCAATGACGTCACGTTCACCCGGTATTGGTGACACCACGCTGGCCCAGACCAGCGCCGTCACACTGACCGGGTATTGCTGACGTCACGTTAGTCCAGGTCAGTGACGTCACACTGACCCGGCACTGGTGACGTCGCATGGCCCAATGATAATGACATCAAGTTGGTTTCGCGTATTGCGATGTGACGTGCCGAAGAGGGGGGCGGGGGAGGCAGGGGAAATGGTGCCGTCATCCTTAATTGAGCTGTTTTGGGATGGTGGCCATGATTGTGCTGTCGTTGTCACAGCTGACACCACTCTTTTTCCCTTTCCCGCACTGTCGGAAAATGGCTGGGTACAGTCCCAACCAAAAGTACCGTAAGGTGATTGTTTTTTTTTTTTTTTTTTTTTTTTTTTTTTTTTTTTTTTTTTTTTTTTTTTTGTCGCAGCACCCAGTACTTGCCCGGTTGGAGGGAGAGGGGAGAGGGAGAGAGAGGGAGAGGGGAAGGGAGGAGGGGAGGGGGAGAGGGGGAGGAGGAGGAGAGTGTCACGGGGGATACTACTTTTTTATGATGATGATGATGATGATGATGACGATGATGATGATGATGATGATGATGATGATGATGATGATGATGATGATGATGATGATGATGATGATGATGATGATGATGATGATGATGATGATGATGATGATGATGATGATGATGATGATCATCATCATCATCATCATCATCATCATCATCATCATCATCATCATCATCATCATCATCATCATCATCATCATCATCATCATCTATTGTATACACAAGAAAAAACGTTTTCTATTATGGATTTTTTCTTCATTCAAAGATGGATTATTATACTGTATATTGGAAACTACATTTCACATGTTTCTATTGGAATTTTTGAGGTGAAAATGAATTATTGTGTCTTAAAGATTACTCTAAAGATGATATTTTGTACATTTCAAATTTTGAGAAGGAAAGAGAGGTAGAGAGAGAGAGAGAGAGAGAAAGAGAGATTTTTTAATGACACTACAAGTATCTGAGATGACACTGTATGTGTCAGGTACAAGATTCCCACGTGTCTGAAACAACAGATGACGCCCAGCGAGTAGAGGATGACGCTGTCTGTGGAAGATGACGCTTTGTGTGTGCAGGAGAGAGAATATGAAGAGGGACTCACGAAGGGACAACGCGAGAAGCAGATAAGCGGATTTGTGTTGGGGAAGGGAAGGAGGGAAGGAGGGAGGGAGGGAGTGACTGGAGGGAAGGACCGGAGGGAGGGACGGGGGAGAGAGAGAGAGAAAGAGAGAGAGAGAGAGAGAGAGAGAGAGAGAGAGAGAGAGAGAGAGAGTAACAGAGAGAGAGAGAGAGGGATAGAGAAGGAGGGAGGGAGGGAGGGAGGAAGAAGGAGGACCTGTTGGGGCTGGAGAGAGAGAGAGAGAGGGAGGGAGGGAGGGAGGGAGAGAGGGAGAGAAGGAGAGACTGGAGAGGCTGGAGTTGAATGAGAGACAGGGAGGGAGGGAGAGGGAAGGAGAGAGGGAGGGAAGGATGAGATCGAGAGGCCGGGAAGGAAGGAAGGAGGGAGGGAGGGAGAGAGGGACACGTGTCACAGGTAACGGGATAGATGTTGGGGTAGGTGGACGGGAGGTAAGGGGAGAGAGACGGAGAGAGAGACGGAGAGAGAGAGAGAGAGAGAGAGAGAGAGAGAGAGAGAGAGAGAGAGAGAGAGAGAGAGAGAGAGAGAGAGAGAGAGAGAGAGAGAGAGGGAGGGAGGGAGGGAGAGAGAGAGAGAGGTGGGGGAGAGAGAGAGAGAGAGAAAGCTTGGAGGGAAGGGTGAGGAGGAAGAAAGATAGGAGAGGGAGGGAGGTAGGGAGAGAAGATGGCAAAAAAAAAAGAAGGGAGGGAAAAAGGGAAGAGAAGGAAGAAGGGAAGGGAAGGAGGAAGGGAAAGGAAGAAGTAGGAGGGGAAAGAGTAGGGATATAAGAGTCAAAGATTTTTGTTCCGTAGCTTAACCCCCCCCCTACCCTTTTTTTCTTGAAGAGAATCTTCGAGCAAATCAAAATTTTGATTTCGAGTAGCTGAAGAACCCCATGCAGGGCCGCTCTCAGGAGGGGGGGAAGGGGGATGAGGGGGTGAGAGGCGGCGGTCACAAGGAAGGAATGCGAAAAGGCTTTGTCCTGTGGTTGGAGGAGGGGGGGTATCCGAGAAGGAGAGGGGGGATGGGGAGGAGGAGAGGAGGAAGAGGGAGATTAGGGGAAAAATAGGACAGGAAGAAAGGAGAAAGAAGGGAGGGAAGGAACGAGGAAAAGAGAGAGAAGAAGGAAAGAATGAAGGAGGGAGGAAGAAAGGAGGGAAGGAGGGAAAAAGGGAAGGATGGAGAGATAAAGGAGAAATAAAGGGGAGGGAAGAAGGAGAAAAGAGTGGAGGAGAGTGGGGGAGAGTCGAAGAGAAAATGGAGGAGAATAGAGGAGAGTGGAGGAGAGTGAAAGAGAGTGGAAGAAAGTGTAGGATAATGGAGGAAAGTAAAGGAAAATTGAGGAGAGTGAAAGAGAGCGGAAGAGAGTGGAGGGGAGTGGAGGAGAGTGAAAGAGAGCAGAAGAGAGTGGAGGGGAGTGGAGGAGAGTGGAAGAGAGTGGAAGAGAGTGTGGGATAATGGAGAAAAGTAGAGGAGAATGGAAGAGAGTGGAAGAGAGTGTAGGATAATAAAGGAAAGTGGAGGATAGTGGAGGAGAGTGGAGGAGACCAGGAGGAAAGTGGAGGAGAGTGAAGAGGAGTGGGAGGATAGCTGGCCTCCTCTAAGATGACGCAAGAGGATTTCTGTGGAGAGTTTGAGTGAGTTACACTCCACATGGAGGGCGAAGGAGGTGGATGGAGGGGGAAGAGGATGGAGGGGTGGATATAGGGGAAAGAGGATGGAGGGGTGTATGGAGGGTTGTATGGAGGGGTGTATGGAGGGAGGTGGGAGTGGGAGAGTGGGACAGGAGGTGGGACAGGAGGTGGGAGAGGGAGAAGGAAAATAGTGGGAGAGAGAGAGGTGGGAGAGGGAAGAAGGAGGAAAGGGAGGAAAGAAGGAGACCGGAAAGACGAGGAAGGGAGGAGAGAAAAGAGAGGAAGAAGAGGAGGGTTGAAAGAAAAAAAGATAGAAGAATGAGGGAGGGAGTGAGGGACAAGGGGAGAGAGAGAGAGAGGGGGGGAGGGAGAGAGACAGGGAAACAGACAGACAGACAGAGTGGGAGATAGGAAGAGATAGAGGAAGACAAGGCCCATACTATATATATATATATATATATATATATATATATATATATATATATTTATATATATTTATATATATATATATATATATATATGTGTGTGTGTGTGTGTGTGTGTGTGTG
>NC_134787.1:19447582-19450082 GCF_046742065.1 Oratosquilla oratoria
CCCTCTCCCACCCTTCCCTTTCTCTCTCTCCCCCTCTCCTACCCTCCCCTACCCCACCTTCCCTCTACCCTACACTCCCCTCTCCCACCCTCCCCTCTCCCACCCTCCCATTCTCCCACCCCTACCCCCTCCCACCCTCCCCCTCTCTCACCCTCCCACTCTCCCCCCTCTCCCACTCTCCCCCCTCTCCTACTCTCCCACTCTCCCACCCGCACTACCGCTCCCCCTCCGCAGCGGGGAGCTTAATTTGAGACCTTAGGCGAGATCAAGGAATGTAAGATTGGGGGGGGGGGGAAGATAGGAGGGGAGAGGGAGGGAGAGAGGGAGGGAGGGAGGGAAGGGGAGAGGGAAGGAAGTAGGGAGGGGTAGAGGGAGGAAAGGAGGTAGGGAAGGATGGAAGAAGGGAAAGGAGGCAAGTAGTGATGGAGGGAGGGATGAAGGGAAGGAGGGAAAGAGGGAAAGAGGTATCGAGGGGAGGAGGGGAGGAGGGAAGTAGGGAGGGATGGAGGGAAGGAGGAAAGTAGGGAAAGGAGGGAAGTAGGAAAAGGAGACATGGAGGGAGAGAAGGAGGTATGGAGGGAGAGAAGGATGGAGGGAGGGAGGGAGGGAGGGAAGGAGGGATGGAGGGAAGGAGGGAGGGAAGAAGGGAGGGAAGGAGGGATGGAAGGATGGAGGGAAGGAGGGATGGAGGGATGGAGGAAGGGAGAGATGAAGGGAAGGAGGGATGGAGGGATGGAGGAAGGGGGAGATGGAGGGGAGGAGGGAGGGAAATTAACGTAATTATATTCGAACAGGATGTGTATATCAGGTAATACACAGGCAAATACACGATATACCTGTAATCACACATAAACATGTGTACAAGTGCATACACACACAAGTACACACACACATAAAAATACACACAATCCCATTTGTTACAATAACATCAACAAGCGAGAACAAAATTAATAAATAAAATAAAATAATAAATATAAGAAAATAATTAGAATTCACTCACCATTGTTGTTGTCGGCGGGTTCCGTCCTCTTGTTGGAAAATTCGTAGTAAATTCGAAGTGAAATTTTTTGTTCACCTTTTGTCTTTTCAGCCCTCAATGCTGCTCAAGAAAAAAATGCCAAATTATGCAACACACAATGCACAGAAACACAAATATGAAGATCACAATGACCACTATCATCCATGCCTCCATTTATTTCTTTTTATTTCTCTCTTTTTTATTTCTTTTTATTTTTTACTTTTTTCTTTATTGTTCTCTTGGCAGGGGAAGGGATGGGCCACTTATCTATGTCCTTTTAGTGTGTTCGTTCCAAAGCCATTTGCGTGAATTGGTTTGGTAGCGCGTTTGATATTTTCTATTTCCCGTCTTCTTTTTCTTCTTTTTTATTTTCAATCTCGCTTTTTCTAAATGATTTGCAATATTTCGTTTGTAACTCAGCATAAAAATACATAAGCTAGCGGTTAGCACACGTAATATTTATAGAAATTTTCAGAATTGTCAAAGCACTTGCTAAACTTGTTTAATTGATTTATTTGTCGGCGATATGACGTCAGTGGGCTGGCACGGAAGGTGGTGATGGTAGAGGTGGTGGTGGTGGTGCGTTGGCGGGAAAATAGATAATATGGATAATTTTTATCGTTGGCCATGGAGTCTTTTTAAGATGAATTAAGAAGTCATATGGGCTGAAAAATAAGAATAATTGAATAATATCAAGAAGACAACCGTTGATTATTATTTGTACATAAATACATGGATAACCTGAAAGAAATTGTCAGAATTCGTTATTACATTTTTTCATTCATGCATTTATCCTCATTTCATCGTTGATGTATTCGCCTATATAAGTTTATCAACATGCAGTGCGAAATTTTCTCAGTAATCCACGACAATAAACAAAACAAAAAACCAAACGAAAGATGAGAACAATAAATGAATAAAAGATAACAACAATAGCTTCTACCAGAAATCTGGCAGTGCTTGTCAACACGTCGACATGACGTCATAACGTTGAGCGCGAAACATAAATCCGAGCGCGCGCGTCCGACTTAGACCAAACCGGGACAAACTAAAACCAATTCTTTTCTATTTCTAGCTCTTAACCGGGCATTTGGAAGATCCATGGCACGTCCTTCCAACGTGACCGGACCCGGGGAGCAGCTCTCCTGAGTCCCCGGACCACGTAACCTTTGCCGACTACTGTTTAATGCATTGAACTGCTTAGACTTGGTCTAAGGCGTCCATTCGATCATCCTCCTTCTCTCACCCACCCTCACTTTCCCACAACCAAAATCATTTTATCTCAGATATCCTTCACTTCTCCTGGACCATTGGCGGTTACTGTGAGGGTGCGGATTGATCATATTTATTCTAAAACTCTGAACATTGTCTCCAAACTGTACTTTGATGGATTCTAGAAATGTCCCTAAATAAACTATCCTTTTTGACCGTTATTTTCAACATTCGTAGCAACATGGAGGAGATGAATAAAATCGTCTGGTG
>NC_134787.1:19475082-19477582 GCF_046742065.1 Oratosquilla oratoria
ACGATTTATATAGCTTGTTAATGAGTGATGGACTTTTGAAATCAAAAGATCGCGCAATCAATCCCAGAATCTTATTTGCTTTCTCAGAGGCTGAAATACACTGCTTGGATGATTTGAGGTCGTTACTGATAATTACGCCGAGATCTTTTTCACTATCCACTTTTGTTAACGAATTTCCAAATAACTTGTAATCGTACTTACTGTTATTTTTACCTATGTGCATTACCTTGCATTTACTTGTGTTAAATTTCATTAGCCACTTTTCAGACCATTGCTGTAATTGATCTAAATCTTCTTGAATATCTAATTGGTTTGAGTGATCATTTGCCACTCCGCACAGTTTTGTATCATCAGCAAATTTGGAAACAGTAGATTTTAGTCCATTGTCTATATCATTTATATATACTATGAATAGAAGTGGCCCAAGAACGGAACCCTGAGGAACTCCACTTGCAACATTTTTCCATCCAGAAGTTTTTCCATTTAAAACAACTCTCTGTTTTCGACCTTTCAACTAATTACTAGTCCAACCTAATAGGCTACCACTTATTCCATGCAAAGCTAATTTAGTAAGTAGTCTTTCGTGTGGGACGGTATCAAAAGCTTTTGCAAAGTCTAGATATATTAAATCTATATTGTTTCTTTTGTCATAACTCGAGATAACTGTGTTGTAGAATTCGAGTAAGTTAGTCACGCAAGAACGTTTCCGTCTGAAACCATGCTGGCTATCATTTATCAAACGGTTACTTTCTAAATGATATTCGATATCATCTCTGATGATAGTTTCTATTATTTTTCCTACGATCGAAGTCAAACTTATAGGCCTATAGTTATTTGGTTTCTTTTTGTCACCTTTTTTGAATATGGGAGTAACGTTAGCTAGCTTCCATTCTGTTGGGACATCTCCGGATATGATGGATTTCTTGAAAATAATTTCTAATGCAACAACAATCTCATTTTTCATTTCCTTTAAGATTCTTGGATGCCAACCGTCAGGCCCTGGTGTTTTATTAACTTTGAGTTTGTCTATACACCTTTTAATTTTTTCTTTTGTTATATTTACCGTAGTGAGTAAGTTTACCCCAGACTTTTCACAGGTTTCAGTTTGGAATTCACTTTGAGGTGTTTCGTTTACGAATACCGAGCTAAAATAATTGTTTAAGATATTACACATTCCTTCACTTGAATATTCAAGTTGACCGTCAGCAGATAATAGTGGACCAATGTGATTCCTAACAACCTTTTTATCTCTAATGTAGCTATAGAATTCTTTGGGATTATCTTTGGATTTATCAGCGATGTTCATTTCGTATTGTCGTTTTCTTTTTCTTATTGTCTTTTTTAAATCTCTCTGTATTGATACATAACTTTCATAGTCATTAGATGCACCCGAGCACTTATATTTCTTATAAGCCTGTCTCTTTTTAGCAATACTTTTTTCAGTTTCTTTGTCGAGCCACTTTGGGCGAGCCTGATTTGGGGGACGTCTGTCCTTAAAAGGAATGTAAGTTTGAATCATCTTAGTGAGCGTATTTTGAAATATTTCCCACATCTGATCTACAGGCCTTTCGTTTAATTTTGCCTCCCAATCTGTAAGCTGAAGCTCCTGACGTAGTTCTATGAACTGAGCTTTACTGAAATCGGGTATTTTAGAAGCACAAGTATCTATTCTAAAATTGTTTAGGAGTTTGAATCTGACTAAATTGTGATCGCTATTTGCAACAGATTCACCGACTTCTACATCAGTTACCATGCTTTCGCGGCTAGTGATCAATAAATTGAGCAAGTTTCCATATCTTGTGGGCTCTTTTACATGCTGAATTAAGTAATTGTCACCAAGAAAATCAATCAAGCGACTACCTATATGGCCATGTTCAAGGGTCATCCAATCAATGTCAGTAAATTTGAAATCACCCATTATCAATAAGTCCCGGTTGCAGAAACTAGACAGTTCTTAAAACAACAGTTTGTCGTCTGCTAAAGACCAATGAATAAATTAATAGAATAATGGATAAATAAATTAATAAATCAATCAATAGAATAAGTAAATATAAACAATATATAAAAGAGAAATAGAAAACTAAATAATAATAATGATGATAATTTTAGTTATCGTAAACAAATAATTAAATTAGATAAATAGATCAACATAGAATTAAATAACATAATTTTTTTTCTAAGAAATATCTCCTCAAAAGACTAGCTTCCACTACCCCCAGTGGATAAATGGAAGCCGGAACCACTCTCCTCGCCACACCGAGATTACCTACTTGGTAAAGGTTCAAATCACCGCACTCGGCCACCTGTGACTCCGCAGAATGGCCACAAAATGGCGGTGTGACCGGAGTTGTCGCAATTCTGTAGTATAAAGGGACTTTGTATAAAGGGACTGTTTGTGCATCCGACTGCACCAATGTGTGTGTGTATGTGTGTGTGTGTGTGTGTGTGTGTGTGTGTGTGTGTGTGTGTGTGTGTGTGTGTGTGTGTGTGTGTGTGTGTG
>NC_134787.1:19482582-19490082 GCF_046742065.1 Oratosquilla oratoria
AACCACCTCTTCTGCTCCCCCACACCCTTCCGGACCTGTTTCGGATAACCTCGTTTGAGAACTCACAAAATAAAATGAAACAAAGCTAAATAAATTGTTTGTTGTTATTATATTTGATTTTATTCTATTTCACTCGTTTTATCGCATTATATATATATATATATATATATATATATATATATATATATACATACATATATATATACATATATATATATATACATACATATATACATATATATACATACATATATATATATATATATATATACATATATATGTATATATATATACATATATGTATATATATATTTTTTTTTTGGGGGGGGAGACAGGAGGTAGGTCAGTGAGAAGGGGCGAAGGAAGACTGAGAGGAAGACAAGTGGTAGGAGAAGGTTAGAAACGGAGGAGGAGGAGGAAGGAAAGGGGGAGAAGGTGAAGAAGAAGAAGAGAACGAATAAGATAGGGTGAGGGTGGGGGAGGAGGTGAGGTGAGGAGGAGAGTGGGAGGGGGAGGAGGGGGGAGGAGGGGAGGGTTTAGTGGCGAGGCGAGACTTTAACCGCAACAGGGGAAGGGGGGAGGATGGGGAAGGGAAGGGGGAGGGGACGAGGGAGGGAGAGGAGGGAGGGTGATAGCGTTTTGTTAAAAATTACCAAAAGCGTTGTGCTCAGTCCATGGAAAGAGAGAGAGAGAGAGAGAGAGAGAGAGAGAGAGAGAGAGAGAGAGAGAGAGAGAGAGAGAGAGAGAGAGAGAGAGAGAGAGAGAGAGAGAGAGAGAGAGAGAGAGAGAGAGAGAGAGAGAGAGACCGTGTGTGTGTTTGTATGTTTTGTGAATGTGTCTATTTACCTAATTGTATTTACCTATTTGTAGATAGAGGAAAGGAGAAACGTTCGAGGGGTCCCGCCTCCTATTCTCTAATTTCTTATCATACTTAGCCTCAAATTCATGTACAGTCCCAACATAATCTCTATCCTTGATTTCCAGTTATCATATTTAGATTTTAATTCATGTATTGTTCCAGGAGGTGCCAAGATAAGAGGAAGGGAGGAGGGTGGAGGAGAGTAGCATATATAGGAAATGGAATGGGTGGGAGTGGTTTCTATGCCTTTTTCTTTTTGGCTACCCCCCGTGTAGGGGGAAAAAGCCTTTAGTATATGTATGTATTGTTCCAGCTTGGACTTCCTAAAGTATTCCACGTGTTTATACATCTGTGTGAGAAAAAAAATATTTCTTCACATCCGTAGAAATATGGTCTTTCTTAATTTGCTCCCATAACCTCTTAAGGCCCTCCCATCTTTAATCAGGATATCTCATCTGTCACTACAATCCATCCCCTTTAATGACCTGATTATTGTAATCATAGCACCTCTTTTTCTTCCATCTTTCTAAGTTGATAGACATAGTGCTATTAGTCTTTCCTCATGTGGTTTATCTGTCAGGCTTGGACCAGTTTGGTTGCTGCTCTTTGGATTCTCTCAATTTTGCTCATATCCTTCACTCTGTGGGGACCATACTACTGACGCATATTCCAGTCTTGGGCGGATCAGGGTTTCGATGAGTTTTTTCATCGATTCTTCATCCATATACTCGTAGTGAAACGCCACATTGATCTTCTACAATAGTCCTTATGTCTCTCCCACAATCCTGCTGATACAGTATGCCTGTGAGGTGACAAGTTGTCCTTTATCAACACTCCCAAATCTTTCTCACCTTTTACTTTTGTAATAGGTTTGTTTCCCAAGGAATAGTTTAAGGACGGTCTTTTGCCAATATTGCCAATTTCCAGTACTTTTTTTTTTTTTTATGTAACGTCATTTTCCATTCTTGGCTCCATGCGAAAACAGTGTCTAGATATTTTTGCAATAGTTTATCGTCTTTCTCATTTTTCACTCGTCTTGTGATTTTGTCATCTGGAAACATGGTGGCATAGCTTGTTCCTTTCATTATATCACTGACATAGACAAGAAACATTATTGGTGCAAACACTGAACCTTGTGAAACTCCACTACTTACTGCTCTCCATCTTGACATCTTATCCTTTTCTACTGTCCTCGTGTATCTTTCCTTCAAAAATACTTTCATCCTTTCTAGTAGTTTGCCTCTCAGTGTTCCGACGTGTTTCAATTTCCACATAAGTCGACTGTGAGGCACTTTATCAAATACCTTCTCTAGGTAAAAATACACACAGTCCGCCTACCCCTCTCTCTTGCATCGCATCAATCACTCTTAAGGCCTGTCCAGATGATCGAGCACAGCTCGACGGGCACTGCCCGCAAACGAGCAAAACTCACGGGCACAACAGTTGTGTTGTTCACACGGTCCCGAGCTGGCCCAGTCAAACCAGGACACAGCCAGAGCATGTGGTCATCGTTCAGGCAGAACCTACATGCAGACTGTGTGCGGTACGATAACTACAAGTATGGTGGCCGATAAAGTTCTATTAAATGTAGAATATGAGGTCTCGACCAATGATCCATAGCGGGAGCAGAGACAGACAAGTCTGTCAAACACTAGAGTAAACAATGACAACTTCTGCCCCTTGCCTCCATAGGAAGCCTCGTTTGTCTAGCAGCGACGTCATATTACCGGCCACGGGCAGTGTCTGGTGCTTTCGTTAAACAACCAACACAGGCACTTTGACCGTGTTTTAGTGGGCACATACGGTCAACTTGTTAACGGGCAAACGGCTCGCTTGTGCATGCGGGCAATACTCGATCGTCCGGACAAACATTTACAGTAAAAGCTCAGAAGCTTCGACTCACACAATACCTTCCAGATCTGAAGCCAAACTGACTGTTAGAATGTCCATCTTTTCAAGACATTTGGTTCATCGATCTTTCACTCTCCTCTCATATAATTTCACTATACCGGCCTATAATTTAGTGATGTATTTCCAGTTTTGTGCATTGGCACCATATTTGCCCTTTTCCAATCAAGAGGTACAACACCTTCTTTCAATGAACATGTAATAAGACTGGGAACCTTGTCCGTCAGTTGTTCCCTACATTCTTTAAGTATCTAGTTTGAGATCTTGTCAGGTCTGTGCGTGCGTGCGTGCGTGTGTGTGTGTGTGTGTGTGTGTGTGTGTGTGTGTGTGTGTGTGTGTGTGTGTGTGTGTGTGTGTGTGTGTGTGTGTGTGTGTGTGTGTGTGTGTGTGAATATATATTCTATATTCTAATTATCATTTATGAGTCTCATTAACACTTTCCTTGGCCGTTTTTGTGCTCAGTCTAAACACACACACCCAAATAACACAACGGCGTAATTCATTAATTCTATTCTGGTTGACTTAGAACAATTTTACTAACTTCAAAAATGGCTCCCAGGCTAATCTGGGTGAGAGAGGGAGAGGGGGAAGGGGACAGGGAGAGGGGGAAGGGGACAGGGGGAGGGGAAGGGGCTCTATCCTCCCGTTGAATAAAATCGTCTGGCATCCTAGAGGAGGGTCATGGTCGATAAGACCCACCTTCAGGCTGGGGACTGCATCCCTTAACCTTAATAAAATCGCCTCTTGCGCCTAGCCATAATAAAATACATAATGTGCCTCGCTGTGTTCAAGGGGTCAAAGGAATCCTAGAAAAGATACGGTCTCTCTCTTCCCCCCTCCAACACTCACCCCCATCCCCACCCTCGCCCTCCACTTTTCCCTTCATCTCCAACATTTCCCTCAGCTCCTCCTATAACTCTACAGTTTCCTCCTCCTCCATCTCTTCCATCTCCTCCTCTTCTTCCACCTCCTCCTTTTCCTCCATCTTCTCCTCCTCTTTAGCCTCCTTTTCCACCACTTTTCCCGTCTCCCCCTGCTCTTCCTTCTCCTCCTCTTCTTTCACCTCTTCTTATATGTCCTCCATCACCTACTCCACCTACTCCTTCACCTCCCTCACCACTTCTCCCTCCACATTCAAATTACCCTCCACTGGCCCCTCCACATTCTCGTCTCTCTACGTCACTTCTGGATCACGTGATCACGTGTCACTTGTGACACAAAGACCTACGTGGCTCCTTGTCACGTCACAGCTCAGCCCTTCCGTACTGGGCGGCACTTTACCCTTCTGGCGCTAGGCGATTTTATTCACATACTTAGCGAGGTTACAGCCAACAACGACTCCCCTGACGTATTTGTTTGCACATTTCTTTTTTATCATTTCTGCCCTCAGGTAATTTTATTCATCTCCGTGGCATTTTCCCACCTTCAGTGCCAAGTGTCCTTCAATTGGATTAAAAAAAAATCGTATAGTGTTAGCAAGGAAAAATATTTAAAGTCAGTCACTTTTTTAGGACAAACTTTAGCTAAAATTTACTACTACTATTATCATCATCATTATTATCAACTATTATCATCATCAATCATCATCATCAGTTTTATTATTATTATTATTATTATTATTATTATTATTATTATTATTATTATTATTATTATTATTATTATTATTATTATTATTATTATTATTATTATTATTATTACTATCATCATCATATACTTATCTATTTATTGTTATTACTATTATTATTCTATTTCCTTCATTCTATTTTTCTATCTATTCACTTTATCTTACTTGTCAATTCTTAGTCTCCTTTCGCAAGACATTCCACTCGCCCCTTGTCTTGGCTCTCCTCTTTCACGAACTCGATTATCTGCGAAATGCGACAAAACGCGACAAAACGCGACAAAACCCGACCCCGACCCGTGACAACCTGGGTCAGGTGACACCACAAAAGCCTTGTTGGCACTCAAATACCCAACACGTGTTGGCACTCGTCGCCACCTTCTCCTTGGATGCCATAGGAGTGAATAAAATCGCCCGGCGTCAGGAAGAGTATAAGGGAAAGTACCACACAGTACGGAAGGGGGTTAAGTTAAATTACTTTTAATCTTAGATTAATATAACCCTCTTTGCTATCCAGGGGGTGCCAGAGTAGAGGGGTACTGTGCTACAGTACATACACACAAACACACACACACACACACACACACACACACACACACACACACACACACACACAACTCGATGGCGCAGTGGAAGCGTTCGCTGCCGCAACTACAGCGGTCCGGGTTCGAATCCCGCCCAGGGCTGAAATAATTTCAGTATCGCTGCGCTGTGAGTCGTTACTCCAATTCTCGTGGGCGGGGAGTTGGGTGGGTGGGTGTGCGTGTAAAGCCACAGCATTACCCAGAGATCGGTCCAATATGATCTCTGAGCTCTCTTCCGGGAGGGAAATAGGTGTCGATCACGAGTCCAACACGTGATCCAAGACCATGGTGAATCACACAAACACACACACACACACACACACACACACACACACACACACACACACACACACACACAAGTTTATCTGTTTCTGCTCGAACATGTGGATGTAGTCTTCATATCCGGCCCGGATAGTTTCCAGCAAGGTTTCTGGTTAGCCCCCGGACATCCGGAGAGCCTCCTTCAAGGGTCCACGGTCAGCTCCCGGACTCTGCAAGTGTTCCGGCCGAGTCCAAGAGCGCGGCGTGTCCGGGCAAAGGGAACACGAAAATAATCAATTTTGAAAAAGGTTTTCAGTAAACAAAGAATCCAGGAAGAAAATGTTCTCGGACAGAGAGAACAACAAGGAGAAGAACATGCGGAAGAACAAGAACAAGAATAACTGGTAAGAGATGAGGAAGAGGAGAAAGAGGAGGATGAGGAAGAGGAAAAAAAACGAGAGGAGGAGTTAGATGAGGTAGAAAATTAAAAAGAAGAGAAGAAAAAAGAACAAGAACAGGAAAAACAAAAAAAGAGAGAACATAAAGAGGAAGAAGAGGTAGAAGAACAGGGTATGCAAAAGCAAAAAAGAGGAAGATGAAGAGAAAGAAGAGGAAGAAGAGAGCAAAGAAGAAGGCTACGAAGAAGATGAAACGGAAGAAATCATTATTGAATCTTCTTCACTTTCCACTTTTTTTTTTTTTTTTTTTTAGCTCCGAGGTCAAGCTGGGTGAGAGAACAAACTGGAATGAAAGATATTGTGGAGAAAATAACAGAAAAGAACTGAAATTGGACGGGGAAGTTGGCGCGAAAGAGGATGGCAAATGGAGCAAGTGTGTTACTAACTGGACGCCGCGAAACGCGAAGCGTGGAAGAGTGAGACAAGACAGAAAGTGAAGAGAAGTTTGCAGGAGTGACGTAGCAGAGGTTGGCGCAGAGGACTTGGAACGACTAACTGACTGAATCATTGATGTGTAATGAAGATAACTAACTAGTATAGTGATAGAATAGTGACGATATAGAGGTGTTACATATGGATAAGATATTGTGATCATATTGTGACGATATAAGTGTAATGGGGAACAGTCAGGTTCTTGTGAAATACAATGAAGTAAAAGTACAGTGAGACTATGGTATAAGTTATGGAGATGAGTTGACACAATACAAATAATAATGATACAATGGAAATATATTGTGAGGTAGAATGAGACCAGAAAGTATGGTGATGTCAAAAATGTTGTGACGAGAAATTTTGTCTCAAAGATTTCTCACCATGATCGACCATCACCATACCTTTAGTGACACATTCACTACTTACTCACCATACTCACATCATCACAATATCGTGCTTCTGACACCATCGATACCGTTACTTGTCCAAGGGTAAGATTAGAGATGTAAGGTACTCACTATCCCACTCACACAAAGTGGGAAGTGGAAAACCCTTGGTAGGGCAAGCCCTGTCAGTTGCTGTAAGCCACCGCTTTCATTTTTTTTTTTTAAGGCCGATGTTTGGGTCGCCTCCCCGCCTGGCCAAGGCTGTCGGTAACCACCACAAGAAGCTTCCCAACAGCCTTGTGTCTTGGTATCTTGGCGCCGTCACCTTGTCGAACTCCTAATGCGAGCCAAAATTCGAAATATGTCCTGCGATTTATTAACTAATTAATTAATCTATCATTATCATCATCATCATTATATTATTATTACTATTATTATTATTATCATTATTATTATTATTATTATTATTAATCATTATTGATTAATTATTACTATTACTTTTATTATTTTATCATTATTTCATCATTGTCATTATTAATTATTATCATTATTACTATCATTATCATTACTGTTCTTATTATCATTGATGATTCGGTTTAACGTCGCGAACTACTACTATCAGGAGGCTAGGACGGTGCCCACACTTTTTACACCCGTGCGGAAAATAGATTTACCTGTTTCTTGACATATAATAATATTCATAAGATATGTGTACATTTCACACTGACACACACACACACACACGCACACACACACACACAATAACACACGCACGCACGCACACCATGGAAATGAATAGAATCATATAACGACGGCCAGAGTAAAAAGGGAAAATAATGATTGTTAGCTTGTATCAGATCTGCTTAGTGTGCACATATTACCTTGTGAACGTACACATGTATACACATATACATACAAACACACACACACACTCAAACACACACACACACACACGCTACACACATACACTACACACATACACACACTACAC
>NC_134787.1:19497582-19500082 GCF_046742065.1 Oratosquilla oratoria
CCTCCCAAGAAGAATTGATATTGTACGGCGGCATGCAAGAAGAAAATTCATGAAGACTATTATCATCATCGTCGCGATGGGAGGGGGGGAGGTTTGTATTCGCCTTTAAGCAGGCGAGGTCTCCTCCTCCTCCTTCTCCTCCTTCTCTTCCTCTTCCTCGTCTCCACCTTGCTTGGTAGTCAATGTCGTCACCATACTCTGTAGACTCTTCATCAAATACGCATACATACATGCATACATACATATGTATATATATATATATATATATATATATATATATATATATATATATATATATATATATTTATGTATGTATGTATATTCTCTCTTCATCACTGTACCATATCATCACAGTTCATAAAAAAGTTAGTGTCAAGTTAACTGTCTGATAGTACCAGAATCTGACAAAAATCACAAAACAATACAATATACATATATATGTACACATATGCACATATACATGTTACACCGTGATATGTAAACACACAAATATCCATCAGCCATAGTCCTCCACATCATGTCTATGTCTGCGCCAAGACATATAAGACATTTTTCGGCGAGATTCGAACGCACACGCGCTAGCGGACGGGATGGGGGTGGTGGGGGTACCGTGTACGGGGCTCACACGCACGAGTTGTCGGGCGGTTCGGCCAGGTCGACAGGAGCGGGGCAACTGAGACTGAACACTCTCAGCCTCAGACTCACGACTCACCCGATCCCTCCGCCTCCACCCGCACCTTCACCCGCTTCTCCTCCTCCTCCTCCTCCTCCTCCTCCTCCTCCTCCTCCACCTCCTCATCCTTCCCTTCCCAACTCTTCCTCCCCTCCTACTTCTCACCATTATCGTCACCAGTCCTTATCGTCCCTATCCTATTCTTCCTCTTCCTCCTCCTCCTTCTCCTCCTCTTCCGCCTCTTCCTCCTCCTTCTCCACTTCCTCCTACTTCCCTTCCCAACTCTTCCTCCCCCTCCTACTTCTCAACATCATCGTCACCAGTCCTTATCGTCCCTATCCTCCTCTTCCTCCTCCTCCTCCTCCTCCTCTTCCGCCTCCTCCTCCTCTTTCCCCTCCACCTCCTCCTCCTTCCCTTCCCAACCCTTCCTCCCCTCCTACTTCTCACCATCATCGTCACCAGTCCTTATCGTCCCTATCCTCCTCTTCCTCATCCTCCTCCTCCTCCTCTTCCGCCTATTCCTCCTCCTCCACTTCCTCCTCCTTCCCTTCCCAACTCTTCCTCCCCCTCCTACTTCTCAACATCATCGTCACTAGTCCTTATCGTCCCTACCCTCCTCCTCCTCCTCCCCCTCTTCCGCCTCCTCCTCCTCTTTCCCCTCCACCTCCTCCTCCTTCCCTTCCCAACCCTTCCTCCCCTCCTACTTCTCACCATCATCGTCACCAGTTCTTATCGTCCCTATCCTCCTCTTCCTCATCCTCCTCCTCCTCCTCCTCCTCCTCTTCCGCCTCCTCCTCCTCCTTCCCTTCCCAACTCTTCCTCCCCTCCTACTTCTCAACATCATCGTCACCAGTCCTTACCGTCCCTATCCTCCTCTTCCTTCTCCTCCTCCTCTTTCCCCTCCACCTCCTCCTCCTTCCCTTCCCAATGCTTCCTCCCCTCCTTCTTCTCACCATCATCGTCACCAGTCCTTATCGTCCCTATCCTCCTCTTCCTCCTTCTCCTTCTCCTCCTCTTCCTCCACTTCCTCCTCCTTCCCTTCCCAACTCTTCCTCCCCCTCCTACTTCTCAACATCATCGTCACCAGTCCTTATCGTCCCTATCCTCCTCTTCCTCCTTCTCCTCCTCCTCCGCCTCTTCCGCCTCCTCCTATTTCCCCTCCACCTCCTCCTCCTTCCCTTCCCAACCCTTCCTCCCCTCCTACTTCTCACCATCATCGTCACCAGTTCTTATCGTCCCTATCCTCCTCTTCCTCCTCCTCCTCCTCCTCCTCCTCCTCCTCCTCCTCTTCCGCCTCCTCCTCCTCCTTCCCTTCCCAACTCTTCCTCCCCCTCCTACTTCTCACCATCATCGTCACCAGTCCTTATCGTCCCCATCCTCATCCTCCTCATCCTCCTCTTTTCCTCCTCCTCATTTCCATTTTCCTTGTCATTTTTCTCCTCTTCCTCCATCTCCCCCTTTCCTTCCAGCTGTTCTTTTGCCAATAACTATACTTATATATATATACATGTTCCAGCTGTTCCAGGCAGTTATGGAACCTGCTGTGCAGCTGCGATCGATGGCTGTTGCTTACGGGGTGGCGGCCCCCCGAAGATGAATAAAATCACTTGGCGACAACCAGAACGAAATAGGTCAACCACGCCACAGGGTCAATCTTGATCTGACCTGACCTGATCTTTGACCTTGCCTAGAAGGGCGCTCCGATTTCTGATTAAAATCACTTGGCGGCAACCAGGACGAAATATTTCAACTAGGTCACAGGGTCCAGCTTGACCTGACCCTTGACCCCTGACCTGGTTTAGAAGGGCGCTCCGGTGGCTGAATAAA
>NC_134787.1:19512582-19525082 GCF_046742065.1 Oratosquilla oratoria
TGGTTAGTAGGTCCCCTCGTTCTCTTCTTTGTTCCAGGGTTGGCAATTCCAGTTCGGCCAGTCTTTGTTCATATGTCAGGTTTGAATGTGTGTGTGTGTGTGTGTGTGTGTGTGTGTGTGTGTGTGTGTGTGTGTGTGTGTGTGTGTGTGTGTGTGTGTGTGTGTGTGTGTGTGTGTGTGTGTGTGTGTGTGTGTGTGTGTGTGTGTGTGTGTGTGTGTGTGTGTGTGTGTGTGTGTGTGTGTGCGTGCGTGTTTCCGCTGATGTTGTTGATGGAAGGCGCGATCGCGGTCCCTGTGACGTCGACAATGAGACAAGTCAGATCAAGATGTGGAGGAAGAGGAGGAGAATGAGGAGTAGGAAGAGGAGAGGCTGGAGCAGGAGGAAGAACAGGAGGTGTAGTGGAGGAGGAGCATGGGTAACAGGAATAGGAGGAGGAAAGGAAGTAAGAGGAGGAGGAGGAAAGAAAGTAAGAGGAGGAGAAGGATGTGGAGGAGGAGAAGGAGGAGGAGGAGGGAGGAAGAGATAGAAAAGAAACGGAAGGAAAAAGGAAGAGAAGTAACAGGAGAACAAGAGAAAATGGAGGAGGAAGGTAATAAGAGGAAAACGAGGAGGAAAAGAAAAAAGAAGAAAAGGAGGTGGAAAAGGAGGAAGAGGAAAGACAGCATGAGGAGAGAGAGAGAGAGAGAGAGAGAGAGAGAGAGAGAGAGAGAGAGAGAGAGGAGAGAGGGGGAGAGAGAGAGGGGGAGAGAGAGAGAGAGAGAGAGAGAGAGAGAGAGAGAGGGAGGAGGGAGGGAGGGAGGGAGAGAGAGGGGGGAAGGGAGAGAGAGGGAGAGAGAGAGGGGAAAAAGAGAGAGAGAGAGAGAGAGAGAGAGAGGGGGGAGAGAGAGGGGGAGAGAGGGGAGAGAGAGAGAGAGAGAGAGAGAGAGAGAGAGAGAGAGAGAGGGGGGGGGGAAGGGAGAGAGAGGGGAGAGAGAGGGGAGAAAGAGAGAGAGAGAGAGGGGGGAAGGGAGAGAGAGGGGGAGAGAGAGGGGAAAAAGAGAGAGAGAGAGAGAGAAAGAGAGAGAGGGGGGTGCAAGGGAGAGAGAGAGGGGGGAGAGAAAGAGAAGGGAGAGAGAGAGAGAGAGAGAGGAGTGCAGCAAAGGAAAGCAAGGTACCCGCAAACCACCAGGGCGAGGGGAGTGCGTGTGTGCGCGCGTGCGTGTTGTGAGAGCCAAACCAAAACAGAAAACGGAATATTTTTTTTTCCAAAGAGGACGTTGAAGGGGACGCAGGAAGAGAAAATGGGGGGAGGGGGGGAAGAAGAGAGAGAAAAAGAGAGACAGGAACAAGGACGGGGAAGGGGAAAGGGGGAAGGGGGAAGGGGGAGGGGGAAGGTCACAGAGGTCGACCTTGTATGTGTGGAAGATACACGACGAAAATTCATATTTGATACAGTAGTGTATTTTACATATGATACATATGTAGGGAAGGGGAGTAGAAGGAGCAAGAGGAGGAGAAGCCGAAGAAGAGGAGGAGGAGGAGGATCCGAAGAAAAGGAAGAGGAGGAGGAGTCGAAGAAGAGGAGAGGAGGGGAAAGAGAAGAAACAACAAGAGGAGGAGCTGAAGAGGAGGAGGAGGAGGGGGGAAGAAGAACAGGAACAAGACGAGAAGGAGAAGTAGGAGGAGGAGGAGGAGGAAGAGTATAAGTAAGAGGAGGAGGAGAAGGAGGAGTCGAGGAAAAGGAGGAAGAGAAGGAGGTGGAGGAAGGGGAGGAAGAGCAGAAGCAAGAGGAGGAGGAGAAAGGAGTAAGGAAGCAGAAATAGAAGAGGAGGAGGAAGAACCGAAGGAGGAAGAGGAGGAGGAAGAGAAGGAAGAAGAGCAGAAGTAGCAGAAGCAAGAGGAGAAGGAGGAGGAGGAGGAGGAAACGAAGGAAGAGGAAAAAGATAGAAAGAGAAGGAGGGAGGGAATGCTACAAACATTAATTCAGATTATTATAAAATAATTAATTCTTTAGTAATACCTTTTTCCCCACAGCTAATGCAGTGTAATCATATTGACACTGGGTAGAAGGTGACGAGTCTACGCCAGGAGGCGCTGATTAGCCGAGGACTAAGCCGTCACCTTTGCCCTATGATGCGCTTAGGGGACTGCTGGGAATCGGAGAGGAGTGCGGGATTCGAACCCTCAACTAAGTGAATAAGAGACCATCTCGCCACCGGTATATAAGCACAGACATAATAAAACGTACATTGGTGGCATAATCGGAAGCGTGCTGGTCTCGGATTCGCTTTATTGTGGGTTCGAATCCCACACTCTACGATTCCCAGTTCCAGTGATTGTGACCTGCCCCAACATTCCCATATAGGGCATAATAAGACAAAAGTGGCGGCTTCGGCCGCAGGTACTCAGCGCCTCCCGGCGTAGGCTCCTCACGGTGATGAATGAAATCCCTTGTCGACATTTTTACCAAAGTAAAAGTGCCACTCGGTACGGAAGGAGTTAACCTCATCAGACAAATCCGTAAACAAATGTCAATATAATCAAACTATCACAATAGTTTTTTGTGTGCCGGACCTCGTGCATGTGACTGTGTGTATGTGTGTGTGTGTGTGTGTGTGTGTGTGTGTGTGTGTGTGTGTGTGTGTGTGTGTGTGTGTGTGTGTGTGTGTGTGTGTGTGTGTGTGTGTGTGTGTGTAGAGCGAGAGAGAGCAAGGTAAAAATGAGAGAGCAAGAGAAGAGAGAGAGAGTGAGAGAAAAACAACGAGAGAAAGAAGAACGAAAAGTGAGAGCTAGATAGATAGATAGAAAGAGAGAGAGAGAGAGAGAGAGAGAGAGAGAGAGAGAGAGAGAGAGAGAGAGAGAGAGAGAGAGAGAGAGGGAGGGAGAGAGAGAGTGAGAGAGAGAGAGAGAGGAGAGAGAGAGTGAGAGAGAAAAACGAGAAAAAGAAGAACGAAAAGTGAGAGCTAGAGAAAGAGAGAGAGAGAGAGAGAGAGAGAGAAATCACGGGCAAGGATTGGCAGCCCTGCCAGGACCTCCTAAAGCCGAAGAGCTGTTGCGGGTTGCCGCCACTCACCCAGGGAGGGTGGGGGGTGGGGGAGGGGGGACTTAACCATTACGCTATATCAACATAATTATTACCCCGCCCTGTTTGCTTCCGAAATGAGATATTATCATAAAACGCGCGCCCGATCTCAGATCGAGAAGACCCAAGACCCCCCCCCCCACAGGGAGGAGGAACCACCTGACGAAGGGAGGAGAAGGGAGGGAGGGAAGGGGTCTGTGGTGACCCACTGGTCAGAACGCTGAGCTCAAAATGAACTTTGAGTTTCCTTGCCACCTCCAAAAGAAAATTTTATTTGTGTTTAAGAGTCTTCCCTTTTGGTGACCTGAGGTCGAGTCCCCATATGACCCACCGGGTATCGAAACAAAGACTTAGGTTCGTTTCACACGTACCGACTTTTCGCCGTGCGCCGTCCACGACACGACGTCGTGTTTCCAAATAACCACGGGTGTCTATGGACTCTTTCACACGTGATTGTAGTCGTGACGTGTGAAAGCGTCTGTAGAGACCCATGGTTATTTGAAAGCACGACGTCGTGCCGTGGACGGCGCACGGCGAAAAGTCGATACGTGTGGAATGGAAACTTTGTATTCACGAGGTGAACTGGGAGTGAAATTAAATTTATTCTTATTCACTAACGAATAAGTAAATTTATCAATTAACTTGAAGATATAAAACTAGTCATTATACCAACTTCCGCACATTATAAGCATATATGCAACATGATAAAATCATAATAATAATGAATGAAAAAAGAATAATAGGTAAATAAAATCTAGTATCAGATACCAATTTGATTTATTTCAATATGTACATGTGCACATTTATACAGTATACAAATTTAATGAATAAATACATATTTTTTCATATGTACATTAAATCATGGACGCAAGACGGTTCCAGCAAACGATAAATAAAAATTAATCTCTGGAGAAGCGATCAATCAATCACACTGACACATCGTCATCCGATATTTACTTTCTATCTAAAATAATATTCCTTAGAAGAGACCACAAAAGTGTAATTTATGTTATAGATATTTTGGTAAATCATAGCATCGAGTATGCTACATGAATTTCTAAGACACGGTACGATAGGATTTGAGTTTTCTTTTTAATATTTACTCTTTATGTGGCAACACCGCACAGGGGCTGGAAGTTAAGTGATAAACACCTCCATTATGCTACGCTGTTGTTTTTTCTTTTTCCGAGCTATTGTGTCAGAATTTCCCTAGCGACCAGGCAGTCACCCGTACCATCAGCAATTTCAGGCCGCCTCAGACAAAGTTAAACAAAAACTGTTTTTTTTCTTTCTTCGGTAACTTTGACGAGCTTTTGTCGAAGTCACGGCCAACGAAGACGACGACGACGACGACGACGACGACGAAGGCAGAGTTCCCTGACGTACGCTCGCTTTCTCTTTCTTTTTCCAAAATTAATGAGAACTTTACATCTTTCTTTGCCGGTGATTAAAGACAAATTAGGTTAATATTTAAACAGCATTGTCTTGAGATAAATCGACAAACTACCCTGATCTTTAGGTCTCCATCTTCCTCTTCGACAAGACCTTTTGCCCCATGAAGAAAGGTCTTTCAGTCTTACAGGAAAACGCCTTTTACACATTACAGCACAAACCTTATGCCTCCTGTAGGCACGTGTTGCCACTGTAACGCACTACACTGTAATCCACTGTAACTGTGACCAGCAAAATCACTTTATTTAATAAAAAATAAATACATCGATTTTTATTCGTTTGCTCAGTTTCTTGACGTTGTTTTCAATCGTCCTTCTTTTACGATTTATTCACATTTTTTCTAAGATTCCCTATTTGTATCAGATATTTCCAGAATACTTTTCCGATTTTTTTATGATTCCCCGATTTTTTTCTCCGATCCAAAAATCCAATACTCGAACGTTCCCTATCACCTCGATTATCCGGTATATCCCGATTCCCTTACCCGGCATACGCCGATTCCCTTATCCGGCACCTTCCGTTACATCAGAATGAACGTCATCTATGCTCTGGCTTGCATTCAGACTTCGTTGATCGAAACTTTTTTTTTTTTTTTTTTTTTAAGAAGAAAACCGTAATCGTCAATGTTTCCGCCCGACTGGACACGTATCGAACTGTCTGATTTTTTTTTTTTTTCTAAAGCCCATCAAACCCCCCCCCCCACAAGTCAAAAAAGGTCACACTGCGACGAGACTCTTTTCACCTTCATGACCCCGAGGACACCTCCTCCTCCTCCTCCTCCTCCAGAGGATCATTCTGGACCATCAGAGGTTGAGAAAAGAAATGTGGACATTTTCCCTTCTTTTGAATCGGGCCTTCCTTTCAACACGTTGACCTATCCCTCGCGGGTTCGAGTCCCGCACTCACTTCACTTCCGTTCCCAGCAGTGACACCCCACCCCCCCTGCCTCAACAGTTCCCAAAGCGCGTATGGTGAACAGAGTCCCCCACGTGTGCCTCTACGCGACATTTTAGCTTATAGTATCGTCGCTGCAGAAATGGGATGGGCAAGGAATTTATGTTATGTAGAAACAGCTGGCTTTCGGCCTTATATTACTATTGTGTAGATTAAGTCCATATTACACCTGTACTACAAACATCTGTATCCTCATGAAAGCACAGCCCTGCCGAGTTATGTTTCAGTGAGGTTGGGTCCTTTGCTACTTTAGCGTACGCCGGCTGTGTATATAAGGAGCCAGGTTTTGGTCTCCACAGGTCTCTTCAGTACTTGTAACTCAGTGGAGCACGACCCAAGGCCACGCGGTCAACTTTGCGGTTGAGTAGCCTTAGACCTCGACCGCCCGACCCAGCCTAGGTCGGCTCTCACACTAATCATAATAAATCCATGAAACTCACTTGAGCTTGATTCACTCCCTCGTCACCATAGTCCAAGTAAAGTTCGTGTAATGTTACACGCGACGGGTCCAAGGTAAGATAGATCCAAGGTCCATGTAGACAGGTTAGCCAGCCGAGCGGACCGAGCGCGGGCGAGGAGGGATGATGACGTCATCCACGCCACACCTCCCAGCCACTCAGTACTGACTTGAACTTGACCACCCTTGGAGCCTGTTATCTCTTCCCCTCCCCCCCTTTTTAACTGCATTACATATTACCTACATGCATTACTAATTAGATGAACACTTGGAATATTAAAGGGTCTATTGTAAGCACAAATATATTCATAGTAATTATGGCAAACAGTCATAATACAAAGAAAAATTAAGTTCACACCATTCATAATGTTAGCATAAATATTCAATATTTGTTATTGAATATAAACCACTTAATCATAACATAAACAACAAAGGAAAACAGGTAATATGGTCCTAGTGAAAAAGTAAACTACATATCATTCATGTGGTCAGTTTCATTAGCTTTCTGTTTTGACCTTTGCATGACTTATGTTTTTTCTTATTTGTCTTAATGTTATTATTTAGATTCCTAATTCTAAAGTACATATATTTTGGCAAAAAATGATATGACATCATGAGGTACATCAAGTCCAACATTTTCTAATTCACGAACAAGTGTTTTCAAGCACTCTTTTCCTTCCTTGAGACTGTCACCGTGTATTACTTTAAATGTTTCTTTCATAGTTGTTAATTGGGAAAAGAAGGTGTCAGCAGGAGCATACAATCCATCTCTGTTTACTTCATCAATCCATGTTTTAGCCATGGCGGTAGGCCTACAGTCACTTGCTTTGTGGCATAAGTGAGGATATTTTGTGTTACTTTTTTAACAATATAACCATCAATGTATTTGAGAGGTTCTTCTTGGATAGATCCATCCTCAGACTTTCGTTAGTTCGTCATCCAAAAAATAAATAAATAAATAAAATCAAAATCAAAATCAAAATCATGGAGTCTCAAAGCTCGTGTTGAGCTACGATTTGTCGGTAGTGTATCACATCTTAAATCTCGATATTGGTGCGGCTAAATTCTTTAAACTCACAGATACGATAAAATATAGCACATATAATTCATTTAGGCCAATATTAACTAAAAAAAAAAATCATCGGAGTTAACAGTAGTTGTCGGTAATAAGCACGACCCTTTATTTATATACGTTACGTTCAACGCACGGAACTTAACGGACAAACGACTTTAACGGACCAGCAGGCCCTTTTAGTCCGTAGTTTCCGGGTTCTTCTGTATACCCGAAATAAAAGTCGAGTTTTTCGGTCCATTTTTTAAGGCTGAATTTGAGAGGTCGACTTTTATGTGGATACTTCTTCTTCAGGGACGAAATTCATGTCTAACCTGTGTCGAAAATTTAGTTAACAAAAGAATTTATGTATAAACCATTACAGAATAAAATACGAAGGTTAATGGTGATTTGCGTATGGTTGTATACATCAAAACACACGTTTTGGGGGAAGCTATAAGATTTCAGCTGGATGTCTATGTTACACAAATGTTTCAGGTAAACTGACCATCCGAACATCCCACACTGAAAGCAAATAATAAAATTACCAATTTTATGAAAGGGAAGTTATTGGAAATTTATTTTCAGTAATTGCAAAATAAAAAAATAAGTATAAACAATATGGAAAATAAGAGAAAAGAAAATAAGGGGAGGACAAATACGCTAATTAAGACTGGAAAAGCCCACCATTGATTTCTCCATTTTCCTCTGTGCACTCTTTAGCTCTGTCTCCATCGTCTTCGTCAGTTTCCAAGTCTCAGTGATTGTAAACTTTGGGTTCCAACATAAAGACAGAGAGCCTTTCATAACCTTTTTATACTCACCAAACATTTTTCAACCAATTGTAATACGCCTTTTTATCTCATTATCAGGATCTTTAGTTACTTTCACCATCTGGCCTAAATCATTATATTCTTCAGCCTCTTCAAAACTCTCACCATCAATTACAATATCTTTACTTTCAACCTTCGTGTTGCACATTACTTTGGTTTTATTTTTTTAGACCTACTTTGAGACTTTCCTTGCTCAGATCACTCAGTATATCTTGCAAGTCTTCTGCTATTTTTGCAATGAAAATAATGTCATCCGCTAATCTAAAGTAATTAAAACATTCACTCTTAATCTTCAAACATTTTTCTTCCCAACTCAACCTTCTGAAAATCGCTTCCTAGCAAGCTGTAAATAGTTTGGGCGAAATTTTGTCGCCTTGTCGTACTCTTTTTTCTATCTTTATCTTTCCTGTATCTTTATGTAGTCGAATTACAGTTGCACCTTTCTTATAAATCTTTTCTAGAACCATTACGATATGTTCGTTTGCACCCTGCTTACGTAGCGAATTTAGTATTGCTATTTACTCCACTGAGTCAAAGACCTCGTAATCTGCAAAAGCTAAACAAAGAGGTATACTGTATTCTATCGTTTTCTCGATTAGTTGATTCATCGCCTGCAAATGGTCTAGAGTTGAATATCCGCTTCTGAAGCCTGCGTGTTTTCTTCGTTGATTTCCATCTAAAACTTTACTTACCCTACTTGTAATGATAACAAGCTAATCGGTCGGTAGTTATTAAGGCCTTTCTGGTCTCCTTTCTTATGAGCAAAATCACTACAATATTGCACCATGATTCAGGAACGCTTTCTTGACATAAACATTAGGTGTATAACAGAGCTAATTTACAGTGAATTTCTTTCCCTGCGTCTTTCAGAAAATATATCCATATACCATTTTCCTAAGATGCTTTTCCTCACCTCATGTTTTTAGAGCAAATTCTACCTCTTTTGTAACTTCTATTACACTACTAACGTCTACAGATGAATTTACTGACTCAACTACGGTCCTTGACGAATAAAGCGCTTCATAAAAATCTGCTCTTTTTACGATTCTGTCTGTATCTAATGATCTCTCCAGTTCTGTCTTTCAAATATAGTATTTCTGCCTTCCTAAAGCTTGTCTGCGCTCGGCGCCTTCAATAATTTTGCCTTTCCGAATAGTTTCCTCTATTTCATCCTTGTTTCTTTCTTTTCTCTGACCTGTCTTTTGCTGATAAGCTTGTTTAGTTCAACTCTCTCAATTTCGTCTCTCCAGCTTCTAATATGCATGGTCTTTCTTTTAATTAGGATGTTTGTAGATTTGGAGTATTTGTTTTCTCTAATGTTTTTGTACTTTCTATTTTCTCTACCGATTTCCTAATAATGTTTACTAAATTCAAATTCATGTCTTCGACGGTGTTCTCGTTATTTCTTACAGCTTTGAATTTGTTTTCAATTTCCAACTGAAATTTCTTCTTATCTTTAACCTTCGTAAGGCTTATTTCTTTTACTCAGAACTAGTTTATTTCTTTCGGCTCTGAAATCTAATGTAGCTGTGCAGCCTACCATTCTTTAGTCACTACCTATACTTAATCTATCACCGAAATATTAATAACGCTCTTCCCCTTGTCTTAATATGAAGTCTATTTCGTTCTTTGATGCTTCATTTGGATTTTTTCAGGTCCGTTTACGACCTACACGCTTTTGGAAGAAAGTGTTCATTATTCTCATGTTGGTTTTTCTGCAAAATTGACCAACATCTCGCCTTTGTCATTTCTTTCACCTACTCCAAACTTCTAAATGCACGACTCATCTCACATTTTCTTCCCCATTTTAACATGAAGGTCACCTATTACCAACGTGTACTTACTTTTTTTTCTTTATCCATTACCTGACTTAAATCATCATAGAAGGATTCAATTCCATCGTCTGAAATCTCTGTGAAGTTGGTGCATAAACCTGAACTACTTTTAAAATGTACTTTTTACACAGCCTAATCACAATCCAAGCTACCTTGTCTGATAAACTACTGAACTTGACTACGTTACGAGCAACCTCTCGGTTTATCAAGAATCCTACTCCACTAGATATTTCTTTTTCCTTACCTCTAGAGTAGAACAGGTGGTGACTATCTTGTCACTGTATCAGTTTTTCTTCCTCTCTTCGGACTTCGCCCGGTCTCACGATGTCCCACTTGATGTCTAGTTCTTCCATTAAACTGCCTGTGGTCTTCTGTGAGGGTTCTTACGTTATAAATATAGATATTAATTTTCTTCATCCTATTTAATGCCCAACACTGAGATCTGCTTGGATAGTGCCTACATTCGGTGGCACACTGCCCCTAAGCACACAAGGCAATGCGGCTGGACCTGTAGATGATGATCCAACAGAAACGCCCATTTTTCCTTTGATTGTACTAATCATGGTTGCTATGAAGGGATTTTGGCAATAATTTAACCTCCCTGCCAAATGGTTTCTGGTGAGATATTTCTCTGGTGCCACCTTATTCAGTATATTCAGTGGGACCCTACATATCTATAGGGTACCCCTCGGTCCACGACGTCATTATGACGGTACCCCATATAAGGAACTTCCCTGTTCGCCATGAGAGACGTGCCAGTTAGCAGCAGGTCCTGCGACCGTGTGTGCGAGCTGCTCTTTGTCTGATCTTTCTTACAGAACCTGTTCGATATGGTTGACCATGCTGAAATTTCCATTTCTATCGACACTTTTGTAGTCATTAAGATTCTCAAGCCTATCCACCACGTCAAGGTGTCAATTCTCGGATAGAGCATATATATATATATATATATATACATATATATATAAATATATATATATAAATATATATATATATATATATATATATACATATATATGTGTGTGTGTGTGTGTGTGTGTGTGTGTGTGTGTGTGTGTGTGTGTGTGTGTGTGTGTGTGTGTGTGTGTGTGTGTGTGTGTGTGTGTGTATCTGTGTGTGTGTGTACCCCTCCCCCTCCCCTGTCCACTCTTCAAAGCGGAAACTCAAATCAATCCCGTGAATTAAAGCGACCAGATGAAGAGGAAAAAAGAAAATGCGATTTGGGAGGACAAAAAAATAATCACCGAAACCCTTTCATCGGAGCCAATTATCGGTTTTATGAAATCGAATTCCCTTCAGGGGCAGACTGATCCCCTTTATAAGCGATCTAATCCCTTAATCTTTCGTATCTCCTGCCGTCTATACATCGAAACGCTTACACAACCCAACTCCATTTCCTACGGGGGTGAGGGCGGGGGTGGGGGTGTTGTCATGGACGTGAATAAAATCGCCTGACGGCAGAAAAGCTAAAGTGCAAACAGGTATGCAAGAGGTCAGTCGAGGTAGGCAATAATACAGGGAAGTATAGCTCTCTCTTTCGCTCTCTTGCGTTCTTTCTCTTGCTCACTCCCGTTCTCTCTTTCTCAGTGGAGTACCTCTCTCTCTCTTTCCCTCTCTCTCTCTCTCTCTCTCTCTCTCTCTCTCTCTCTCTCTCTCTCTTTTGAACAAGACAATATCTGTACATTTCATATTATTCGAGTTGTTGAAATTAGGATAGAAATAGATTGATCGGATAATGATGAAATTGAATGAATTTAAGACTTAATACTTCATTAGCCCCCTTCCGTACTGGGTAGTCCTTTAATTTTTATTTTGGCTGCCGCCAGGCGATTTTATTCGTTTCCGAGACACACCCGGCACTGTCTTGTCTTCTCTTGTCTTGTCTCGTAGTTCTGGTGTTAGCATCATGGCCTGTCCACCTTACTTATAGTGAGAAGTACACGTGAAGTTTATGTATGTTGTAACGGTTCTGGCTGTGACTGAAGTCTGAAATATGTATCATCAGATTGACCATACTGAGCAAATATGCGATACTGACCTACCGCACCTCTAATGCCCGCCATTGTGGGGAGGGGTCAGAAAGTCATGAAAGTTTTTTTTTTTCACTGACCGGGGATCGAACCTGTACCATCCGCGTTCCGAGGCAGGAGCTTTACCCACTGCTCCACGCTGATAATGAGACTTTTTGGATTATTTAACGCGGTTTAAAGCAATATGGACGAAAAAATTAATAAACAAATAAATGGATAAATTTATATATATATATATATATATATATATATATATATATACATATATATATATATATGTATATATGTATATATATACGATATAAGTTAATATATCAATAAATCAATATAGAACATAAATAAATATAAAAGATACATAGATTATCAATTTAATAAAAAAATATATCTTATTTGTCCGATTCTACCGAGGGGCGTAAAACTAGGAAGAAGCTCATCCAAGACGACCGTTAAATCAATGGAACAAATCTTGAAACCGAGGACGTGGCCACGGCTCCGCATCAAAGAAAACGAACACGGCAGGCAGCCGAGCAGAATAAGCGAACGACGACTCGAAATTGTTCCGAAGTCGAGCCCTTAGGGGAGAAAAGGGGGGGAAAGGGGGGAAAGGGGGGTAAAAGAGGGACTGAGGGAGACTCAGATATTGACCAAATTCGACGTGACGGGTGTCGAGTAGCCGAGAAAGGAGGAAGTCCTTCAAGTTCTGAGAAGCTTTCGTTGTGGCGTGACGGGCGATAGGTAAGAGAATTTAAAAGACATACGATACTGTACCAAAAACACCAAAGCTATGTAGACAAAATAAGATTAATTCAAACAACCTATGAAGAAT
>NC_134787.1:19527582-19575082 GCF_046742065.1 Oratosquilla oratoria
CATCAATCATCATCAATCATCATAATCATCAATCATCATCATCAAGCATCATAATCATCAATCACCATCATCAATCATCATAATCATTTATCATCATAATCACCATCATCATAATCATCATAATCATCATCATAATCATCATCATCATCATAATCATAATCATCATCATCATAATCATCATCATAATCATCATAATCATTATCATCATCATCATCATCATCATCATCATCATCATCATAATCATCATCATAATCATCATCATAATCATCATCATCATCATAATCATCATCATAATCATCATAATCGTAATCATCATCATAATCATCATCATAATCATCATAATCATAATCATCATCAATCATCATCATCAATCATCATCATCAATCATCATCATCAATCATCATCATCATCATAATCATCATCAATCATCATCATCATCATAATCATCATCAATCATCATCATAATCAAAATCATCATTATCATCATTATCATCATAATCATCATAATCATCATCAATCATCATCATCATAATCATCATCATCAATCATCAGCATCAGCATCAATCATCATCATCAATCATCATTATCATCAAACGTCATCATCATCAATCATCATCATCAATCATCATCAATCATCATAATCATCATCATAATCATATGATAATCATAATCATAATCATCATCATAATCATCATCATCATCATCATCATCATCATCATCATCATCATCATCATAATCATCATCATCATCATCATAATCATCATCATAATCATCATCATCATAATCATAATCATCATCATAATCATCATCATCAATAATAATCATCAGTCATCATCATCAATCATCATCATCATCATCAATCATCATCATCAATCATCATAAATCATCATCATCAATCATCATAATCATCATAATCATCATCATAAACATCATCATAATCATCATCATCAGCATCATAATCATCATAATCATCATCATAATCATCATCAATCATCATCAATCATCATCATCCTCATCAATCATCATCATCAATCATCATCATCAATCATCATCATAATCATCATCATAATCATCATCATAATCATTATCATAATCATCATTATAATCATCATAATCATCATCATCATCATCATAATCATCATCATAATCATCATCACAATCAGCATCATAATCATCATCATCATCATCATCAATCATCATCATAATCATCATCATCAAACTTGTAAAGGGCCAAACATTCCTACAAAAAATCTTGACAAGGTGACTGAGAGCACCTCAAAATTCAGCAGACTCAGCATTTCCGGAGGACAAAACCACAATGCACGGGTCCAGCAGTCGTCGGTGTGTGACGTGCCCTAGTGATCAATTGTGTACAGAACTGTGTTAAAATTATGTGTTGAACTTTATTAATAAATCAGAAAATTTTGAAATGAGTGAATTCTTTATGTAATCCCCATCGCTGACAGGATTGCATCTACTTCGCTACATTGGTGGCAGCGACACCGCAACCCGTCTCCTCCGAAGAGACTAGTGTCAACTATAGAAGAGACCAGTACCTTGAAACCTGTCCATTCTATTCAGCTACAATCAACTTACAAACAACCACTCCTACCATTCGGACGGAACAAACCGCAGTCTACGAACAAGAGATTCTATCACCATTCAAGCTCCGTGATTCTATCACCATTTAAGCTCCGTGATTCTATCACCATTCAAGCACCATAACACACAGTACACAATTCCGGGCAATCGTCGCAACCGACTCCAACCTACCTAAAACCTTATCAAGGTATATATTGTAATTCCTATCCACCCTTCATACAATTTTATTATATTAATAATTCTCGTCTACCCCTGAAATCCCCCTGATACTCGCTTTTCTCTCCCATTCCATGCGAGCACCATACACCTAGACTTCATACGTCTAGATGTACCCAACCACAAGCAGCCTCACCTGGAGGTAATTGCCCACCAATCAACACACATATCATCAAAATAACCTACCAACAAAGTGAAATCTTCCAAATCATCGTACGTCAAGACAAACCGATCTACAGACATCGACAGCCCCACCTAACGGTAACTACACAGATGTCTACACTTACAATTTTCGAGTGTCCTACCAACGAACTAAAATCTTCCAAGAAAGATTACAACAAATAATGTTAATTCTTTTTACCAATAACATAACTCGTAATGCATTTCATAATCTTGGAATTATTCCAATCAGCATTGTGGCCGGTATCGAATCTATCTTTAACAATGGCATTATTCATATTGTATGTTTTCATATCATATTTATGTTCTAATACTCTCTTATCAATACCACGGAAACTTTCACCAATGTAAACCTTTTCACAACCTAGACAAGGCACACAATAAATACCTGCTTGACGAATATTTTCCCTGCTCTTATTTCGGCTTTTAATGAGATTACCAACTGTTACTGAGCTGGTTTTAACAACCTTAACACCAGCCTTGTTTAATAATGGGGAAATATTGTCTGCAACTGAGGTATTAGGTAATATGATCCTCTTTGTATATTCTTCTTTTATTTTTCCAACTCTTTTGTGAATAATTCCAGCTTTCTTTTTGGCTTTTAGAATAAAATAAGGAGGGTATTTTAGTTCAGTAAAAGCGTTAAAATTTTTATTAAATTCTTCATCCAGATACTCCTCTGAACATATTCTTAAGCCTCGAAGATAAAAACCTATGATAATTCCCATTTTGGTTTTCTTATCCGTAGCAGAGTAAAAATGTACATAATCATTATTATTTGTCTTTTTTCTAAAAACTTTAAACTTTACATTGTTTCCGTCTCTTATTAAAAGGGTATCAAGATAGGGCAACATGTCGTTAGTTTCATATTCTGCTGTAAACTTGATACTATCTTCTGCAAGATTTAACTGATTTAAAATCCTACTCAAATCTAACCTACGAGGAGCTATTATAAGTACATTGTCTCTAGGGACAATGTTACTAAAACTGGTATTTTCTTAATGTTCTAGAAACAAGTTCGCCAGCACTGGGCTTAGTGGTGAACCCATTGGTAAACCTGCTGTCTGTCTGTAATAATTATCATTAAAAGTAAAACAACAGTTTGAAATACAAAGGTTCACTAGTCTAATAAAATCACAAACAGGTACAGGCAACTCATCATGTTCAGACAATACATTGGTTAACACTTCGATGGCTTTTTTAGTTGGTACATTGGAAAATAACGACACTATATAAAAACTTGCCATCTGCTTATTTTTCATACTTATATTTTTAATCCTATTAATAAGATCACCAGAATGTTTAAGATTTTTACCACTAATGGTGCCTACTTTGCCAGAGATTGTTTTGGCTAATTTTCTGGCTAGTTGGTGTAGTAAACTACCTACACCAGAAACAATTGGACGAAGTGGCACGTTTGGTTTGTGTAGTTTGGGAAGACCATATATGTATGCTGGGAAATGGACTTTCGGTAGAAGATGTAACATACTTTTCCCTCCAGGAGCATTGGAAAGCGTGTTCCTAGCACATTTAGTTGCTTCCTTCATGTTATTTTTGTAAATAGTCTCACTCATCATTTCATATGTATTTGTGCCCTTAAGCAAAATTTCCATTTTTGTGTTTTATGTTGATTTGTCTAACATGACTATGCCGCCACCCTTGTCTGCAGACGAAATGTATATGTGGTCATCTGAGGTCAGCTTTTTCATGGCCTCTATGTATCTTTTGGGAATGACAGGTTCTTTAATTTCAGACAAAGACGCTAACAATACACCTTGTATAAAACCACGATCAAATTCAGAGTCTTTATAATTGTAGTTTTTCAGTTAAATCAATATTTCTATCACTTTTTTCTACACCAGTTGCAAATTTTAATCCGAGACTTAAAGCTTCAATTTCACACTCACTAAACTGTCTGCTCGAAAGATTTTGTATAAGGTTACTTTTCCCGGCGTTTTTCCATTTGCTGTGGGCAATTAACCGATTTAGTTTTTCCACCAGTCTTACTTTTTGACGTTCGTTGTATGTACTTACAATCTGACGAATGTGGCGTCCCTCTCTCTGGTCCAGGATTTCACGGGATCCTACACCAGCTTTTCTTGCATCCTCGAATGCTTCTGAAGTGTGAATTTTCAGTACTTCGCGACTATCTTCAAGGTATTTCTTCACCGCCATCGGAAATGGGTGAATATGAAACTAACGACATGTTGCCCTATCTTGATACCCTTTTAATAAGAGACGGAAACAATGTAAAGTTTAAAGTTTTTAGAAAAAAGACACATAATAATGATTATGTACATTTTTACTATGCTACGGATAAGAAAAACAAAATGGGAATTATATTATCATAGGTTTTTATCTTCGAGGCTTAAGAATATGTTCAGAGGAGTATCTGGATTAAGAATTTAATAAAACTTTTAACGCTTTTACTGAACTAAAATACCCTCCTTATTTTATTCTAAAAGCCAAAAAGAAAGCTGGAATTATTCACAAAAGAGTTGGAAAAATAAAAGAAGAATATACAAAGAGGATCATATTACCTAATACCTCAGTTGCAGACAATATTTCCCCATTATTAAACAAGGCTGGTGTTAAGGTTGTTAAAACCAGCTCAGTAACAGTTGGTAATCTCATTAAAAGCCGAAATAAGAGCAGGGAAAATATTCGTCAAGCAGGTATTTATTGTGTGCCTTGTCTAGGTTATGAAAAGGTTTACATTGGTGAAAGTTTCCGTGGTATTGATAAGAGAGTATTAGAACATAAATATGATATGAAAACATACAATATGAATAATGTCATTGTTAAACATAGATTCGATACCGGCCACAATACTGATTGGAATAATTCCAAGAATATAAAATATGAAAACCATACAATGAAACGTAGATGTTTAGAATCGGCGTTTATATCCCTCATAGAAAATATAAATCAGAATAGTGGATTTTTTACAATAAACAAACCATTGGCAATTTTAATGACAAGTAACAAGCAATTTGCGCAAATTGTGTGTACACCATTTTAATGTTTGTTTCTCCCCGCAAGGCTCGGGCTATTAGGAGTAAAATGTTTTTCATCGATGTTATTTTTGAAGAAGCCCTGCAGGGCGAAACGTAAAATATATTGGACTCCCATACTCTGCGTTTGGTCTCTTCCCTAAAAAGCCAGTCTAGCGTTACCAATAACGAGTGTGACCGTAGCTTTAATCAATTGTCGACAAATACGAGTTCTGACGACAAAAGCAGCTTGTAAACACTGTCGACTGGGAATGCTATTTTTCTTAGGAAATGTGTTTTCACTTAAAAATGTGTTTGACAGTTATACAGATTAATTCCTCATGTTATTTTCCCCATGACTACACGTAAGAATATTTCTTCTTTAGAATGTTATCAATGACGTCAGTAAGGCTCGCTGTAACAGGTGGCAGACACTCCAGACAAAAGCACGACTGAGTTCACTTGTGTGTAAACGACTTAAGTCACAATATTTTATTTTTCGAATCTCCAAATGTCAAATCACCTTTGCGTTATATATATTAAAGTCGTGGAGACTAATTTGTAACCTCAAATATTACAAAGTGACAATGGACATTGTTGTAGCCACAATTTTACATTAGGGCTGTGCAATAAATTAATAATAAACACTCTCAAAAGTGATTTGGTTGTAATTGGACTAAGAATTCAAATGGAACAATAACAAATTAAATATAGAATTCATGTTTGGTGATGGTATAACAGCGTCAGCAATGTAACTACCATAAATTAGGTAAATAAAATCTGATAAATATATATACATACCTGTAATAAATCTATACATGCCAATACACAAAATACATTCATACAAAGGCTGGTGATACAACTTGTACGAGACCTGCCATAGGAACCTACGACGACGCCCCCGCCCAAGCATTTTTTTCAAATTTGGTGTCTTTTTTTCAGTTCACTTGTACGTCACATAGAATAAATTTCTGAATTCATTATTCTATTTGACCAACCTGCCTTCCGTGTTTTTAACTCTCTACACAGTCTCCTAAATAACATGTTTTTATTATGTTTTGATATTTATGAATTTATTGTAAACGTTTGTTTTAATCTTAGATTTTTTTTTTATAAATTTATTACGCCCGTGGGCGGCAAACAATAGTACATCTATCACAGCATTGTGTTAGAGGACATGTCATATATTACACACATTCTTTAAATGGAGACATAATTATAATACAATAATCATTCAGGATCCCCCGAAATGGTAATGGCGAGATAGTGGTACTATGTAAGTGTTACATACAATCATCATGCCCCGTCTCCGGGGAATATTGTCTGTCACTATGGGTCACTGGAGACAATAATACCAAGGGTGTTCGTGTTAGGACGGTTACACAGCCCGAATCTTAGATGGAAAATAACAGTTGTGTACTTATCTTCCTCGTACTTTGATTATACAAAATTAAAGTCTGTAATAAACGAGTTGAATTTTGTTTGGTGTGTTACAGCGCTTTTTATTATGTGCTTGGTCCCCCTAACTTTATTACCTGGCTATATCCCCGCCTGTCATTATAACTGCTACTGAAGTGGGTCTCCAGTATTTTCAGTGCCCCACAGCCTCTGATATATCAACGTACGTCTTTGAACACTTTTATCAAAATAAACCTCAAGTCTACGTTGTCTAGTATGCCTTATTTTAGGACAATAGTTCGATGATAAAACAACACTTAGCAAAAGTGTAGAATATCTTATTACATGTGAGGAATAGTCACTACAGCTAAGTAATTACCCTATCTGGGATAATTTGAGCAATATCAGGGTGGAAATGAAAAAAAATTCTACGGTAATTTTTCCACTGCAAAACCCACAGACGTTTAGCCATTTATTAAAAGAGACAGTGGAGGGATTCTGCACTGGGGTCCGTTTAAAATTCGTCAAGAACTAGCAAAGGTGGAAATCAGAGACCCGGTTAATTTTCTTCCCTTAGAAGGTATATACTTCAGTGGTCTGGTAACTGTATAACTCCATATATGCCACTCTATCGAGAAACAAGATCTTGTAAACACGAGGCTAAGATGTCTTGACTTTTACATTGAGAAACCATTGCAGCTTCTGCAATTTTAATATTACTGATCCATCGGTTATATCTCTCAATGCACTGGATCCTTGTCTGTTTTTATAAAAGCCATCCCTTCCATTGCCCTGTTACCATCAGTTTCCAAATATTGTCCATGAGAATACGTACACATCATTGACTCTGAGTGCTACTTGCTACGGAACACAAAAATAAATGTTTAGAGCGACACTAGTGTTTCGAAATTTCGAAATTATATCAACACACCTCAATCTGATGACTGACGTGCTTAGTTATACACTAAAATACATTAGCCTATACTTTATTCTATTTCATTACTGTGCGCATTATGGTGATATTTCTTACATATATATATATATATATATATATATATATATATATATATATATATATATATATATATATATATATATATATATATATATATATGATCTTAAGAAATAGATTACAAACAGTAATTTTAAAGCAAACGGTAATGTAAGGGCGAATTTAGGGTAAAATAGGCAACTCGATCTGGCAGCACTGGCTGACGCTTGTCGTGGTAATGCGTTTATTTGTCATTTCTAGTCTTATTGTACATTAATTAACATCATGCATTTAACTACATACTTAACAAATAAAGATTGGAGGTCTACGTAGCATAATTTTATTGTGAAATGAAGAAAACTTATAAGAACAATGACATGACAATCGCTAAGATTAAACTTACCACAATACACGACAGAGACAGCTGCTATATATCAGATATTTAGTGTTAGTTTGTTTCAATTTCCTAAGATTCATATATAGAATATTATAGATTTTTAAAAATGAAACCATTAATAAAGCTCAATTCAATTTTCTTAGTAGGATTCACTGCAATTATGAAACAATAATAACAATAAATACATTGTTAACTTTTCTATCAGATGTACGGACACGTCGGACTAATGTTTATCATGTCAGCTGTACTTGAGTGGAAGTATTATGGTGCGGCGGAGGTTACTTTTCATTAAATATGCATTAACAATAGTGTTTTTACATTCATGCATAATCGAATGCGCGTTTAATATATTCAAGAGACCGTTGGATGCATTAGAAAGAAGGTATGGAGGGATGCCAGACAGAGAACGCCTACGGCTGCTGGAGGAGACGAAGAAAATGTTTTATTTTGGATACGAGAGCTACATGAAATATGCTTACCCAAAGGATGAGCTTAATCCAGTCTTCTGCAAAGGACGAGGGCGAGACAACGATAACCCGTGGGTACAAAGAAAGTTAGGTTAATTGTGTACTGAAGGAGTACCTACAAGTCACTGTACAAAATACAACAATTTCCTACATATGTATGTGATATGTATTGGTGTCACACATGTACCGTATTCTGGTTGCAAGGACTCACAAGATAAATAAATTATATAAGATAATATCTACATATATACCCATTTCCTTAGCAAACACGACCAACTATAGGTACCTGCATACCGTAACCATGTAACCATCACCGTGTTCCTGAAAAATAGATGTTTGACTTTGAGATTATCATCTACTTGCCACCTGTCATTGAAACCTGTTGACTTCCCCATCTCAGTAAGGACATCCAGTCCAAAAGATTGACACTTAGTCTGCAGACCAATCTCAATCTCTGTCACCTTTGACTGTATTTCTTCCTCCTTGTGACTTACAGCTGTTGGCTTGCAACTGTTTCCCTCCCCTCCGCATACTACCATAAACATACCTGAATCTCTTACTAGGTTAGCCCCCCAGTCTTCCACATTTACATATAGGGTAAGCCATAAAGCTGTATTGTGCTGATGCACTGGTGAAACAGAAGCCATTCTACATTAGTATAATACATGCAGCAACTCGAATCTTCTCTCAGAGATATTTATGAGAGGGCTAGGTATTTGTTCAGTTGTGTACATGGATGTGATATAGTGTTAGAAAATTAAATATCAATTTTGTAAATTACAATACATGAACGTAATATGCGACTTTCTTGGCGGAAATAAAAACAAAAAATACCTTGCTACAAGCAAATATACTAATGAACAAAGTCACTAGCATAGGATGAGGACACTATGATACTATCTTATCATTTGTCAAGTGTCTGCCCGGTCCAGTTGAGGCCTAGTGTATGCCCTTGGTAATTCTGCCAGTACCTCGCAAGGTATATATTCTTGAAGGAATGCTATGGAGCTGAAATCCATGCATTCCTTCAAGCTATGAAAAACCTATATACCCCCACAATCAGAAAGAGTGAATCAACAGGCCACCAACATCCATGATGACTACGACGACGACGACAATCCGGTTGACCTTAAATTACAGGTACCGATTTACTAAATACACATTAGGTTAGGTTAGATGAATTTATCATCCTTTCATTTCTTCAACATCGGCATCTATCATAACAAACATGGTGTACCATTTGTCCGGCGTGACTTCATTATTAATGGAATCTGTTTAACCACTTTTTTGTTTTTTATTTCCTCCAAGAAAATTACATTTTACGTTGATACATAATTTACAAAATTAATGATTAATTTTCTACTGCTATATCGCGTCCATGTACACAACTGAACATTTACCGAGGGCTGAAATACTGTTGCCAGCACCTGTTAAGTTGCAGGTTTCCTGTCAGTGGAACATAATAGTTAACAAATATTATTACTTTGCTTTTGTATGTTTAGTGAGGGGATAGGTCAACCGTTCATCCCCTAATAGATGTGAAAGGAGAGGTAGATAAATGTATGTGGTGTAGATGTGTGCTTTGATTTCTTCACTCCCCAGAGAAATGATAAAGGGCCCTTGGTCATTGTATACATGTATTTACCTAATTGTAGTATACAGGAAAGTAGCATTGCTTGTTGGGTCCCATCTCTTATTCTCTAATTAGTGTATGTGTGTGTTTCTTAGTTTCTATTTATTTGTTTTCACTAACTCCAGGCAGTTTTGTTCTGCTAGAGACAGTGCCTACTGTCAATGGGTTGATACCAAAATATAGCTTTCCTTGGATTCATTTTGTTACAGAACCATGTAGGAAAATTATGTGAGTTCTAGCAACCAGATCAAGTACATGAATATAGAACTTTCAAGTGTAACAAAATACAGGACTGCAAATATCCTGGACACTGTATGCTCTTTCATATCACAATTACCAAAAGTTAAATTTTTCAATAATCAAGGTAAACATGTACAAGTTTTTTTTATTCATTGTAATTGTTGTGTAAATTTTCCCTCAACTGACCAGTTATACTTTTTTTTTATCATGGATGGGCAATGAAAAGTTAAATAGTTTAAATAATTAGAAGATTTATTAATGGAAACAACAAACCAAAAGTAATTAGTGATTTGTAGCATTACCCTTTGGGCACTGATCTTGAAGATTGTCAGACCAAGGAACTGTGCCACATGTAGACAAGGTAAGGCCTTAAACTGTTTAAAGTTCTGAAGCTTCTTGTTAAAGATTAAACATAAAAGCAGAGAAAATTTAGGTGTAAGGTACTATTTAACTCTTTACTGCATGGAAGATCCCTCTATGCTGGCTAAATTTGGCATTAGTTAGAAGAAAAATCTTGTGTGCCAAAAATTATACCATATTTAAAGTGCTAATCAGTTACATATGGGGCCATTTTAAAATTAAACTTAAAAAGTCACTATAAACCTATTTCAAAAACAACAGTATACACGGAAAAGCCACATAACACTGTTCCACCCCCTCAGAATAAAAAAAATGGGTCAATTGTAGCATTCCCCACACACACTTATCAACTGTAGAATCTCCATCCCCACTGTACTCAATCGTAGAACCAACCCCTTCCCCCCCACTGATCAACTGTAGATTCTCCACCCTAACATAGGTTAAGTCAGGTCAAGTTATGTATAATGAGCTATAATTAATCAGCTATAGTAATTAAGGTCAGGTTAGGTTATGTATCACAAGCCATGATAATCAACTGTAGAATGTCCACCCCAGCAACCTCTACCCCAAGTGCATGTTGGGGGAAATTCTACAATTGATCCAAATAAATACACAAAGCCCCCCATGGATTGTGTGGACCTAAGTAGTAGAGTTTATGCCTAAATCTAATACTGCCAAGGAATGTTTAACTTGTTCAGCTTGGTCATGCTCCTGAGGCATCACAGGAAAGGGCTTTCCCATGATAGTGCTGCTGATGAATCATCACCTACATGTAATCAGTCTTTGTGTTCTTTCGTTTGTTGTCACATTTCAAAGTTTGGCTAAAATGTTCACCAAATTTAAATGAGCTACAATGTAGATGCAGAGTAGAACTAGGAGTGGAGGAGGAATGGAGATGGTTCAAGAAGGGAATCACAAAGTGTGCAAAGATGGTGTGTGGAACAAGAAGGATGGGAGGAAATAGAAGGAAGGGTAGTGAATGGTGGGATGAGGAAACGAAGAAAGTTGTAGAAGAGAAGAAGCGAGCTTTCACAGATTAGTTACAAAATAGGACAAGGGAGTCATATGAGAGGTACATAGAAAAGAAAAAAGAAGTAAAGCACAAAGTAAAGGAGGCAAAGGGGAGAGCAGATGTGAAATGGGGTAAGAGTATGACAGAAAATTTTGAAAGTAATAAAAAGATGTTTTGGAAAGAAATTAAGAGAGGAAGAGGAGGAGATCAAGTAGAGAAGAAAAGGTAAAAGGTGCAGATGGAGAGATGATAATGGAAGAGAAGATAGTAAGGGGAAGATGGGTAGAGTATTTTAGGGAGTTGCTTAATGTGAAGGAGAATAGGAAGGAAAGATAGTTGCAGTGGGAAGTGCTAGGAAAATGACCGTGATGAGTGAGGAAAATGGAGGAGAAATAAGGAAGGATGAAGTGAAGGCAGCTGTTAAGATGATGAGAGCAGGTAAGGCACCTTGTCTGGATGGATGCCATGCAGAATGTATAAAGGTACAGTGATGGTGGATTGGCTGGTGAGGTTATTTAATGTGTGCTGGAGAGAGGGTAGAGTGCCAGAGGACTGGAGGAGTGCCCGTATAGTTCCACTTTACAAGGGAAAAGGGGACAAGTGTGAGTGTAGTAGTTTCAGAGGGATTAGCTTGGTAATTGTAGTCAGGAAGGCTTATGGGAGGATCTTTAATTGAGCGGATTAGGAGAGGAACAGTGTGGATTTAGGACAGATAGAGGCTGTGTAGATCAGATTTTTGGGGTAAGACAGATATGTGAGAAAGCTATAGGAAAAGGTAAGGATGTTTTTTGGGCTTTTATGGATCTGGAAAAGGCTTATGACAGGGTAGACAGGAAGGCACTGTGGGAGGTTTTGCAGATATACAGGATAAGAGGAAAGTTTCTAGGAGCTGTCAAGAGTTTTTATGAGAGTAGTAGAGCATGTGTCAGGATTAGAAATGGAGAGAGTAAATGGTTTGTGGTAAAGGTGGGACTTCATCTGGGATGTGTTATATCACCCTGGCTATTCAACTTATACATGGATGGGGTAGTGCGAGAGGTAAATGCAAAGGTGGTGGGTCAGGGATTGGATATGGTTAAAGAAAATGGAGAAAAGTGGGAGGTGAGCCAGCTGTTGTTTGTGGACGACACTGCGCTTGTAGCAGGATCAGAGGAGGGATTGAGGAAGTTGGTGACAGAGTTTGGGAGAGTGTGTGAAGGAAGAAAGTTGAAGATAAATGTGGGTAAAAGTAAGATGATGAGATGTACAAGGGGTGAAAGTGGCAGCAGACTGGTAGTGAGCATTAAGGGAGAGCGACTGGAGGAAGTGGAGTTTTAGATACTTGGGTGCAAATGTGGCAGGAAAGGGTAGAGTGAAGGTAGAATGTAGATTGAGAGAAGCGAGTAAATGCCTTGGTGGACTAAAAAGTGTAATGAGGAATAGACAATTGGGAATAGAGGCTAAGCGGAGATTGTATGAAGGAGTGATTGTGCAGACAACACTGTATGGGGTGGAAACATGGAACATAAGAGAGGAAGAGAGAAGGAGTTTAAATGTGTTTGAGATGAGGTGTCTGAGAAGTATGATGGGGGTTACTAGGCTAAATAGAGTGAGAAATGAGGAGGTGAGGAGGAGAACAGGGGTGGTAAGGGAGATAGGAGATAGGGTGGATGAAAGAGTATTGGGATGGTTTGGACACATGGAAAGAATGAGTGAAGAAAGACTAGTAAAAGAAGTATGGAAGGCAGATGTGGGGGGAGTGAACGTGAGGGGGTGACCTAGGATGAGATGGATGGATGGGGTGAAAGGGACTTTAGGGAAGAGGGGAATGTCTGTTGAGGAAGGACGGGAGAGGACAGAAGACAGGGGTGAATGGAGAATGGTTGTATATGGATGATATTGTGATGCATGAGGTGGAATGGGTGGGGGGATTGGGGGTGAGGTAGTATGTGTGGGAAAATTTTGACGCAGCCCGAAGGGATTTCTCCCCGTCTTCTCCTTTTCTGCATGAAGGGACGGAGAGGGGGGATGAAGCGGCCTTGCTGTGGATGTGCTGTGTCTTGCAATACTGCTTCTGACCCAGGGCAGTGGACAAGATGCAGGGATGATCTGTCATCCAGGAGGTGCCAAGATAAGAGAGAGGGTAGAGGGGAGTGGGGTGTATTTAGGGATGGAATGGGTGGGAATTGTTTTTATGCCTTTTTCTTTTTGGCTACCTCCCTTGTAAGGGGGAAAAAGCCTTTTGGTATATGTATGTTGTGGAATGGGTGAAGGGATTTCACTAATTGAGAGTATAGAAAATGTATATATGTAAGCTTAGGTAGCAATATTAGCCTAAGCTGTTTTATGTAGTCAGTTCTATTAGGACTTTATTACACCCCTGGGGTTGAGTCAAACAATTAGTCTGTATGAGTAGTGACTTGTCTTCAAGAGAATTCTGATTTTAATTTCATTTATTTCTCCTGTCTACTTTTCCTCTCCAAACTTTATCACCTCTTCCACTAACTTTCTTAGAACATAGAAAAAGAAATTACTCTCTTCTTCCATCTTGGTTTTGGAGGTTAGATAGGGCAGCCAGTGATGGATAGATTGGCAATCCCCTTCATGGGGATATTGGATGTAGATTTTCTTTCTTTTTCAAGTCCCCTAGAATGACTTTACCAATACCATTTAGCATTTTGTAATGTTATAGATTGGACTTTTTTTAAATGTTGGGTTTCTTAAACCTTTTTCAGATCATTTTCTTATGAGTATTGACATTTTTTTATCAAAGCTTTTGGAGGAGGCCACCTTGGATGCATTTTTCCTAAATTCACATTATTATATTAATTACCAAGTTTCCCTATATCTCGCCCACTACCCTGGGTCAGAAGTAGTGTGCTGTGTCTTACTACATTGTTTCTGACCTAGGGCAGTGGGTGAGATGCAGGGATGACCTGTCATCCAGGAGGAGCCAAGGAAAGAGGTATGGTGAATGGGAGTGCAAGTATGTGGGGATGAAATGGGCGGGAGTGGACTTATAACTTTGGCTACCTCCCTTGTGAAGGGGAAAAAGCCTTTGGTATATGTATGTATGTACAGTAAGTCCTTGTTATACGGTACATGTGCCTTCCTGAAAACCTTACCACAAATTGAAATTACCGTATACCGAACCCATTATAAAATGTAATAATAGGATATGGCAGACATACCTTCTCCCTGCTCTTTCCTCTTCAAAATACAAGCGGATACCATATCTGTTGATTTTTCTTACCATAAATAGAATCAAGGGTAGTAATTACCAAATACCATAACTGTGAATTTACCGGATAAAGAATTACCGTATAAGGAGGACTTACTGTATCAGGTTTCTATGTCTTAAGGTACTGTAACCTGATTTCTTGATTTGTGTCCGTCCTTTTGCTGAATAAAGTCACTTGGCAACAAAAGGGTTAAACTACTTATTCATAGTGTTAAACTTACTTCAAACTTACTTGCATTCCTATCATCATAGTGTAAATAGATTACTGAAAGGGTTTTAAGTAGATGCTGGTTTGATAATTGGTATTTTTCAATTTTACTCATGGCTCCTCATTTTATTTAGAAGACTTTCAAGACTTATTTTCATGCATGCAATAGTCACCACAATGTTTTGTGATAGTAGTCACTTATAGTAATGGAATCCTTTATTTTGTAAGTTATAAACGTATGAAAGCATTGAAAAAATATATATGGCCGTACTGACATTCAACCATAGGAAAATATTTTGTAACTGATGAAAAAATAATATATCGGTAAAAGTAATGTGTATTCTGAAGCAGATTTCCATGTCCCAATACTCATACCCTTGCAAGCACCATTACAGTACATGCATGTACAAGTAGTTACATAGCTAGTTAGTTCCCATTGATCACCCATTGTCAACCTAATTCTAATGGTTTTACTTTGTATTTCAGGCAGTACTTCCTGATTATTGCTTTCATGGGTTTTCCAAAGATTTGGAGAGAACCAGCTTGAGTAAAGGGTAAGCTCCAGCTGCAGGGTTAGCCGTTAGGGTCTGGAGTGTTACTTGTGGAGGGAGAGGTAGTAAGACGTTGTATTTTAATGAAAACCTGAAACAAGAATGGTATTTTTACTTCTTGGTTCATGGACTACAGGTTTGGAGGAGTAAGTGAACATGAGAAATTGGTAAAATTGTAATTTGCATCTGGTAGTAACAGGTTTTCCCATTTTATTTTTCTTATGAAAATTTTATGGTCCTTGGGGATGATTTTAAACTATATGGAGCATCTCCCAACTATGCTATGTTAAATTGATCTATCTTTTGCAGATCCAACATAAACATCAACGACATTCTTGGAGATTATTCTCTTACGCTGATTGATACACTGGACACCCTGGCAGTACTGGGGGACAGTAAAGAGTTCCGAAATGCTGCGCAATTGGTTATAGAGAATGTTTCCTTTGATGTGGACTCCACAGTCCAGGTGTTTGAGGCCAATATAAGGTGTGTATGTAGTTTTACAATATATCTTCTATTGTAGTATTTCATTGTCAGTGAGCATTGCTTTGTCCTCAAAGGAAATATTGCATTGAAAATGTGAGGATATACAAGTTAATAAAGAAGTATATCTTAAAGTATATGTGCAAGCTGCCTAAGACAAATAAAATTCCCCTTTTTTTCCAGATTACTCGGTGCTCTGCTTTCTGCACATTTGTTAATTGTGGATGAAAATAAAACCTTTGGGGACTTAGAACCAGAATTTTATGACAATGAACTCCTAGAAATGGCATCTGATCTCGCATCTCGTCTCCTGCCAGCCTTTGAGAATTCCAAGACTGGGCTTCCACATCCTAGGGTAAGATTTGGAAGATATTTTGGTTGCATGAGAGGTTGTATGTATGTACATATCATCTGTTTTTATATTTAAAGAAAAAAAATCATCAAAAGCATGATATATATATATATATTTTTTTTTTTTTTTTTTTTTTTTTCCTGAAGATTTGCATGGTTATAGAAGTACAAATATATTTCTATAAGTAATCTTCATAATACTTATAACATAAAGCACTTCATTGCCCATTAATTTATATTCTCAATTCTAGGTGAATTTACGAGCTGGAGTGCCCAAGAATGGCCGAACTGACACCTGCACAGCAGGTGCTGGGTCCCTGCTTGTTGAATTTGGGGTCCTCAGTCGACTCCTAGGGGACCCTGTTTACGAAATGGCAGCAAGAAGAGCAAACAGGGTCCTTTGGAAATTAAGACACTCAAAAACAGGATTATTTGGTAAGGATGCAAAAGGACTCATGAAGGTGGGTGAACAATGTGCACCCAAAAATATGTTTATATTTTTCATACAATTGTATGCAACTGCCTTTGGTCACTGGCTACCTACCATATAAAGGGGAAAACACCTTTGGTCTGTAGGTAGATAGCCATTGTTTATATTATTAAATCAACCCCATGCTGCTCCTGCCTCACTTTTATCATGGTGGCTTGTATTTTCATATTAAACCATGAGACTTGTTTATTAAGTGTTTGAATGAGTACAGTTCTTTAGATTACACTGATTATGACACATTTTACACATTAAGTCTTGTATTTATCACCAGAAAATTTGTGAAGAATTGAATATGAATGCTTTCCAAAATCTCGTTTAAATTTTAAAACGGCACATTTACTTGTGACAGGAAACGTGGTGGATGTCAACAGTGGAGCATGGATGAACCATATGAGTGGAGTAGGTGCGGGTATTGACAGCTTTTATGAGTACTTGCTGAAGGCGTACATCCTTTTTGGAGAAGCAGAGGACTATGCAATGTTTAATGAAACTTATACCATCATCAAGCAGTATATGAGGAGGGGGTAAGTTTGATTCTTCTGGTGTTCTTGTTGTTTATAGTGAAAAATATTTTGAAGGCAATAAAGGAAGTGAAATTAGGCAAGGAAGGTAGCCAGAAAGGAGAATGGCTAATAGTAAATGAGTTAGTAGCTGGCTTTCTTGTAGATGTCTCCAGGAAGAAACTTTGGACTTGTGTCTATGTTGCATTAGTATGAGACTGTTTCTTTATTGCCAGTTGGAGGTAGTTAACCCCTAGAATATGATGACACCTATGTAGGCATCATAAGATGCGAGTGGATATACTAGGATGCCAGTGTTGGAGTCCTGATTATATTTATTTTGTGGTTGTAGCTGAGTGACCCCTGTATTCTGTACACAGGCTTGATCATGTTTTCTGCGGTTATAAAAATTCTGGGTGAAAGAGAATGTGTATAACAGCTGTAATTTTATATTTTATAATGTGCATCTTGTGATGGATCATCATACATCAGGCAGCCTAATGTGCATATGAGTATTTGACTCATATTGAAGAGGTTAAAAGAGGGTATTTGGCTGTCGGTTCTCTTTTTGTGAAAAGTTGTAGGAAATGCAGTCAAAGATGATAGGGAAATCTTGGGTCAGGTCCAGTCCAGATTTTTTAAACTATGAATTACCAGGCAGTCCATTTTGAGAGAATTTCCTGACTTCTAAATTTTGTTACAACAGACGTCGCCACTGCAATTCAGGTGTGGGAGATCATCCTCTCTATGTTAATGTGGACATGAAAAGTGGAGGAACCCACACACCATGGATAGATTCGCTGCAGGCTGCATTTGCAGGAATGCAGGTAAGGTGAGAGTGAAGACATAATACATACATACATGTACCAAAGGCTCTTTTCCCCGCTACTCAGGGGTTAGCCAAAAGACAAAGGCACAGAAACCACTCCCATACATTCCATCCCCTGCATACTCCACTCCCAACTACCCTCTTCCCTCCCTCCCATCTCGGCACCTACATACATACATACATATACCAAGGCTTTTTCCCCCTTACCAGGGAGGTAGCCAAAAAGGACAAGGCATAAAATCATTCCCACCCATTCCATCCCCGAAAACACTCCACACCCCTCCACCCTCCCTCCCATCTTAGCACCTCCTAGATGACGGGTCATCCCTGCACCCTGTCCACTGCCCTGGGTCAGAAGCAGTGTTGCAGGACACAGCACATCCACAGCAAGGCCGCTTCATTAAATCGGCGACCCCCCCTCTCCGTCCCCCCATATAAAGGAGAGGACGGGGAGAAATCCCTTCGGGCTGCGTCAAAATTTTTGCTCACACACCCTACCTCACCCCCCATTCCCCCGTCCATTCCACCTCATGCATCACAACATTTTCCATATACAACCATTCTCCATTCACCCCTGTCTTCTGTCCTCTCCCGTCCTTCCTCAACAATCTCAGCACCTAATACATATATACATGTACCAAAGGCTCTTTTCCCCCTTACATGAGGGGTAGCCAAAAGACACAAGGCACAGAAACTACTCCCACACATTCCATCCCCTACATACTCCACTCCCCACTACCCTCTTCCCTCCCTCCCATCTCGGCACCTCCTGGATGACGTGTCATCCCTGCATCTTGTCCACTGCCCTAGGTCAAAAGCAGTGTCACAAGACATAAAATAAATTTAAATATCTCTGTATACCAAGGACCTTTAACCCCTTACAAGGGAGGTAGCCAAGCCAAAAGGCAAGTACCCACTCTCACCCATTCCACCACCCTTTCCTCCCACTCATCTTAGTTCCTCAAGGATGATGGGTTATCTTTGTATCATGCCTACTGCCCTGGGTCAGAAGCAATATAGCATGACGCAACACATCCACAGCAAGGCTGCTTCATTTAATCGCTGACCCTCCCTACCCTCTGTCCCTTCCTGCAGAAAAAAAAGAAGACAGGGAGAAATCCCATTACAGTGTCAAAATATCATTCACACATAACTGCTCCCTACCCCCCCATTCCCTGCCCCCTCCCTTCCTTGCATCACAGTATCATCTATACATAACTATTCTTCACTCACCCCTATCTCCAGCCTTCTCCCTCCCTTGCTCAATGCCCCTTTCACCCCATCCATCCATCTCATTGTCAGTCATCCCCTCAGATTCTCTCCATCCACCTCTGCCTCCCACACCTCTTTTACTAACCTTTCTACACTCATTCTTTCCATGTGTTCAAACCATGTCAATACTCTTTCATCAGCCCTATCTGCCATCACCATTTATACTCCCACTCTCCCCCTCATTTTTCACTCCATCCAACCTTGTAACCCCTACCATAATTCTTAGACATTATATCTCACACATTTAAGCTTTTCCTCTCTGCCTCTCTTAAATTCCAAGTTTCTGCTGTATGCAGTGCCATCGATGCAATCACCAGTTCATATAATCTCTTTGCATCCATTCCCAAATGCCTATTTCTCATGACTTTTTAATCCCCCGAAGACATTTACTTGCTTCTCTCAGTCTACAGATTACTTCCACCTCCATTCCTCCTTTTCCTGCCACATGTGACCCCAAATACCTAAAGCTATCCGCTTCCTCCAGCCTCTTTCCTTCAAGACTTACTTCTAACTTGCTCTCATCCTCTCCCCTTGTAAATCTCATCACCTTACTTTTACTCACATTTACCTTCAACTTTCTCCTGTCATGTACCTTCCCACTCTTTATCACTAACTCCCTTAATCTGGCCCTGCCACAAGCGCAGTGTCATCAGCAAATAATAACTGACTCACCTCACATTTTTCTACATTTTCTTTAACCATCTCCAGTCCCCTGCCCATTACCTTTGCGTATACCTCTCACACCACCCCATCCATGGACACATTGAACAGCCATGGCAACATGACACATCCCTGACACAGTCCCACCTGTACCTCGAACCATTCGCTTTAAATACACCTGGGTCTTTTAATCCAACACTGGCCAACCACCACTTATGGGGACATTTGGGCCCTGGACATAAACCTGCTTCAGGAATTGGTGGTGTTTTATGTCCTGGGCTAATTCCCGTCCTCTCCTTATATGCAAAGGGGGACGGAGAGGGGGGGTCGCCGATTAAATGAAGCGGCCTTGCTGTGGATGTACTGTGTCTTGCGACACTGCTTCTGATCCAGGGCGGTGGGCAGGGTGCAGGGATGACCCGTCATCCAGGAGGTGCTCAGATGAGAGGAAGGGTGGGAGGGGTGTGGAGTGTATGTGGGGATGAAATGGGTGGGAGTGTTTTTATGCCTTTCCCTTTTTGGCTACCCCCCTTGGAAGGGGGAAAAAGCCTTGGTATATGTATGTAATATGTGTATATATGTATATATGTATATATATATATATGTATATATGTATATATGTATATATAAAGTGCTAAGATAAGAGGGAGGGTGGAGGTATGTGGAGTGTATTCAGGGATGGAATGGGTGGGAATGATTTTATGCCTTTTCCTTTTCGGCTACCTCCCTTGTAAGGGGGAAAAAGCCTTGGTATATGTATGTATGTATGGGTTTATGTCCGGGACCCAAACATCTGCGCAAGTGACAGTTGGTGAGTGTTGGTAGAATGGCACTCATTATTATTTTTTCTCTCTCTCTCTTTCTCCCTCCATCTCCATGGTTTCATCAAACACTCGTAGTGTAAAGGAACTTTTGAGGTTACACTTTTTTTTTTTTTTTTTTTTTCCCTCTTCTTCTTTTCTTCCTTTGATAATGCAGTTGTACCATCTGGACATCTTTGATAGATGTGTATCATTTCAGGTACTGTCTGGTGATGTAGAGGAAGCTATTTGTTCACATGCTCTCTACTACACCATTTGGAAGAAATACGGTGTCTTGCCTGAGAGATTCAATTGGCAGAGAGTCTCTCCTGATGTATCATTTTACCCGTTACGGCCAGAGCTAGTTGAGTCAACATATCTGCTCTACCAGGTATGGTTTAACATTGAGCCATTATAAATCTTATGTTAATAAACCACAAGTCATGAATGATTTATGTTTGTCATTGGACTTTTATAACTTTTTTCAGGCAACCAAAAATCCATTTTATCTCCATGTTGGTCGAGACATTCTCTATTCACTGAATAATTTAACAAAGGCAGAATGTGGCTATGCTACAGTTCACTCCGTACTCGACATGACCTTAGAAGACCGAATGGAATCCTTCTTCCTCTCAGAAACTTGCAAATATCTGTACCTGGTCAGTGAAGTTGTATTTCTGGAGGGTGTTGTGGGTGGAATTTTATAATGATGGAGTTACTTTTTTTTTTTTTTTTCCAATACATATCAATTAATATTCTATACCAATAGCCTTCTTCTGCATTATGACAAAGCACCTAAGGCATGTACCCATCCCCACCCGTCACCAGCTGTTACTACTGTCACATATACCAAGAGCATCACATGCTATTATATCACCATTGATAATCTGTGACACATTTCTTCAGCTGTTTGATGTCGACAACCCTGTGAACCAGCACTACAGTCGCTACATGTTCACGACAGAAGGGCACCTGCTGCCCATAGCACCTTGGCTCAGGAATCCGGCTTGGGAACAGAACCTTCACAGACAACCGTCAGTAGTTCTATCAAACATCACTGATGCTAACGTAAGTTTTCTGATGTAAGCATTTTAATGTATTTTCCTTCTTCATCTTTTCTTTAAATGTGTTTGAGATGAAATGCCTGATAAGTATAGTAGGGGTTACTAGGCTGGATGGAGTGAGAAACAAGGAGGTGAGGAGGAGGGCGGGGGTGGAAAGGAAGTTGGGAGATAGGGTTGATGAAGGAGTATCGGATGGTTTGTATACATGGAAAGAATGAGTGAAGAAAGATAAGAAAAAGGTGTGGAAGGAATGAACATGATGGAGCAACCAAGGATGAGATGTATGGATGGGGTGAAAGGGGCATTGGGAAAGGGGGAAATGTCTGTTGAGGAAGGAAGGGAGAAGACAGAAGATATGGGTGAGTGAAGAATGGTTGTGTATGGATGATGCTGTGATACATGGAAGAGATACATGGTGGGAGTATGTGTGAATGAAATTTTGATGCAGCCTAAAGGGATTTCTCCCTGTCTTCTTTTTTTCTGCATGAGGGAATGGAGAGAGGGGGTCATCAATTAATGAAGTGGCCTTGCTGAGGATGTGCTGTGTCTTGCTACATTGCTTCTGACTCAGGGCAATGGGCAAGATGCAGGGATGATCCATCATCCAGAAAAAGCCAAAAAAAGAGATTTATTAGTCTCACTTGGGTCACCAAACTTATCACTGCATACCAGATAAATGAGAGAATAATGAGTGCAGGTGCATTACCATTTTGTTCAATACAAAATTTTTAGAAGAAAAAAAAAATTGACATGTACATTGTGAGGGCAAACCACATGAACTGACATCAAGGACCTTAAGCTTTGTAACCCCTGGTCTAACTTAACAATAGTTCCATAAATCCATTTGTTCTTACATATTATTCTCTGCCAATATTTTTACCCTTTGTTTTCATGAACAGCTAAATGATAAGCAAAATGGGGTTCAGCATTCTGCTATTTTATCCATTCTTTACAAGTATATATGGATACTTTTTTCCCCATGAATAACAATTTCAAGTGAAGTTACGTTTTGTCTTTGTTTTTCAGTGTAATGCGATTGATGAGGAGCACATTCACCATCTTCCACTCGAAAGCCGTTACTTAGCACAGATCTCATCAGTCTTGGGTTTAGAATTATGACATATATCGGATGTTTAGTCAACATCATGGATAATCAAGGGAGTGGAATAATTAGTTCTAGTTTCAAGACTTTTTATTTTCTCTGGATTTGTACGTCCCCGAAAGAAGAACTGGAATTCAAAATGCTCCATTCGCAGACATTTTCAGAATCTGGAATTTGGCAAACATTTGACAAACAATATTAGCGTGTTTGGTAGACTTAGTGAAATGAAAAGAAAAGGGCTAAGTCTTGGTATATTTGAGATGTGTGTGTTTTGGGTGAATGTGATATAGGCAGTGAAATTGGGACTTGGCTCCTCTTCTTTTATGCATTTCACCTCGGTTGAATAAGGGCCTTAGACTGAGGTAACAAGTCAGTGTGTCAGCTCTTTTAATGCGTCAGTTAACACAGGAAAATTTTCTACAGATTGGGCAAATTGTGTAGAGTGAGATAATTTTTGAGAACTTGCATTTTTAACTGCAATTTTTAAAGTTTCTAATTAAGTACATTTGTATATAACATTGCATTTCAGAAATCGCTTTTTGTAAATACTATTTCAGAATACCCAGAGATTGAACATTGAAAGAAATCCTAAACTCTGCTGGTACTGTGTTGTAGCAAATGCTTTGTGAAAGTTTTTCTCTTATAAAGTGGGATGTTGGACGAGAAGACAAGGAGTGCCCGATATGTAGTACGAGAAACCTTGAAGATCCTGACAAAAAAAAAGAATCTGTTACTACTCATCATTGCTTGAAGTTGGATGCCTAGATGTCCATGACTGCTTGATCATTTACTTCAATCTGTTACAATTTGCATAGTTCATGTCAGGATCAGATGAAGTAAAGTGTCGGAATGTGAACAAGATTAATCGTGGTTACTTTTTCTTAACTACAATGGGAGCAAGTCATATGGCTCTGACATAAAGAAAGAGTAAATAGTTTGGAGTTAGAATCAGCTTGTCAGGTGCCCTAGTTTCCGCCTTCCAGAAACCCTTAGGAATTAGAAATGGTACAAGAAAGATATTTTGGGGTTAGAAAAGGGGAGTTCATATATTGGGAACATCTTAAGGAGGAGTTAGACATGTTTTAGGGTCAAGACTAGTGGAATTTCAAGGGAAGATCATATTTTCCCAGAGGTATTGTGTGTAGCCAAATGTGAAAATTTGCATTTTCAGAATATGTATTGAAGAAAGATATATTTTGGGTTCAATTATAATTCTTCTTTTTAGAAACAGTTGAGAAGGGGGTACCTTTTTTCTAAGTGAAGCATTAATCTCATGCGTGGGTTGTGTAAATTTTTGCACCATTTTCAAAGCAATTTGTGAGTACAGTTAAAAAACAATGCACTTTTTTTAATTTACTTGAGGAGGAGGGTGTTTATAGATTTTTGAGAACTTGGGCAGTGATATGGACATATATTTGAGTGTAGCCAAGTTGGGATTTTTTTTTTTTTTTTTTTTTTTTTTTTTTTTTTTTTTTTTTTTTTTTTTTTTTATGAAAGGTAAAATGCAACAGAAACCCTAGCTTCTTTACTGTAGGGGCCATTTCTCAGCTGAATAACATTTTCTGTTATTAGTTTGAGCAAAATCTGTGGTGTGTATATTGGGAGCAAAGAAATTAGTGAAACTTAGTGGCATATATTATTTCAAGAAAGGTACAGAGTTTATAAATGAATGTGGTTTGAGGTAGTGAGATATTGTGTGGGATGAAGAAAGTAATTTTTTTAAGAAAAAGAAAATAAAAAAAAATCTTCCTGGTCCAAAAATTGAGTGACAGTAATATAACTTGTTATGGTAAGGGATGAAACTGGTTTTGGTGGATATATCGAACGACACATCCAGTCTGTTTACATAAACTGATAGGCATTTAAGCTTCGGTGGAAAAGAATGTGATAAATGGAGGTATCGCAGAAACAATTGTACAGTTTACTTCCTTAAAATCAGGGATGGTCTATGCAGTTTGTGTAACCTTTTTTCTCAATCCATCTGTGGCAACAGCTGGGATTACCACGTGAATCCTTAACTTCCCTATGCTGTGGTTCAGTACAATTGGCAGACCCTTGTCTCAAGAGGTTGCCTTTTCATCTCAACCTCGTTATGACTCTGACTTTTGCTCGTCCCGTAGTCCCTTTCTGCATAGTCACAGCTGACAATCTTGTATGTAGTTTGTGGAGTAAATTTAGAATGTACAGGTAACTCTAGATTTATGCAGTAGATGCATTATGGCATCCTGTAATGTGATATTTGTGTAATGTGAAGTTTGTTTTCCATACAAAAATATATGGGGAGCTGTTTTGATTCCTAAGACTTCATATGTTTGGGGGATTGTGGCAGCCACAGAGGTTGAAGGATGCTTGGGAGCCATAGTAAAATAATGTGAAAATTTAGGTGAGGTGATGCAGTATAGTAATATGGTGGGAGAGCACGAGGCAAACATTTTGTCACTTGAAACATAGCATGGATGAAGAAAATGGCATCTTGTGGCCATTCTAGGAAATTAAACCAGCTAGATTTGATTTAATACATCACATTTTAAATTGAGTGTGTAAATTATAAAGAAAATGATAATTTTTGGCCATGTTATTTCAAGTGCAATGCTATTGTGTAAAATGTGAGTTATCTGTATTAGTAGTTGAAATTTAGGCCAGATAAAAGGCGAAAGTAACAGATTTCTCTAGAACAAAAAATCATTATATTTATGTTGGTTTCATTGACTTGAGACTTACAAATCCTTTGCTCCAGATCTCTCATGTTGCGAGATAAATTTATTGTGTGAACACTGGCCTTGCACTTTCACATACAACTCATTCAGAACCCTTATTTTATATTCAGAGCCCTTAAATGCTTTAGTTTTTTCAAGCCTGTAATATTATGTTTGACCAATTGAATTGGTCTGTTGCTTCTGGTGCCTCTTGCAGAAGACCTGTGGCCTTCAAGTAATCAGCAACAGTTTTCTTTGTTTGATTCCAGTGTAGTGTAACTTTATAATAATCTTGTATAGAGCTCGTAGAACCATTAATTCTTTCTGAAGGTTAATATTTTTAATTGCTGTAAAAGAACCCTCATCATATTTATCTAACATTCTTGGACATGACTTTCAATCAGCTGAAATTGCTCAAACACAAAACCATGTTTCCCTTCATAAAGTGTCTCTGTAGCTTATTTGTAGCAGTATCATAACCAAACATTATATGATTCAGGAATGAACTTTTGTATAGTTCAGGTTTTTGCAATATCTTATTTGAGCAAGCAATTTGTAAAGCCATCACTTTTTTTAAATTTACACTCCAACACAGAAACCTGAAGTGATTTACTGAAAGCATCCTTGTGGCTGTCACTCCCTAATTTCTCTTGTGGCCTAACAATATTTTCTAATTACAATTTCCAAAAGTTCAAGACACAAATTTCAGTACAGCATGTAAATGATCAGACATACAAGATTGTGCCACTGTGAATTTCCTCTTGAGCTTTTCTTGTCAATGTGCCTTATGCATCCAGGTGCCTTTAGAAGCCGACTCTTGGAATTGCTAACTAGTGTGAACATGCAATTCAAGTACATTCCTTGCTTGTTTAGTACCGAAACAGAGCCATTACTCGGGTTTCGTCATCCAGTCTCTCAAATCGTGTCACATCTTCCAGTATCAGTCGTGTGATGAGTGGATAGGGATGCAGGTCAGGTGATCTTTGTGTGAGCAGCATCCCACTTCCTTTGTAGCAAGTGAATCAAAAGGTTTTTGTATCTGCTCAAGTGTAGGTAAATAGTCGCCATACTGAAATATGAGATTCAACTTCTCTCCATTTTCTCAATGGAAGCATATTCATTTTATGATTAAGAGAATCTTGGTAATGAGTCACTTTTCCAGGAAAAGAAAAAAATTATTTTTCTATTATAAAAATGAAAAAAAAGAAGACAAATTGCATTTAGTTTTATCATAAACAAAAATAGTTTAGTCACGGAGGATTACACTTTCAAAGCTGTTTCAGCAGTTATATCCAGGTATCCTCGTAAACATAAATATTTCACACCAATTGAACAATATATACATACATGCACCAAAAGGCTCTTTCCTCCCTATAAGGGAATAGCCTAGTCAGGGCATACACCCACCTTTCACCCATCCCAGCTAAACAATAGTAACTATAAATTAAGTTGGATATTCTTCGATACTTAAAATAGTTACTGTGCTGCAAAGCTAAAGCAAGTATAATACCAGCATCGACCCTAGAATAAGCTAATCATTGAGCCCAAGCTGTGCATATGTTTTAAGAACCCCACATTTATAGGTACTTCACTAGGATGTTTGTTTCAAAGGTGTATAACAGTGTTTTGTGTACTCTCAAAAAAAAGAAAAAAGAAAAAAAAATGGCAAAATTAATATAGAGCCTATAGTGTCAGTTTTGTTGTTACCTGCTATATACATGAGCTTTCAATAATAAAAATAATTATGAATCCAAAAATGTCCTTGTCAATCCATTTAAATTTGACTATCGGAAGTGTGAAGTGAATTTGAGTATCACAAATAAGAATAACGAGTAATTTTAGAAAGGGACCAGTGACAAGTACCTGCTAGTGGAAGTTCCGCAAAATGAGTAGCAGAACCGTCTCCCCGCTGCCCATCTTCAAAACTTGTCAGACACCGTCACCTCCATCTGAAGGTGCAGCCCCAAGAGGCTGACACTCAATCTCTGAACCGCACCCAGGATCTCTCTCAGTCAACATCAACTGTATTTCCTCCATCTTTTCATACAAGGAGAGCTGACAATCGGTGACTGTCCCCCTCTTCTTACTACTGTAAGCCAATCCCTTTGAATCCTCTTTCCCCCCCCCAAGAGGACAGGGTCCACCTGGCCAGGCTGTGATGTGGCCACCATCCAGCCCTTCTAAGTTACCAGAGGAGGCTGGATAACCACGGCACAGAGAACTTTCCAGGATATAACACTTCTCCCCCATACTAAACAACACATTATGGAAGACTGCATTGTAGTACACAATTGTGCATGCCAGCAACACAATACATACCCTAAGGGATTTGTGGGAAAACTGTTCCAGCCGTAGCATTCCTCAGGAATTAGGGACTGCTCAGCCAAACAGTCTAGGAACAACAACTGTAAACAAGTGACGTAGAAATAGTCCTACAGTAATACAACACACAGGGAGGGGGCCAGCCACTGTTGAGTTACAGTTTCCAGTGAGACTAGAGGCAACAGTTATTGTCAATAATCCATAGAAAATAATATTAATAAAAAAGTTCACACGTTCCTTTGACTACTCTATATGGTAACTTGACTCCTAAAGTATAAATTGTTTAAAATTAGTCATATCCATTTCAGAGTTTGTCATACAATATTTGATCGCTGTCTTACAATCAACCAGTGATTCAATTCGTTGCCTCGATTCTCTCATAAGACCCACATCCACCAGGAAACCAGCTACAACCACCGGCTCAGCCACAACTTGGCAAAGAGATTTTGAGTTGCTGTTGCCTTCCGCTGGCATATCGGCTGTCTTGTGATTTTGTAGAGTAAGGCTGAATTGTTGATTACTTTATCCTCCAAATGCAGCATGTAGAATCCCATTACATGTTCCTTTGATTTCTATCACTATGTTAGTTCCCAAATAAACTTTCAAGTGCTTCATCTTGTGCCCTTGAAGTGATGAATGAGCAATCTCAAACAAAAGACAATGTAAACACAGATTCCCACCTTATGCACTGTTTGTCATGTGCAACCCCTTTTGTATTATGGCATACTTTGCATATTTTTTCTGGCCAAATTCTGATGACTCTTCAACTACAGAAATATTGCGGTAGCAGTCTGTGTCAGTTAATACTTCCAGTAGTCGTGTCATTCTGGATAATGCCAGGTACTTTATGTTCGTCGAAGGGATGTTACTATAGTGAAGGGGTTAATGTTGGCATGGTAGCATATTTTGAATTAAGTTGTCATTTGAAAGGCTGATGTTAAAAGCACCACTGTTGTAAGTTTGTCTTGAGTTTTGCAGACTTAAGAATTTGCCTCTTGAATTATTCTTGGGTTTGGGAAGCTCAAAATGTAACGTTTGACATCTCTAAAAGACCACTAGTTATCCTTGTCATGAGCCCAATCAGTTTCACAGAAAAAAAGAAAAAAAAAATTATTGGCCTTTTTTTTTGTTTTGTTTTTTTTACGAGAAAATTTTTCAACAGTTTATTTTTCAGTTAAAATATATAAAATTTATCCCCGTTTTCTTTCCTCAACGTAAAAAAAAAAAGAAATCGGAAGAACTTGTTGCACCTTTTTGTATAAATTCAAAAGATTCTATAAAATATACATATATATATTTTCTTTAATGGAATGAGGATGACTTTAAATCTACATTAGCTTATTTTATTATGTGAAATTGTTTTTAGGTAATTTAATGAGCTCTCTTTGTAGTGCAAGGCGTATTTACAAGACCAACCAACATAACTGGCAAGGCAGATTTGTTATCTGTGTATATCTTCAAGATCACTACATTGCCCCTGATCTCCCTTGTAGATGACCCATGGCCTTCATCTTTAAGAGAGCATTATCTGTGAAATTAGTACTATAATCACAGGGAGAAAATCATATTGTACCTTGATGTTAAACTAGACATCAATGTCAAGTTCAGGCATGACAAGATTTTCTTGCATCCCTAACAGATGCTTAAAAGCATCTTATCCATTTCTGACTTGTGCTCAATTCTTTGCTTCCACAGAAAGTAATACTGATGGTAAGCAGTCATTCTTCCAGTTCAGTAGCTGCTTGCTGTCCATTTTACTTCATGAATAGTGTTACTATCCCCACATGAGGGTTGAGGTCATTTTGAAATAATTCAAACAAGAATAATTGATATCAAAGGATGTAAATTGCATTTGACAAGTGACTTTTGTAGTTTCAGGTTTGTTCAAGTATGTTGCTAACAATTTTCCATTGCGCAATTGGTATTTAACTGTTTTAACATGAAATGAGCAAGTCATGAGCATTATTGCATTCCATTGTATCTTTGATATTTGAGATATTATATAAACACCTGTACTGGCTACTCACCTCTCAAACAGATGCATTGTAACCAGTTTAGATAGTGATTTTTTTCTCCCCATAAATTGTATGATGTTTGATTCACTTGTCACGCAACCTCCCAGCCATTGGCAGTTCTTGGGAAGAAATGGGGATACTGTAGAAGCATCTGTTAGCATCATGCACGACATTCCAAGGAGCTACAGCTGCTATATCTTGAGACAACATGAGATATGTTGTGCATGTTGATGCTGTCACATGTAGTTGCAGTTCCCTATCTCATTTCTTAAACTACCACTGCTCCCAGTAATCCAGCTTTCATCCCCATTTATTTCACATAACAATACAATGCCCTGGTGACAAAAATACCGGGTTTGTAGAATAAATGCTTCTTTGACAACTTATTTGTACATCAGAGAACTATAACAAACTAATGAGTTTGCAACAAGCAACTTTATTATGAGTCATTCCAGAGAATACCCATTACTGTTGCTCACCATCTTTGAGTTAAATATTTATTTCTTGCATACTTGTAGTACATACAGATTCTTACCACATTTTACTCCTCTGTACGTTGAGCTGGAACAAGTTATGGCAATAAACAGTAACTGGTCTTCATGCTGATGTTAGTAGTATGACACAATATCACTAGGGATGAACAAGACTGTGATACAATTCACCGGCATGTTTTGTCAGTCCGAAAGTAGTTTTCACCTCATCTTGATTAGGTATCCATTAACCAAGATACTCGGCCCATCATGAGTAAGTACTTATCCCTTTCCATGAAGATCTCTTTGTAAGTTTCCCAGTAAAAGTAGTAACCATTCTTCATCATCAAACTCATCTGTAGGTACAACACTCTCAAGAGGTGCTCATACCAGTACCAAAAAGAGGTTCAATCTTTGCTGAATTGTTCCTTACCAGTAGACAGGTCTAGAACTCCCTCTTGTAAGTCTTCCCACATCCACCATATGTAATTTTCTGACATCATGGAAGACGTTTTTATGTTCCTTGAATTCATCATACAGTGTGTTCAACACACAAAAACATAGATGTAATCAATAAAATTCCCAGTACTCTGCAACACATCTGAAAGTCTATGTACTATTCTTTATTTTAATTTTCATCCTTGTCATTGTATTACTACTAAAAATAAATCCAATCAGTAAACATTTTTCATTTACCATTGCATGTAGAAGTGACCATGCTTTTTCGTGGAAGTAATAAAATTCACAAGAATACACCAAAGATATTGAGTGATAAATATATATTAAAAATATTTATGAATATTTATTTTCAGTTCCAAGTTGTTTAAATGAAACAGAACAGAATACTGTATGAATATCCTTTACCATAGGAGCCTTGGGTAGCTCAGGGAGCACTCTTGTTTCATGCACAAGGGGAACACAAAAATGGGTGTTGCGCCCAATCAGGCATGCCTGCTGCCTTGTTCTGAGAGAGAAAACAAACATACATGCACCCACCTACACAAATGTAATCCAAACCGCTCCTGCCATGCTAACCTTATACTGAATCATGAATTATTCTGTGTACCCACTCAGATATGTGAGTGAAGGCAGGCCATGCCTCTGTGGCAAAAGAGAGTGTAGAGTTTTCCACAAGGTTCCCCATTGAGGAAGGGAGGGGATGTCTATGGTACAATATGACAGGATGCAAATAACCCCTTTACTATATGGATTAATTTTAATTTGGAGGTGAGGGAGTATGTGTGAATGATATTTTGATGCAGCCCAAAGGAATTTCTCCCCATCTTTTCTTTTTCTGCATGAGGGGACAGAGACGGGGTTGCCAATTAAATGAACCTGCCTTACTGTGGATGTGTTGTGTCTTGTTGCATTGCTTCTGACCCAGGGCAGTGGGCGAGATGCAGGGATGACCCATCATCCAGCAGGACCCATGAAAAGAGGGAGGGAGGGGTGGTGAATGGAAGTGGAATATGTGAGGATGAAATTGGTGGGAGTGGATTTATGCCTTTGGCTTTAGCTACCTCATTTGTAAAGACGAAAAAGCCCTTGGCATATGTATTTTTTTTTCTTTCTTTTTATTACAAAATGCATAGCAAAAGACCTTTTGAAAAGAGTGACATTTATGTTATTTAATTACAATATTCAAATCACAATGTGATTGTTTTGTGGCACGATTTTTAATGTTGGTTAGAACTCCCACTGTTCAATGTAAAACCATGTTTCCACTTCTAATCCAAATGATGTGATCAATCCAACTCCAGTTCTAATTTCTACAAAACTAATTATAATAAAGAAACATCCTATTACTGCATCTCTGCACTAGTTCTTTGCCATGTCCGAGATGCTAGGATGTAAGGGGCTGATGAACATGTTCTATTTCTTTGCAATGATGATGTGTGCTTTGATTTGGCTACCCCCTTTATAAGGGGGAAAGGGTCTTTCTCACACATACATATTCATACATACATACCAACACGCCATCTCAAAGAATACACCCACATCACACATCCAAAAACCTATCCATCACCTAAATATAATATATAAATAATGTATGCCCTTATTTCATTCCTACCTCTCAACCTTTATCTTCCCTGTGAGCACAATGAGTACACAAATGTAATTTGGAGAAGTACATTTTGTTGTCTCAAGAGACCTGAAGTACTCCAGGTCATTGACACTATCAACGCTCTCCTAGTGTTTCCATAGTCCCTGTCTTAAAAATGTGAGGTCATTCTATCGATCTCCATAAGATCTTCGATAATATCATCCACTTTGGCGCCAATCTTTTTAGCAATTTCTTCTTTTTCTGGAAGTGTAAGATGGAGATATGACCAGATGAGCTGCCCATCAAGTACACCTCTTGCTGGATTGGTGTTCAATTTTACACGACTTCTGAACGTACAAGACGCTTTTGGATTTAAGCCTGGAACAAAGAGATACATTTATTGAAGACTGTCTCAGAAAAGTGATGAGTGAGAAAAATAGAGGAGAAATAAGGAAGAATGAAGTGAAGACAGTTAAGATGATGAAAGCAGGTAAGGCACCTGGTCTGGATGGATGTTATGCAGAATGTCTGAAAAAAGGAGGTACAGTACAGCGATGGTAGACTGGCTGGTGAGATTATTTAATGTTTGTTTAAGAGAGGGTAGAGTGCCGGCGGACTGGAGAAGTGCCTGCATATTTACACTTTACAAAGGAAAAGGGGACAAGTGTGAGTGTAGTAGTTTCAGAGGAATTAGCTTATTAAGTATAGTTGGGAAGGCTTATGGGAGGGTCTTGATTGAGAGGATTAGGAGAGGAACAGAGGGAGTAATTGGTGAGGAACAGTGTGGGTTTAGGACAGGTAGAGGCTGTGTAGATCAGATTTTTGTGGTAAGACATATGTGAGAAAGCTATAGGAAAAGGTAAGGATGTTTTTTGGGCTTTTATGGATCTGGAAAAGGCTTATGACAGGGTAGACAGGAAGGCACTGTGGGAGGTATTGCAGATATACAGGATAGGAGGAAAGCTTTTAGGAGCTGTCAAGAGTTTTTACAAGAGTAGTAGAGCGTGTGTCAGGATTAGAAATGGAGAGAGTGAGTGGTTTGAGGTAAAGGTGGGACTTTGTCAGGGATGTGTTATGTCACCCTGGCTGTTCAATTTATACATGGATGGGGTGGTGTGAGAGGTAAATGTAAGGGTGGTGGGTCAGGGATTGGAGATGGTTAAAGAAAATGGAGAAAAGTGGGAGATAAGCCAGCTGTTGTTTGCGGACGACACTGCACTTGTAGCAGGATCAGAGGAGGGATTGAGGAAGTTAGTAACAGTTTGGGAAAGTGTGTGAAAGAAGGAAGTTGAAGATAAATGTGGGTAAAAGTAAGGTTATGAGATGTACAAGGGGTGAAAGTGGCAGCAGACTGGAAGTGAGTATTAAGGGAGAGAGACTGGAGGAAGTGGATAGTTTTAGATACTTGGGTCCGAATGTGGCAGGAAAGGGAGGAGTGGAGGTGGAGGTAGAATGTAGATTGAGAGAAGCGACTAAATGCCTTGGTGGATTAAACTGAGAGAAGCGAGTAAATGCCTTGGTGGATTAAAAAATGTAATAAAAGATAGACATTTGGGAATGGATGCTAAGAGGAGATTATATGAAGGAGTGATTGTGAAAACAGCATTGTATGGGGCAGAAACATGGATCATAAGAGAGGAAGAGAGAAGAAGTTTGAATGTGTTTGAGAAGATGAGGTGTCTCTGAGAAGTATGATAGGGGTTACTAGGCTGGATAGAGTGAGAAATGAGGAGGAGAACGGGTGGAAAGGGAGTTAGGATATAGGGTGGATGAAAGAGTATTGGGATGGTTTGGACACATGGAGAGAATGAGTGAAGAAAGACTTGTGGAAGGCAGAGGTGGAAGGAGTGAATATGGGGGGGAACCTAGGATGAGATGGATGGATGGATGGGGTAAAAGGGGCACTGGGGAAGAGGGGAATGTCTATTGAGGAAGGACAGAAGACGTGTGAATGGAGAATGGTTGTATTTGAATGATGTTGTGATGTATGAGGTGGAACGGATGGGGGATGGGGTAGAGGGAATGTGTAAGAAAAATTTGATGCAGCCCAAAGGGATTTCTCCCCGTCTTCTCCTTTTCTGCATGAGGGGATGGAGACAGGGGGTCACTGATTTAATGAAGCGGCCTTGCTGTGGATGTGCTGTGTCTTGCGACACTGCTTCTGACCCAGGGCAGTGGACAAGATCCAGGGATGACCCATCATCCAGGAGGTGCCAAGATAAGAGGGAGGGAGGAGGGGAGTGGAGTGTGATAGGGTTGAAATGGGTGGGAGTGGTTTTTATGCCTTTGTTTTTTGGCTACCTCCCTTATATGGGGGAAAAAAGCCTTTGGTATATGTATGTGTATGTATGTATGTCTCAGAAAAAGAAGACTTGCAAGACATGCTAATCCCATCAATATTTACGTACCTGCCAAATGGGGAACATGCTGCACCAGGAGATTATAGACCATAGACAGACGACGATATGTGCGTTCACTAACAGGTAAGACATAACCTAGGGAGCCGTCAAGGGTTGCCAACATTGTGAGGTGCCGTCTTTCAATGTTTAGTCCCGCTCGACGATCTCCTGAGACATCTCCAAGCCGACAACGGATCCTGATTAAGAAAAAAGTTATAATCAATGTCACATTTGCTTTCATGAAGGTATGCTTAACTTTATGACAAGCTTAAGCTGTTTAAGCTATATATGAATTAAGTAATAAGGTAAATGAATGCAAAAATTATGAGTATGGGGGTGAGAACAGAAAACTAATGATCAAACAACTTAGTCCATGCACAAGGCAATGACCTATAAGAAGACACAGTGGAGCCTGAAGATGTTGAGTGAAATTGATAAGGTTTGTTGGGGGATAAGATAGAAAATTAATGCGAGTTAATCGTGATTTACAAGAATAGAGGTTGTAAACTTTATAAACAGATACATGGAGAAAATTGGTTCAAGTAATCATCAATCATGTCATACAGCAATGAAACCAAATCATGGAAGTCCTAGATAGAGATGATTTATTAAAGTGGGACAAGAGAAAAACAACATACATACATACATACATACACATACCAAGGCTTTTCCCCCTTACAAGGGAGGTAGCCAAAAAGAAAAAGGCATAAAATCATTCCCACCCATTCCATCCCTGAATACACTCCACACCCCTCCACCCTCCCTCTTATCTTAGCACCTCCTGGATGACGGGTCATCCGTCCACCTTGTCCACTGCCCTGGGTCAGAAGCAGTGTCGCAAGACACAGCACATCCACAGCAAGGCCGCTTCATTAAATCGGCTCCCCCTCCTCTCCGTCCCCACATGCATAAAAGGAGAAGACAGGGAGAAATCCCTTTGGGCTGCATCAAATTCTGCTCACACATACTACCTCACCCCCCATCCCCATGCCCATTCCACCTCATGCATCACATCATCCATATACAACCATTCTCCATTCACCCCTGTCTTCTGTCCTCTCCCGTCCTTCCTCAACAGACATTCCCCTCTTCCCCGCTTCACCCCATCCATCCACCTCATCCTAGGACATCCCCTCATGTTCACTCCCTCCACATCTGCCTTCCATACCTCTTTTACTAATCTTTCTTCACTAATTCTTTCCATGTGTCCAAACCATCCTAATACTCTTTCATCAACCCTATCTCCCATCTCCCTTTCCACCTGCGTAGAGCTGATGGCCAGGGGTGGTTGCTGCCATTTGGCCCCCAACTCTTGGGGGCCAATCATCCCCCACAGTTCCAGACACCTTCAGGCCTCATTTTAGCCAACTAGCCTCAATCCCCAACCTGATCATGGGTGGAGACTTCAACGCCAAGTCGTCTGCCTGGTATGTCGACAACCCTGACACAGACAGAGGGCTTGATATACAGACTCAGTTTGACTCATTGACTATCATGAACAACACACATAATCATACACATATCCCTCACCAAGCCCTCTACACTCCCTCCTCTCCTGATATCACCTTTTGCTCCCCCTGCCTAACCCCAACAACATCATGGAGAGTGGTCGGAACCCTTGGCTCTGACCACCTTCCAATCATCATCACCACCAAAACAAGATGCACCCCAGCTGGCCACAGACACACTTACACCAATTACAAGAGAGCTAACTGGGAAGCTTTTACTGAAGAGACAGAACAACATTTTGAAACACTTAACAGTACACCAATCACAAACATAAACAATGCTGTGCACACTTTTAATACAATCATACAAAATGCAGACAAGAGATACATCCCTAGAGGCAACAGAAAATCACACAACCCCAACTTCACACCAGAAATCCAAGGCCTCATCAGACAACGTGACACACTTAAACACGGTACCCCCACACCTATCCCTCAAAACATAGCAGACCAAATACAAACACTAAACACTGTGATTGCCAATAAAATACATGAACAAAAAACACAAAATTGGCAAAACTTTATCAATACACTTGATCACAAAACAAACACCTGCAAATTGTACAAAACACTCAACAGCATTACACTATCCAACAGTAACACTACACGCTCTCACGCAGCAATAATCACAACAACAGATAATCTACCCTCAAACAGACAACAAGCAAACGCACTCATACGTCATTTTGCACAGACAAGCCATCTCACTTCTCACCCTGACGACCGACGCACCATTCGACGTAAGAAAGACTTTCCCACAGACTCAGACTATATACCCTTCATAGACAGTCAGACAAAACTCATAATACATAGTCTCAAGCACTCATCTGCCTGTGGCCCTGATAACATAAGCAACATCCACCTAAAACACATTGGACCACAAGGTATACACGCACTCACAAACATTGCAAACTACAGACGCTCCTCAACTTATGTTTTAGTTACGTTCCGAACGGCCGAACGCAAGTTGAAAATGAACGTAAGTTGTTACTGTACTATACATCGGTAAATTCTATTACCGTATCTTATAAAACACCCCTAAATCATTAATTAAACACATAACATTGTAAAATAATAACATTAATTTCAAATAGATTAAATTCAAGCAACATAAATTAAAATGGTGAAGGAGGGGGAGGAGGAGGAGGCAAGGCATTTTCAGTTTGTCGTCTGCACAATGTAAACAATGGACGCATCGTCGTGCGCAAGTATCGTTTGAACTACGGAGAGCACGGTAAACTAAAAAATTCACTCAAAAAAAATTTTTTTACAATTTTTTTTTTTATCGTCAGTTCAAATGTAAAATCAAAAAAACGTAAAATGAATGAACGTAAGTAGAGGAGCGTCTGTACAGCTATTCACACAACACTATACCCGACATCTGGAAGCATGGTAAAATAATCACCATTCCAAAACCGAACAAAGACCCAACAATCACAACATCGCACCGCCCAATCACACTTCTCTGCACCCCCTCTAAAGTCATTGAACGCCTAATACTTAAACTTGTCACACCACATATTCCCCTTGCTGACTCACAACACGGTTTTAGGCCACTACACTCCACAAACACTCTTCTGACAAACCTCACACAAAGAATTTTAGATGGCATCAATTCAAATAGGCCCCACCAAAGAACACTTCTCATAACATTAGGCATTAGTAAAGCTTTTGATGCTATCCCCCGCCACAACCTAACAAATAAAATATATAACACAGACATGCACAATAACACCAAAAGATGGCTGGCCAATTATCTGGCTGGTAGGAATGCTTACGTGTCATATAATGACCAATCATCGCACATCAGAAACATTAAGAACGGAGTACCACAGGGCTCAGTTCTATCCCCCACACTATTTAATCTATACATGCATGACTTACCCACACCAGACACCTCAAATACAAATCTCTTCCTACGCAGACGACATAACAATCACATGCACACATCGTAACACAGACAAAGCTGCAGAAATAATCCAGCCATACCTTGACACACTCAACACATGGTTCATCACAAACAGACTCAAAATAGCTCCAACCAAATCTACAGCAACACTTCTCACCAACTGGACAAAAGAACACAAATACATACCTCATCTCTACATCAACAACACTCTAATACCACACACAAACACACCGAAAATTCTTGGTGTAACATACGATACATCCATGTCTTTCAAACAACACATCACAAACATAAAAAACAAATGCACACCCAGACTTAACGCACTTAAGTCAATCACTGGAACAACATTTGGACAAAACAAAGAAACTAATATAACAATATACAAACAATGCATATGCTCAGTGTTGAATTATGCGAGTCCTGCATGGGCTCCTAATCTCAGTGAGACACACCACAACACCCTTCAAATCATACAAAACAAAGCCCTAAAAACAATTACAGGCTGCACAAATACAACACCTACAGACCATTTACACCATGAAACAAAAGTCCTCAAAGTCAAGGACCACCTCGACATGAGAGGCACACAAACACTTGCCGCAGCCACCACAAACACATCACACCCGCTACACTACATAGCAGAACACCCACACACACCAAGAAACATTAAAACAACACCCAAAGACCTTTATCATGCACAGATACTCTCTTCTCTTCCTCCACAACCACCAAATACCAGCCTCCGGAAACATATTCATAATCATATCACTCACCGCTCCATTAACACACTGAAAGACAACACACTGCTGCATGCCAGACCCCCTGATATCCACCCTTCTGAATCCTCTCTCCCACGAAAGGACAGAGTCCACTTGGCCAGACTGCGGTGCGGTCACCACCCAGCACTTCTAAGCTACCAGAAGAGGCTGGATGACCGCGTTGTGAACAGCTGCCCAGGATGTAACACTTCACCCCATACCATACAACACATAATGGAAGACTGCATTATACACAATCATGCACGCAAACAACACAACATACGCTCTATAAAGGATTTATGGGAAAACCCAGTTTCGGCTATGGCATTCCTTGGGGAGACAGGACTGCTCGGACAGACAGTCTAGGGAACGACAACAACAACAACAACAACTCCCTTTCCACCCCTGTTCTTCTCCTAACCTCCTCATTTCTCACTCTATCTAGCCTAGTAACCCCCATCATACTTCTCAGACACCTCATCTCAAACACATTTAAACTCCTTCTCTCTTCCTCTCTTATGTTCCATGTTTCTGCCCCATACAGTGCTGTTGTCACAATTATGTCTTCATACAGTCTCCTCTTAGCATCCATTCCCAAATGTCTACATACATATACCAAAGGCTTTTTCCCCTTACACAGGGGGTAGCCAAAAAGAAAAAGGCATAGAAACCACTCCCATCCATTCCATCCCCTACATACTCCACTCCCCTCCACCCTCCACCCTCCCTCTCATCTTGGCACATCCTGGATGACGGGTCATCCCTGCATCTTGCCCACTGCCCTGGGTCAGAAGCAGTGTCACTAGACACATATAGTTACATGGAGAAAAATGGATCAAGTAATCACCAACCATGTCATACAGCAACAAAACCAAATCACACATGTACCTGAAGAATGACGTAACTTGGAACCCAAGGTGGAAGTCCCCTTTGCGAATAAGTCGGAGGCCACCCATACTTTCTCTTGCTTCTGGGTTGTAAGTGTATACTATTAAATTGCGATCCACATCTGATGCTAAGAAAGCTAATGTTGAGCTGTCCACAAGAAACTGTATGGCATACACTTGCAGAGGTTTGTGATCCTGTTGAATAAAAAAAAGTTTAATAAAAGAAGCTTATTCCTGTGTATAAGTCTTTGAAGCTCCAGTTACATCAAAATATGATAAGAAACACTTATAAGACAAACATATCGTAACCTGAAATGACCATTATAAATACATATACCAACAGCATTTTCCCTCTTACATGGGAAGAAGCCATAGTCAAAGACATAAATCCACTCCCATCCATTTCATCACCACCTACTCTGCTCCCATTCACCACCCCTCCCTCCCTTTTTTCTTGGTTTCTCCTGGATAACAGGTCATCCCTGCATCTTGCCAACTGCCCTGGGTCAGAAGCAATGTAGCAAGACACAGCACATCTACAGCAAGGCCACTTCATTTAAGTGTTAACCCCCCTTCTCTGTCCCCTTATGCAGAAAAAGAGAAGACAGGAAGAAATCCCTTCAAGCTGCATCAAAATATCATTCACACATACTTCCTCATACATCCCACCACCATCCCCCACCCATTCCCTTCCATGCATCACAGCATCATCCATACACTATTCTCCACCCACCCCTATCTTCTGTTTTCTCCCTTCCTTCCTCACCAGACATTCCCCTCTTTCCCAATGCCCCTTTTACCCCCATCCATCCATTTCATCCTTGGTCACCCCCTCATCTTCACTCCTCCCACCTCTGCCTTCCACACCTATTTTACTAATCTTTCTTCACTCATTCTTTCCATTTATCCAAACCATTACAATACTCTTTTATCAACCCTATCTCCCAACTCCCTTTCCACCCCTGCTCTCTTCCTCACTTCCTCATTTCTCACTCCATCCAACCTGGTAACCCCTACCATACTTCTCAGGCATTTCATCTCAAATACATTTAAACTCTTCCTCTCTTATGTACCATATTTCTGCCCCATACAGTGCTGTAAGCACAATCACCCCTTCATACAATCTTCTCTTAGCATCTATTCCCAAATGTATATTTCTCCCACTAGGCATTTACTTACTTCTCTCAATCTACATTCTACCTCCACCTCCACTCCTCCCTTTCCCACCACATTTGCACCCAAGTACCTTAAACTATTCACTTCCTCCAGTCTCCTTTAATACTCAATTCCAATTTGCTGCCATCCTCTCCCCTAGTACATCTCATCACCTTATTTTTACCCATATTTATCTTCAACTTCCTTCTTTTGCAAACAACAACTAGCTTTATCTCCCATTTTTCTCCATTTTCTTTAACTATCTCCAATCCCCAGCCCATTACCCTTGTGTTTACCTCTTGCACCATCCCATACATGTATAAATTGAACAGCCAAGGTGACATAACATATCCCTAGCAAAGTCTCACCTTTACCTCAAACCACTCACTCTCTCCATTTCTAATTCTAACACTGGTTTTACTACTCTCTTAAAAACTTTTGACTGCTCTCAACAGCTTTCCTCCTATCTCATATATTTCCAATACCTCCCATAGTACCTTCCTGTCTACCCTGTCATAAGCCTTTTCCAAATCCATAGAGGCAAAAAAGACATCCTTACCCTTTTCTAAAGCTTTCTCATATATTTGCCTTACCACAAAAATCTGATCCACACAATACCTGTCCTAAACCCATACTGCTCCTCACCAATTACTCCATACAAAAAACACTCGAACCTTCAATGAATTACCATCTTCACTCCTACACATCAAAATAAAAAATAAAAATAAATAAATAAAACAAATTTAATTTCTGCTTTTGCCACACCATACTTACCCTGGACACGAGGGAGAGCGTCCTGAATTCCTCTTGAAACCGTAGAAGAAATATGGACTTGCAGATGTCTGCAGCCAAGATTAGACTTTTTATGCTTACAAGTTCATGGACATAAATCTGAGTATCAATGAATGCAATGCCAACAAGGTCACGATCCTTCAACTGCCAAATGTACACCTGGAAAATAAGGATTACACTGTCTTAAAGCATGATCCATAAAGAAAACATACATACATATACCAAAGGCTTTTTCCCCCTTATAAGAGTGGTAGCCAAAAAAACAGGCATAAAAACCACTCCCACCCATTCCATCCCTATAACACTCAACTCCCCTCCACCCTCTTATCTTGGCTCCTCCTGGATGACAGGTCATCCCTGCATCTTGTCCACTGCCTTGGGTCAGAAGCAGTGTTGCAAGACACAGTACATCCACAGAAAAAGAAAAATATATATATAATAATTTCTTTATATGATCACTTTAATAATGAGAGCAAAAATATGAAAAGTTTACATGTGAGTACACTCTATAAATATCAAATCCTTAACTGAAAAATCACTAGCCTTTATCCAACTTCCAGTTCCCCCCCCAAAGAAAAATTACACACACACAATTTCATATAATTCTAACCTATAGCTTTGCTAAATTATAAATTGACAAGTGCTTCATTATCTTGTTTGTATTCATTTTGAGTACACAAACTCACCTTCTGTCCAATTGCTGACACCAAGAAGCCCATACAGTGGCAAAGAGCTGTAATGGGCCCCTTCTGCTCACCCTCGTACAACATCTTCAAACGGTTCTTTGTCAAGGGCTGGCCAGGTTCTGGTACAACCTCAATAACATCAAAGATGAAAATGCGTCCTCGACAGGTGATGTCCTCTCCAAAACTTAAACAAAACAGATACAAATTAGAAATTATATGTTCACAAAAATAGATACAAAATAGCAACTATTTGTTCACAAAAATATAAAATCAGGAAACAAATAAAAGGAATGAAGGATGATACTGTAACAATGACTATGGTATTTAAACATATGAAAATTTACACAAAATGACCATTCATAACAAATGAATGAGCCTGATAACTTACCAGTATGTGGTTCCTAGGGCGATGTAACCTCGGAGACCAGATCGATCACCTTCATATGCCAAAATCACATTCTTACAACAGGTAACATGTTCCCAATTTTCGAGTTTGTAATCAGTATTTGGAATCACCTGTTATAAGACAAATAATTAATCAAGGAGAACTTAAAATATGCTCAGAGGTATATAAACAAAAGAAAAACGCAGGGACCAGTAATGAGTACTTGCTAGTCATAGTGATCCTCCAAGATAATTACCAAAGAAACACCTTCATGCCACACATTTGGACTGTTTCCTACATATTTTCACATGAGAGGAGCTATCCACTTCCTCCAGTCTTTCTCCCTTAATACTCACTTCCAACCTGCTACCATCCTCTCCCCTTGTACATCTCATCACCACAGGCTTTTCCCCTTTATGAGGGAGGTGGCCATGTCAAAAGGCATGTATCCACTCCCATCCACCACCCTTTCCTTCTTCATTATTAGTATTAGACAAACACATAGATATTTAGAATTAGTTGTTGCTGTGGATTGGCATGTAGATTGCTTAACAATTTCAGTACATAAAAATATATATAATCAAGACACCGACACCAGCATCCTTGTGTACCCACTTCCGCCTCATGATGCCTACATAGATATCATTGTACCAAAGTGGTTATATGAAATAATCTAATATATCACAGCAGCTGTGTCATCAACTTGGGAAAAAAGTTTCAGAGAGAGACCACACTTCTAGGTTGATCAATAAGCCCCAAGCATATAATCCTTACCCATGCATGACATTCATGATAGCTTAGGAAAGAAGGAAAGATATAAAAGAAAGACAGAAAAGTTAAAAGAAAGGAAATAAAAGAATAAAAATAAAGATAAAAGAAAATGACAAAAGATAGAGGGAATGAGATTGGAGGGAGGATGAGAGGGAGAAAGCAAGAACATAAGAATGGAGGAGACTGCAAGAGACCATAAGGCCTATACTACGAGTAGGCAGTTCCATGCCCCTTACCACCTGTCATCCCTATCTATAAATTTATCAAAACTTCTCTTAAAACAACCAATTGTTTCAGCGCTCACTACATTGTTACCAAGTCTATTCCATTCATTAACCACTATGTTGGTAAACCAGTTCTTGCCTATTTCATTCTTAAACCTAAACTAGTCCAATTTCAATCCATTACTATGAGTCCTACCTTGCTCTCTTAATATGATGACCTTACCTGCATCACCTGCTAAAGCTCTTGATCCATTTGAATACCTCTATTACAACACCCCACACTCTTCATTTTTCCAAAGAGGTTAAGATGCCTATGCCTGTCTTCACAATGTAAATTTCTAAGCCCTTCTATCATTTTAGTCTCTCTCCTCTGTTCTGATTGTAGTGAATTAATATCCATTCTATAGGATATAGACCAAAATCATACCACATAGTTAAGGATGGGTCTATTGCCAGATAGAGTTTAATACTTTAATGATTACCTCTGCACCTTTGTTTATAACCCTCCTAGCAATATATCCAAATGCCCTGTTAGCACTATTCCTGGCACTAAGTCACCATTTCCTGAATTTAAGGTCCAGACTCACTAACACTCCCAAATCCTTTTCACATTCTGTTTTCTTTAACATGGTGTTATCTAAGTTATACCTGTTAACTGGGTCATGTAATCCTATGCTTAACACACTGCAGTTTGAGATATAGAATTCTGCTTGCCATTTCTCTGACCAAGCAAACAATTGATTAAGATCCTCCTGCAGTATCCCAGCATCTTTCCCTGACCTAATATTGCAACCTATTTTAGCATCATCCACAAACTTACTAACATCCCTATTAATCCCACTATCCAACTCATTTATATACATAATGAACAATAAGGTACCCAAAATCAAGCCCTGGAGTATTTGGATTTTACACTGTTAATGGTGAGCTGCTGTTTTCTGTCGCTAATTTAGGCTCTAATTCATTCAAACATTTTTCCTTTTATGCCATGGGCCTTGACTTTATCTACTAGTTTCTGAAGAGGCACCTGGTCGAATGCTTTCCTAAAGTTGAGGTATACAACACTGTAGCTATCACTGTTGTCTACCACCTTGTATATATTTGTGTAAAAGGATAGAAGATTAGTCAAATATGACCTACCCTTGGGAAACCCATGCTGTGAGTCACAAATCAGATTATGTCTCTCGATGTGATCCCTGATACTACTTGCTATTAATGATTCTAGCATTTTACCTATAACTAACGTCAAACTGATTGGTCTGTAGTTGTGCAGAGAAGATTTTGCACCCTTTCAATACTTCCATTAACCACTCACAAACAGTGGCGATTCTAGGGGGGGGCCTGGGAGGGCCATGCCCCCCCCCCCCCATTTTTTTGCATATCCTATTTCTAAATTTTATATATATATATATATGTATATATATATATATATATACATATACATATATATATATATATATACATATATATATATACATATATACATATATATATATACATATATATATATACATATACAGTCAAACCTCGGTTATCGAACGCTTCTGTTCTCGACCAAATCGGTTTTCGACCAAAAATTTCGAGAATTTTACGTCTCAGAACTCGACCAAATTTCGGCTCTCGAACAAACCGAAAGAAGCCGAGCGTACCCGAACGCGGCTCACTCGCGAGCCGAGAGAACTCGAACGCTAAGGACGCTTCCTCCGTAGCGCATTTGCGATCAAAGTTCATTCCGAGCAGACGTGTTCGTTCTTATTTACGTAAATCTGACTTTTTTTCATCTTTGCATCGTGTATTAGCCCCTAATCATGGGTCCAAAGAAAGCAAGTTCAAGTGGTGAAGAAAAGAGGAAAGTAGTGCGCAAAACTATTGAATTTAAAAAAGAATTAATAGCGAAATATGAATGTGGCGTTCGTGTGTCTGCGTTGGCTAAGGAGTTTGGGATGGCGAAATCGACGATAAGCACCATCCTAAAAAATAAAGACCAGGTTAAAGCAAGTGATGTGGCTAAAGGATCAAGTGTTTTTAGCAAACAAAGGCCACAGGTATTGGAGGAAGTGGAGAAACTTTTGCTGATTTTCGTAAATGAGAAACAGTTAGCAGGTGATACTCTTAGTGAAGATGCAATTTGTGCCAAAGCAAGACAATTGTATGAAGATTTGATAAAAAAATATCCTAGCATTATTCCGGAAGGGTTTGATTTTAAAGCAAGCAGAGGGTGGTTTGAAAAGTTTAAGAAAAGAAGTGGGATACACTTATTTATGGTAAACAGTATACAGTGCAGTTTATGGTGTAAAATAGTAAAAAAAAAAATTAGAAAAAGTTGTTTTTTAGACTTGGAACGGATTAAAATTATTTACATTGATTATAATGGGAAAATTGTTTCGGTTTTCGAACAAATCGCTTTTCGAACAGCCTTCTCGAACGGATTATGTTCGAAAACCGAGGTTTGACTGTATATATATATATATTTATATATATATATGTATATATATATACATATATACTGTATATACACACACCTTGGTAAATACTGCTGCGGTACCGACCACATCCCGGTGTCACACACAGTGGCAATTCAAGGGGGGGGGCATGGGAATGGCCATGGCCCCCCAGTTTTTCAGCTGGCCCTCCCACTTTCATAGTCCTAGAATCGCCACTGCTCACAGATTTCAAATTTGCACTCTTTTAGTTCTCTCAGAAAAATTTCATTTGGAACTGCAGATTTTGTAGCTTTAAGTTTATCTGTTTGATTATTTCTTCCTTGCTAATGATGATGCTAGCTAGCCTCTCTCTCTTTCCCACTGAAGATGGGGTTGCAATCAGGTACCTGTACACCATATCTAACCTTTCTTTGTAAATACTGACAACCTTAATTTTTGAGAGAGAGAGTGTGAGAGAGAAAGAGAGAAAAATACAGGGATAGAGATAGAGAGATAGAGACAGTGATAGAGATATAGACAGAGAAAGAGACAGAGAGAAGGGGACAGAAAGTGACAAAGAGAGAGAGAGAGAGAGAAAAAGAGAGGTAGGAACAGAGAAGACAGATAGAAACAGAGAGAGAGAGAGAGAGAGAGAGAGAGAGAGAGAGAGAGAGAGAGAGAGAGAGAGAGAGAGAGAGAGAGAGAGAGAGAGAGAGAGAGAGAGAGAGAGAGAGAGAGAGAGAGAGAGAGAGAGAGAGAGAGAGAGAGAGAGAGAGAGAGAGAGAGAGAGAGAGAGAGAGAGAGAGAGAGAGAGAGAGCTGAAGGTCTGCATTACCTGCCAATTGACGGGGGAAAACAGTTGTATGGAGAACATGGGTGCCTGCACCTGAATGAATCGGTCATCTCGTTCTTCCTTGATTTCCTCCTGTCAAGTATGACAAAAGTCAAATAAGTATGTTGTTTAGTGCCAGATATGTAATGCTGTGTGTAAAAATACAATATATATAAAGTGTATCATAATTTCAACATTAATGACT
>NC_134787.1:19580082-19635082 GCF_046742065.1 Oratosquilla oratoria
GCCTACTCACATTCAGTGGTACACTGCCCATAAGCACATAAGGCAATGTGGTTGGACCTTTAGGAAACGATGATCCAACAGGAACGCCCAGTTTTCTTTTTATTGTGCATATCATGGTTGCTAGAAAGGAATTTTGGCAGTAATATCACCTTCCTGCCAACTGGTTTTTGGCAAGATATTTCATTGGTGCCACCTTGTTCATTATATTCAGTGGAGCCCTACATATCTAAAGGGTTCCTTAAGGTCCACGTCATCACTGTGATGGTACCCCATATATCTTTGAGGAATTTCCCTGTTCATCATCAGGAATATGCCAGTTAGCAGTGGGTTCTGCAACTGTATGTGCATGCTGCTCTTTGTCTCATCTTTTATACAAAACCTATTTGACATGGGATGGGAAACCCTGCAGAGATTTTCATCTTTATCAACATAGCTTTTGCAGTCAATAAGATTCTCAAGCCAATCTGTCAAGGTGTCTACTTTCTGATAAGTGTCAACTCTTGGATAGGAGAGCTTAATGGAAGAAATTGACAACATCAAGTGGTATGTCGTGGGACTGGGCAAAGTGTGAAGAGCGGAAGAAAACCTGATACAGTTACAAGTTAATCATCATCTGTTGTGATATGGTTTAACATCACAAACTCCCCCCTATTGGGAGGCTAGGACGGTGCCCCTTACAGAGGACTTTGTAGAGTGGAACTTAATAGACCATACCTTTGGTCCAACTTTGCCGGTGGCAGGGTTCAAACCGCCATCCCCTCAACCTTTGCCGCAAGTAATGACACCCTAACCTGCTTGGCCACCTGTTGTACTTTCTGTAAAGTTGCTTTGATCCAATTCTAGATATACATAATTGGTCTGGCAAGTCTTACATCTTTATTCTAGCTACCACCAGAATGTCTTGCTACATTGCTTCTGACCCAGGGCAGTGGGCGAGATGCAGGGATGACCTGTTATCCAGGAGGAGCCAAGAAAAAAGGGAAGGAGGGGTGGTGAATGGGTGTGGAGTATGTTGGGATGAAATGGGTGGGAGTGGATTTTATGCCTTTGACTTTAGCTACCTCCCTTGTGAGGGGGGAAAAGCCATTGGTGTGTATATATATATATATATATATATATATATATATATATATATGTGTGTGTATATATATATATGTATATATATATATATATATATATATATATATATGTATATATATATATATATATGTACGTAGGAAGCTTGCTGGCTAAGTGGGTTAGGGCGTTGTTACTTGCGGCAAAAGTCAAGGGGATGGCGGTTCAAATCCTGCCACCGGCAAAGTTGAACCAAGGGCATGGTTCATTAAATTCCACACTTCAAAATCTTCTGTGGGGGGCACCGTTCTGGCCTTCCGATAGGGAGGGAGTTTGTGATGTTAAACCATATCAATCAATCAAACCACCCAACAATTTTATTCACTTAAGGAAAACCTCTTCAACCGCTAAAACCTTAAAACTTAATCATACAAATCTATGGCAGAACCTTGGAACACAATCTCATTAAAAAAAAAAAATCTCCATTACTCTATTCCCTTTACCAGGAATTACTACTTGTCTCTTCCTTCTCTCAACTTATGGATGGCAGCACCTGGTGTCATGGAAGCACAGTCAGCAGCCAAAGATGCAGCATTCTGCACAGACTCTGAGCTAAAGAATTATCTCCTCCACGGGAACCTGCCTGCCTGGGTCAAACCATATGGGTCAGTAGATGAGACTGACGGAAGAAGAGGTCCCATCCCACCTGATACCAGTTTGCTCTCAGCCAGTGAGTAAAAATTTTTAGTGTTCGACACGAGCAGAACCTGATCCAGTTTAGCCTACATTCACATACACTTGTCACATCTTTTTGCACACTCGTTCATCTCAAGTTAACTTACCTGCATGAACCATAAATCTATTATGACCTAATGCATACTATTTATGAATATGATGAATTATGTTGTATGCATATATGATGGATTAAAATGTATGTATATATGAAGGATTGAGGTTACATGCAAACATAATGTCTTATGTTTGGTATTAAGCACTTATGTACTCATACATTTTAAAAGTAATATAAAAAAAGGGAGGTACAGTGATGGTGGACTGGCTGGTGAGGTTATTTAATGTTTGCTGGAGAGAGGGTAGAGTGCCGGAGGACTGGAGGAGTGCCTGTATAGTTCCTCTTTACAAGGGAAAAGGGGACAAGTGTGAATGTAGTAGTTTCAGAGGGATTAGCTTGTCAAGTGTAGTTGGGAAGGCTTATGGGAGGATCTTGATTGAGAGGATTAGGAGAGGAACAGAAGGAGTAATTGGTGAGGAACAGTGTGGATTTAAGACAGGTAGAGGTTGTGTAGATCAGATCTTTGTGGTAAGACAAATATGTGAGAAAGCTATAGGAAAGGGGAAGGATGTTTTTTGGGCTTTTATGGATCTGGAAAAGGCTTATGATAGGGTAGACAGAAAGGCACTGTGGGAGGTTATGCAGATATATGGGATAGGAGGAAAGCTTCTGGGAGCTGTCAAGAGTTTTTATGAGAGTAGTAGAGCTTGTGTCAGGATTAGAAATTGAGAGAGTGAGTGGTTCGAGGTAAAGGTGGGACTTCATCAAGGATGCGTTATGTCGCCCTGGCTGTTCAACTTATACATGGATGGGGTGGTGCGAGAGGTAAATGCAAGGGTAGTGGGTCAGGGATTGGAGATGGTTAAAGAAAATGGAGAAAAGTGGGAGGTGAGCCAGCTGTTGTTTGCGGACGACACTGCGCTTGTGGCAGGATCAGAGGAGGGATTGAGGAAGTTGGTGGCAGAGTTTGGGAGAGTATGTGATAGAAGAAAGCTAAAGATAAATGTGGGTAAAAGTAAAGTGATGAGATGTACAAGGGGTGAAAGTGGCAGTAGACTGGAAGTGAGCATTAAGGGAAAGCGACTGGAGGAAGTGAATAGTTTTAGATACTTGGGTGCAAATGTGGCAGGAAAAGGTGGAGGTAGAATGTAGATTGAGAGAAGCGAGTAAATGCCTTGGTGGATTAAAGAGTGTAATGAGGAATAGACATTTGGGAATGGATGCTAAGAGGAGACTGTATGAAGGAGTGATTGTGCCAACAGCACTGTATGGGGCAGAAACATGGAACATAAGAGAAGAAGAGAGGAGTTTGAATGTGTTTGAGATGAGGTGTCTGAGAAGTATGATGGGGTTACTAGGCTAGATAGAGTGAGAAATGAGGAGGTGAGGAGGAGAACTGGGGTGGAAAGGGAGCTGGGAGATAGGGTTGATGAAAGAATATTAGGATGGTTTGGACACATGGAAAGAATGAGTGAAGAAAGACTAGTAAAAGAAGTATGGAAGGCAGATGTGGAGGGAGTGAACATGAGGGGACGTCCTAGGATGAGGTGGATGGATGGGATGAAGGGGGCTTTGGGGAAGAGGGGAATGTCTGTTGAGGAAGGACGGGAGTGGACAGAAGACAGGGATGAATGGAGAATGGTTGTATATGGATGACAAAGAAACAGCCCTACACTAACACAACACAGGCAAGTCCAACATTTCTTCCCATGGAGATCTATAGGAGGACCTAAGGACCTCTGCCAGCTGCTATGAGGATGCAGGTTTCCAATCAGTGAATCTTGGGGCAACCATTATAATCATTATAACTTAAATTTTTTAATCCCTTTTATCTTAGCTCCACAAAGAACTAAAATAAAAGTTAACAGATAGGAGTGGGATGGGTGGGGGTGGATGCATGGCTTGGCTAATTACCTCCTATATATGGGGGAAGAAGCCTATTGATATAAAGATAGACAATTTTTCAAAATGATACAATCTTTCCCTTAAATTCAGGTATAAAACAAAATCTTCAGTGGCCACCAGTCCAGATCCAAGATGATCAGCGGAAGAGGAAAGCACCATCAACAACTGTCAACGAGGACTCGGAAAATTCTGATACTGAAGAGGTAACCTCTGGAGAATGTCGCTTTCAGTTATTATTAATCCATGCAACACAGAGGTTGAACATACTCAACATCCATAAACCACCTACAGGCAGAGACTGTCTTAAGTATAGATAACCCCCTCAACATGTGCTGGACACATTACATAGTATCAGTTACACAAAACCCAAATCATTTATCACAGGCCACCCACAGCATACAGGGATATCAAACAAATCCCAGAGCACTGCTATCATATAGTAAACACACAGTCTCCCCTACTCCCACCCAATCACACTAGCACAAACAGGATTCTTGGCCACCCTCACCACCAGTACGCAAATCAGAAGTGAAACTAAGCAGGACAAAGTTCACCCAAAGAGACTGCTGAGTAAACACAAGAGATGACATGTCCTTTCTGCCTATCCACCTCAAACACAAATGAGCATCTACTGTGCAGTACTAACAGTACACAGACATGACAATGATATATATGGGGTGGAGGACTTCCGGCTAAAGCATGGGAGTGTGACTGGTTTCCTCCTTAACTCCAATGTTGTAGTCAACTAACACTGTGGTCTCTCCAACAACAACTCTCCTCTTTGTTTTAAATTCTTGTTTACTTCAGTGACCATAAAGTAACATAACTTCAATCATCTGCAAAATAAATACTTTAGATTTTCCATTCATGTGTGACAAATGTTGGCTGATTTGAACCCTTTACTAGTTCCCTTGTATGTTCACAACAATAACACTAGGAAAAGCATCTTGGTATTCTACCCCCTACAGATTCTCCCATCCAATAAACGCCAGCGAGTGACAGTGTCTGCCATGAGGAAACTCTTTGCCAAGTTTACTATCAATGACGATGAAAAGCAGGTAAATGAATCAGCTGAAAATGTTGTGAATGTGAACACTAACCTCCAGGCAACCCAAGATGACAAGTCAGAAGTTACATCAAAGGAATCTATTACACAAGCTAAAGCTGAGGAACCAGAAAATGTGAACAATGATGATGATGATGAGAAACCATTAAATTTATCATTCAAGGCTTCAGTGCAGGATGATGCAAGTAGTGTAAAGGACAAAGTGACAGCAGATAATGCAACAGAAACTAGCAGTCTAACAATTGAACCTTATGAAAATGAAGCAAATGATTTGACTCAAAATAAGACTGAAGACGATGAAAATAACAGTGACAAAAATAAAGATAAAGCAAATGTACTCAATAATAAAAGGAATGCTGAAGAAAAGACTGAGAACAGTGACAGTGATGATGACATCCCAGTTCCTAAAGTAAAGAAGACAAGACGACTCAGAAGAGGATTACGACTGTGTGCAAATGTTTCCTGCTATATTGAGCAGGTTATATATAACTAAGCTCTCCAAAAAAGCTTGTATACACAAGCACAGTTTTTGGTTTAACACAAGAAGGCAGTAATATGCTAAAATCTTTCTGAATTAAATTTTATGATAGTATTACAAATCATGTAATTGACACTAGTATCAGACCTGGGTCACATAAAGCAACACCCACTTTTCACAAAGCATACATTCCTAAAAGTATTTCTAATAACAAAGTTAAGAGTACTGGACACTCGTGAATACTAATTCCTTGTGTACCAGTCAGCACTTTTCATTTTATTATATTTTCTATCATATCTCAGTGATATCCCACCTGCAGTGCTGGAGTTAATGCTATTATGAACAGCTTTCATTTACCAACAGGTAACCTATGGCTTCAGGGAAGAAATATTCGACAGCTGTCATTGTTGTATTAGTGAGGGATTGTTTGTATGTCAAGAGCTTATAGTTGAAGAAGGAAGGGAACAGTAACCAAATGTCCCCTCTCCATGTGAAAAGCTGTTTCCCTCTCATATTAGCTCCTCGTGGATGAAGGGTCATCCCTGTCTCCTGACCAGTGCCAAGGTCAGAGGCAATGCAGCAAGACACAGCACATCCACAGCAAGGCCATTTCATTTAATCACTTCACAGTATCATGAAATATTAAAATAAATATTATGTATATATGTCATTAATGAAATACTCCCATCTTGCTTTGTGAATTTAGGGTATGCTTTGCAAAAAATCAAATTTGGGTGTCAAAATGTTCTTGTCAACAGTTCTATTACTGCCATTTTCTAATTAACTGGTATTTGTATTACTGGAAGACATATGACAAAGAAAAGGAACTATGGCTCTGCAAGTTCCTTCTTTAATTCTTTTCTATTACTTAGCAACACACCCATGCAAGAGAGACCAGGAGTAAAAGAGTGATTCAACAATTGTTGTACGTAACCAAATCTCTATTTAAAGTCTTAGCCTCATAAAGCCATACTTATGCAGCAAAAAGGGAATGACTTTTATTACAATACTAATTGTTTCTTCTACTATGACTGGAAACTCAGAGCCCTACAATAGCTGGCAACAGTCCCTGGACCTTCTCAATGATCAAAGAAGAAATGTTGGAATGCTGTATTTGCGTAGGACCGTTTGTAACTCAATGGCTTGTACAAGAAGGAGGGAAAAAGTCCTTAGTTGTCGACTGTCCTTCTGTGAAATTCTGGAGGAGATTTAGTCAAAATTGATTGAGAAAGATCTTGAGCCCGCTCCTGGCACCAAGTGTCAGCCCCTAAAGGTTGCTCCTCCCAGTGGAGGTGAAGTAGTTGACAGGTTCTGAAGGTGAGCAGAGGGGAGACAATTCTCTATGCTGTCCATCTCGGAGCACCACTACTTGCACAGTGTTGTTGATTCGAGGAATAACGTTATCAACATAAAACAACCATTTAAAAATAATCTTTCTATGGGATGGTTTCAGTGATCAACTGCTAAAGAAACTGAATGAAGGAATTCTGTGGGTTTTTTGGCTACCTCCTTTGTAAAGGGGAAAAAGCCTTTGGTATATGTATGTACAAAGATATGAAGAGATGGAGGGTAATAATGAACACCAATCAATCAGTCCACCTCTCCACATTAAAACAGTATCAATGTAGAATCAACCTTGCAACTGACACCAGCTGCCTAAAATGCAACTAGAAGACACAGAACACTTAATACAGTACTACTGCCCTTCACTCGCTCACTTCAGAAAACAAAAATTCAGTTTCCTAGGGCCATGAGTCTCTCAAAAGAGAGAGAACCAGGATAATGAACTGACTGATTCCATGCCAGGTTTTTTTTTTCTTTCTTTTTCTTTTTTTTTTCCCTATTGTGGCTGACACCAAGCTATTTTAACCATTTCCATGGCAACCCTTTGGTGGCAGGGTGATGCTTCCTTTTCCTCTAGATATTGCCAAATTGTTTTGTATATTCACTGCACCCCTCAGTAATGAAGGGGTTTGTAATGAGTTAAAATAAGGATTTCTGAGTGTGATGATACCTCAAAATGAAAGTCTATAGTTCTTAAGAGTCACTAGGTCTCTGATATTCAGAGGCTCCTTATCTTATACAAGTTTTATCAATTTTCCTTTAATCAAAATGCAAATGGAAAGATTGCACAGCAGAGAAAAGACAGTGGTGCTCAGTGGAAGTGAGATGTAAGACCCAAGAACAAATTGCACATCCCCATACTGCTATCTATTGGCATGCTATGGGACTATTCTCCAAACTTTCTGATACCACTTTCTAAATAAAAACCAAACCTAAGGTTTTGGTTTTGTAAACAATGTCTAATGAATAAAATATCACAACTACTGAAGGAATGTACAGGGGATGTGAACGAGGACCAAAAATATCCACCACCTATTGTTTTTTTCTGCTTTTCATGTTCACACAATATCTGAGTCACATTCAATGGTTTATGTTGATGGTTGAATGGCTTATTTTGATATACTGTATATACCCAAATAATAGTCGAGTCTTTCAGTCCATTTTTTAAGGCTGAATTTAAGAGGCTAATTTTTATGTCGATACTACTTTTTCAGGTAAGAAATTCATGTCTAATCTGGGTTGAAATGTTAATTAGCACAAAGCCTAATTTATTTACATATCATTACAGAACAAAAATAAAAAGATTAATGGGCATTTATGTTTAAAAGATGTCTATGACAAGTACTTCAGGTACATTGACCATTTGAATATGCCACACTGAAGGCAAATAATAAAATTACTAATTTTATGAAAGACAATTGTGCTGTATCTTGCTGCATTGATTCTGCCCAAGGTTCAGTGGGCAAGATGCAGGGATAACCCATCATCCAGGAGGAGCCAAGAAAAGAGGAAGGGAGGGGTGGTGAATGGGTGTGGAGTATGTGGGGATGAAATGGGTGGGAGTGGATTTATGCCTTTGACTTTGGCTACTTCCCTTATAAGGGGGAAAAAGCCCTTGGTATATGTAGGTATATATGAAAGACAAATTATTGGAATCTCTTTTTAGTAAATGCAAAAGAAAATAATAATAATCAGCATAAACAATACGGAAAATAAGAGAAAAGAATATAAAGTAAGGGCAAATACATCAATTAAGACTGAAAAAGACATGCTGTTGCCAAGGTAAAATATCCGATAATAACACCAATGTATGGCGATATGTTCCAGGTCTGTGTAACTAAAAACTTTCTTTAGTTTTTCCTCCTTTCTCTGGATTTGTTAACAGAAAAGTGTGTCTACACTTTGGCTGCCAGAAAGTGTAGGTCAAGTTGTACATGTAATGATATGCTATACTTGTTTGCACATACATTGAGACAAAAATCTAGGGTTGACTTTTATTGGAGGTACATAAAGAATTCTGGATTTTCTGACCACAAATTACTGGGTCAACTTTTAACTGAGATTGAATATTACTTGGGTATATGGTAGGTGTGTATTTTGACTTGGCCATCCTACTTATACAAGGGAGAAGGCTTTTGGTACCTATATGAATATATATAAAATGGTTGCATGTTTTGCTTTTCTCAATACAAAACAGTTATCCTATGCAGCGTTTCATTTCATAAAATGTATAAGTAAAATTTTGGATTCATGGAATGAATGATTTTTGGAGTTTAAAAGTTAGTGTGAAGTTATTTGTAAGATACTATAGTGGAAACGAGAAATGGCGAGTGGTTTCTGAAATGCATAAAAATGGAGTGACCCTTTAGTATAATGTGAATGTACAATGCAATGGAGAGTGATATGCATGGTTCCTTTTGTGTTCAAAACAAACTACCTCTGCTATCCAAAGCAAATCCAAAACTATGTGGAATTATAGCTGTGACTATATAGTTAGTCACTATGCCATGCCTTGAATCAGAGTATCATTTGCTACAAAACTTATTATTTCCCACTATTGAAAAATATTCACACTATAAACCCAATACAGTTCTCTAAATTTCCTTACATAAACAAAAATAAAATCACAAGGATCAAAAAGAAAAAGAGAGCATTTCTTTGATCACTGTACATCACTTATCATACTGCAACTCTTCATTTCATTTACATTATCACATCAGTCCATATTTTACGTTAAATTCACGAAGGATTTCATCATGAAATATTTCTATTTAGCAAATAAGTGTGCACTATTATTTTATCTTTTTTTTTTCCTCATTTGTCTATTCCACAGCTGGAAAATCAGTCTTGACCTGCACCTATATCACTGTATCTCTTCTGGCTGTGGTGTGCAGCTTCTGTGATGTGTTTACAAATAAATAAATGTGAAATCAATAAACTTTGTTTCACATCCTATGTTCATGATGACTTCAAAGAACACTATAAAAGCTTCATATTATGGAATGTATCTATTACAATTTTTTCATATCTATTTTCTTTTCTATTTCTATGACAAAAAAATATATATACCGTATATATATATCTATATACCATGGACTTTTTCCCCCTTGTAAGGTAGGTAGCCCGAGGGGATTTCTCCCCATCTACTCTATTTTTGCATGAGGGAATGGAGAGGGGTTGCCAATTTAATGAAGCAGGCTTGCTGTGGATGTGCTGTGTCTTGCAACACTGCTTCTGATTCAAGGCAGTGGACGAGATGCAGGGATGACCCATCACCCAGGAGAAACCAAAATAAGAGGGAGGGAGGGAGGGAGGGTTGTTGTTGTTGTTGTTGTTCCCTAGACTGTCTGTCCGAGCAGTTCCGTCTCCCCAAGGAAGGCCACAGCCAAAACTGGGTTTTCCCATAAATCCTTTATAGAGTGTATGTTGTGTTGTTTCCGTGCATGATTGTGTATAATGCAGTCTTCCATTATGTGTTGTATGGTATGGGGTGAAGTGTTACATCCTGGGCAGCTGTTCACAACACGGTCGTCCAGCCTCTTCTGGTAGCTTAGAAGTGCTGGGTGGTGACCGCATCGCAGTCTGGCCAAGTGGACTCTGTCCTTTCGTGGGAGAGAGGATTCAGAAGGGTGGATATCAGGGGGTCTGGCATGCAGCAGTGTGTTGTCTTTCAATGTGTTAATGGAGCGGTGAGTGATATGATTATGAATATGTTTCCGGAGGCTGGTATTTGGTGGTTGTGGAGGAAGAGAAGAGAGTATCTGTGCGTAATAAAGGTCTTTGGGTGTAGTTTTAATGTTTCTTGGTGTGTGTGGGTGTTCTGCTATGTAGTGTAGCGGGTGTGATGTGTTTGTGGTGGCTGCAGCAAGTGTTTGTGTGCCTCTCATGTCGAGGTGGTCCTTGACTTTGAGGACTTTTGTTTCATGGTGTAAATGGTCTGTAGGTGATGTATTTGTGCAGCCTGTAATTGTTTTTAGGGCTTTGTTTTGTATGATTTGAAGGGTGTTGTGGTGTGTCTCACTGAGATTAGGAGCCCATGCAGGACTCGCATAATTCATCACTGAGCGTATGCATTGTTTGTATATTGTTATATTAGTTTCTTTGTTTTGTCCAAATGTTGTTCCAGTGATTGACTTAAGTGCGTTAAGTCTAGGTGTGCATTTGTTTTTTATGTTTGTGAGGTGTTGTTTGAAAGACATGGATGTATCGTATGTTACACCAAGAATTTTCGGTGTGTTTGTGTGTGGTATTAGAGTGTTGTTGATGTAGAGATGAGGTATGTATTTGTGTTCTTTTGTCCAGTTGGTGAGAAGTGTTGCTGTAGATTTGGTTGGAGCTATTTTGAGTCTGTTTGTGATGAACCATGTGTTGAGTGTGTCAAGGTAAGGCTGGATTATTTCTGCAGCTTTGTCTGTGTTACGATGTGTGCATGTGATTGTTATGTCGTCTGCGTAGGAAGAGATTTGTATTTCTGAGGTGTCTGGCGTGGGTAAGTCATGCACGTATAGATTAAATAATGTGGGGGATAGAACTGAGCCCTGTGGTACTCCGTTCTTAATGTTTCTGATGTGCGATGATTGGCCATTATATGACACATGAGCATTCCTGCCTGCCAGATAATTGGCCAGCCATCTTTTGGTGTTATTGTGCATGTCTGTGTTATATATTTTATTTGTTAGGTTGTGGCGGGGGATAGCATCAAAAGCTTTACTAATGTCCAATGTTATAAGAAGTGTTCTGTGGTGGGGCCTATCTGAATTGATGAGGGGACGTCCTAGGATGAGGTGGATGGATGGGGTGAAGGGGGCTTTGGGGAAGAGGGGAATGTCTGTTGAGGAAGGAAGGGAGAGGACGGAAGACAGAGGTGAGTGGAGAATGGTTGTATATGGATGATGTTGTGACTGCATGAGGAGGAATGGGCGGGGAAGTGGGGGGTGGGGTAGTGTGTGTGAGTAGATTTTGACGCAGCCCGAAGGGATTTCTCCCCGTCCTCGCCTTATATGCAAAGGGGGACGGAGAGGGGGGGTCGCCGATTAAATGAAGCGGCCTCGCTGTGGATGTACTGTGTCTTGCGACACTGCTTCTGACCCAGGGCGGTGGGCAGGGTGCAGGGATGACCCGTCATCCAGGAGGTGCTCAGATGAGAGGAAGGGTGGGAGGGGTGTGGAGTGTATTCAGGGATGAAATGGGTGGGAGTGTTTTTATGCCTTTCCCTTTTTGGCTACCTCCCTTGGAAGGGGGAGTAAATGGGAGTGGTGTATGTGGGGTTAGAATGGGTGGGAGTGGATTTTATGCCTTTGTTTTTTGGCTATCTCCCTTGCAAGGAGGAAAAAGCCTTTGGTATTTGTATGTATTTATGTATTTTTTCTCTTTATTTGTTTCTCTTTTATTTTATTTATTTGCTCTTTTTTTCAATTGATTTATATAAGTTTTATTATATATATACATATATATATATATATATATATATATATGTGTTCTTTGTGTTTTAGAGAAAGTGAAACAGGATGCATATGATAGTTTGTGGGTTGAGTTAACCCAAACAAATGGACAAAAAATGAATATACATACATACATATACCAAGGCTTTTTCCCCCTTCCAAGGGAGGTAGCCAAAAAGGGAAAGGCATAAAAACACTCCCACCCATTTCATCCCTAAATACACTCCACACCCCTCCCACCCTTCCTCTCATCTGAGCACCTCCTGGATGACGGGTCATCCCTGCACCCCGCCCACCGCCCTGGGTCAGAAGCAGTGTCGCAAGACACAGTACATCCACAGCGAGGCCGCTTCATTTAATCGGCGACCCCCCCTCTCCGTCCCCCTTTGCATATAAGGCGAGGACGGGGAGAAATCCCTTCGGGCTGCGTCAAAATCTACTCACACACACTACCCCACCCCCCACTTCCCCGCCCATTCCTCCTCATGCAGTCACAACATCATCCATATACAACCATTCTCCACTCACCTCTGTCTTCCGTCCTCTCCCTTCCTTCCTCAACAGACATTCCCCTCTTCCCCAAAGCCCCCTTCACCCCATCCATCCACCTCATCCTAGGACGTCCCCTCATGTTCACTCCCTCCACATCTGCCTTCCATACCTCTTTTACTAGTCTTTCTTCACTCATTCTTTCCATGTGTCCAAACCATCCTAATATTCTTTCATCAACCCTATCTCCCAAATCCTTTTTCACCCCTGTTCTCCTCCTCACCTCCTCATTTCTCACTCTATCTAGCCTAGTAACCCCCACCATACTTCTCAGACACCTCATCTCAAACACATTCAAACTCCTTCTCTCTTCTTCTCTTATGTTCCACGTTTTTGCCCCATACAGTGCTGTTGGCACAATCACTCCTTCATACAGTCTCCTCTTCGCATCCATTCCCAAATGTCTATTCCTCATTACACTCTTTAAACCACCAAGGCATTTACTCGCTTCTCTCAATCTACATTCTACCTTCACCTTCACTCCACCTTTTCCTGCTACACTTGCACCCAAGTATCTAAAACTATCCACTTCCTCCAGTCGCTCTCCCTTAATGTTCACTTCCAGTCTACTGCCACTTTCACCCCTTGTACATCTCATCACCTTACTTTTACCCACATTTATCTTTAGCTTTCTTCTATCACATACTCTCCCAAACTCTGCCACCAGCTTCCTCAATCCCTCCTCTGACCCTGCCACAAGCGCAGTGTCGTCCGCAAACAACAGCTGGCTCACCTCCCACTTTTCTCCATTTTCTTTAACCATCTCCAATCCCTGACTCACTACCCTAGCATTCACCTCTCGCACCACCCCATCCATGTATAAGTTGAAGAGCCAGGGCGACATAACGCATCCTTGATGAAGTCCCACCTTTACTTCAAACCACTCACTCTCTCCATTTCTAATCCTAACACATGCTCTACTACTCTCATAAAAACTCTTGACAGCTCCCAAAAGCTTTCCTCCTATCCCATAAATCTGCATAACCTCCCACAGTGCCTTTCTGTCTACCCTATCATAAGCCTTTTCCAGATCCATGAAAGCCCAATAAACATCCTTCCCCTTTCCTATAGCTTTCTCACATATCTGTCTTACCACAAAGATCTGATCTACACAACCTCTACCCGTCCTAAATCCACACTGTTCCTCACCAATTACTCCTTCTGTTCCTCTCCTAATCCTCTCAATTAAGATCCTCCCATAAGCCTTCCCTACTACACTCAACAGGCTAATCCTTCTGAAATTACTACATTCACACTTGTCCCCTTTTCCCTTGTAAAGAGGAACTATACAGGCACTACTCCAGTCCTCCGGTACTCTACCCTCTCTCCAGCAAACATTAAATAACCTCACCAACCAGTCCACCATCACTGCACCTCCCTTTTTCAGACATTCTGCATGACATCCATCCAGACCAGGTGCCTTACCTGCTTTCATCATCGTTACAGCTGCCTTCACCTCATCCTTCCTTATTTCTCCTCCATTCTCCTCACTCATCACTCTCATTTTCTTCGCATTTCCCACTGCAGCTATCTTTCCTTCCCTATCCTCCTTCACATTCAGCAACTCCCTAAAATATTCTGCCCATCTTCCCCTCACTGCCATCTCTTCCATTATCAACTCTCCATCTGTACCTTTTACCTTTTCTTCCCTACTTGATTCGCCTCCTCTTCCTCTCTTAATTTCTTTCCAAAACATCTTTTTATTACTTTCAAAATTTTCTGTCATACTCCTACCCCATTTCACATCTGCTCTCCTCTTTGCCTCCTTTACCTTTTGCTTTACTTCTCTTTTCTTTTCTTTGTACGTCTCATATGACTCCCCTGTCCTCTTTTGTAACCAATCTGTGAATGCTCGCTTCTTCTCTTCTACAGCCTTCTTTGTTTCCTCATCCCACTATTCACTACCCTTTCTTCTATTTCCCCCTGTCCTTCTTGTTCCACACACCATCCTTGCACACTTTAAGACTCCCTCCTTGAACCATCCCCATTCCTCCTCCACACCCATCTCTGCTCTATCCTTTACTCCCTCCCACTCCTCCTTCAGCTTCTTTTCGTACTCCTTCTCCTTTTCCTTTTCATTCAAGGAGTTCACTCTAAGAACCTCCCTACCTTTTGTCCCTTTCCTCCTTCTCCATCTATCCTCCACTCTCAGCTTACCTTCCACCAAAAAATTATCTGATATTCCCCCACCTTCTCCCCTTAGCACATGTACATCCTTAACTCTTCCTATCATAATCCTATTTACCACTACATAATCCATTAGCGCTCTATCTACCACCCTTCCCTCCACCACCCTCTCCTATGTGTACTTATGCTTGACTTTCTTCCGAAACACTGTATTTGCTATCATCAACTCTCTTTCTAGACACATTTCCACCATCAACTCTCCACTACGATTCTTTCCTGGAACTCCACACTTCCCAACCACTCCATCGATTGGACCATTTCCCACCCTAGCATTAAGGTCTCCCAGTACTATTACATTGACATTTCTTCCTAAACCCTCTATGCACTCATTTAAATCTATCCAAAAGGCCTCCCTTTCTTCCATGTAATATATAGGCCAAAGACATTATCATTAGCAGACGACAAACTGTTATTTCAAGAACTGTCTAGTTTCTGCAACCGGGATTTATTGATAACACAGGGGAACACTTTTTCAGTAACTTTGAGTTGCATTGGATATTTTAACGGATTTTGAAAGAGTTTTAGGCGCTGATTTCAAATCTGAAATTAGTTTTTCTCTACAAGCTCTAGTTTGTATGCAATTTGAGGTTAATGAAATTGTACATATGTGAACTTGCGTAAACCATTTTAACGTCCATATATATAGATAGCTTCTAATATTTTGATCATTCTTCTTTTGTTTCAGTTCAAACATGGCTTCCAGAATGAGACATCATTGCAGAAACAAGCCTGATGCCTTCTGCTACATATGTGGATGCTACACACTCAATCGTCAGAGACGTAACATATCCTCGTTCGTCAAGCGTGTCTACAAGGCATATTTTGAAGTTCATCTTGGTGATCAAGACAAGCAATGGGCTCCTCATGTTGTGTGCCACATTTGTGAGGAAATGCTTCGAGACTGGACCAAAGGAAAACGCAAAGGTCTGCCTTTTGGAGTTCCAATGATTTGGCGCGAACCCACCAACCATGTAACTGACTGTTATTTCTGCATGGTAAACACAACGGGTGTTGGGAAGAAAAACCGACATAAGATTACGTATCCGAACATTCCCTCAGCTATTCGGCCTGTTCCGCACTCTGAAGAAGTACCTGTTCCAGTTTTCAAAGGCTTGCCTTCATTGGACGATAAAGACATTGGACATGATACAAGCCAGCAAGACAGTTGTGACAGTGAATTGTCAGAAGTGTTCACAATCGGAGGACTGTTCTTCAGACACTGAACCTTTCCCCGTCCCTAAGCCTCTTCCCCAGGCTGAACTGAATGATTTAGTGCGGGATTTAGGTCTTTCAAAGAAAGCAGCAGAGCTTTTGGCATCAAGATTACAAGGCAGAAATCTTGTTGATCACTCTGTTAAAGTATCATATTTCAGAAAGCGTGACCAGCTTTTTGTGACTTTCTTTTCAAAAGACAGACAGTTTGTTTACTGCCATGACATCCCAGGGCTTCTCAAAGAACTGGGTGTACCTTACTATAGTCCTGCTGAATGGAGACTCTTTTTAGACAGTTCAAAACGCAGTCTAAAGTGTGTTCTTTTACATAATGGCAATGTTTATGGAGCAGTACCTGTCGGTCACTCAGTGCATTTGCGGGAAGACTATGATGATATGAGAATGGTCATGGACTTATTAAAGTATCATGAGCACAATTGGATAATTTGTGTAGATTTAAAGATGGTCAACTTTCTTCTTGGACAACAGAAAGGTTTCACCAAGTTTCCATGTTTCCTCTGTATGTGGGACAGCCGAGCACGAGACAGACATTGGGTCCAGAAGGACTGGCCTATTCGTGACACCCTTGAAGCAGGCATGCCAAATATCATACAAGACCCAATTGTAAACAGAGATAAGATCATCTTTCCTCCTCTTCACATCAAATTAGGTTTGATGAAACAATTTGTCAAGGCACTGGAAACCGAAGGTGAATGTTTCCAACACATCATCACAGCTTTACCAGGGTTATCATTTGAGAAGATCAAAGCAGGCGTGTTTGATGGCCCACAGATTCGAACCCTAATTCGTGATGATCACTTTGTTGCTAAGATGACCGCTTTAGAAAGGGCAGCATGGTTATCCTTTGTGGCAGTCGTTCAGAACTTCCTTGGAAACAATAAGGCGGAGAACTACAGTGAACTTGTGAACAGAATGCTCCTCGCTTTTCGTGATCTCGGGTGCAACATGAGCATCAAGCTTCATTTTTTGAACAGCCACCTTGATCAGTTCCCTGACAACCTGGGGGCTGTGAGTGACGAACAAGGAGAACGATTCCACCAAGACCTAAAGATCATGGAAGAACGCTACCAAGGGCGCTGGGACAAAAGTATGATGGCTGACTACTGCTGGAGCATTAAACGAAATTGCCCAGATGAAATGTACAAACGCAAAAGTTACAAACGCAAATTCCTGCCTGAAAAAAATACACAAAGAAATTGATAAGCTTCCATCAGCTGTGGTGATGTTCTGAAGGATGCTAATCTAACTTTGGGATAGATGTTCTGTTAATGTTCTGTTTCTTTTGCCTTAATAAAGTACAGAAATGGCTTTCATACTGTTTTAAGATTCAAGTGAACAAAAGAATTGTGGCTGATATTGCAATTTCCTATAATAACGAAAATTTAAAAAATAAATAAAAATGTCAAATTGCATAAAATCTGTAGCTTGCAGACAAAACCCGACTTCAGATTTGAAATCAGCACACTCAAGTTGACTATAGAAAAGTCTTTTTTTAAATGCAACAAAATGAGTGTTCCCCAGTGTAATGGGTGATTTCAATTTTACTGACATTGATTGGATGACCCTTGAACATGGCCATATAGGTAGTCGCTTGATTGATTTTCTTGGTGACAATTACTTAATTCAGCAAGTAAAAGAGCCCACAAGATATGGAAACTTACTCAATCTTTTGATCACTAGCAGCGAAAGCATGGTAACTGATGTAGAAGTCGGTGAATCTGTTGCAAATAGCGATCACAACCTAGTTAGATTCAAACTCCTAAACAATTTTAGAATAGATACTTGTGTTTCTAAAATACCCGATTTCAGTAAAGCTCAGTTCATAAAACTACGGCAGGAGCTTCAGCTTACAGATTGGGAGGCAAAATTAAACGAAAGACCAGTAGATCAGATGTGGGAAATATTTCAAAATACGCTCACTAAGATGATTCAAACTTACATTCCTTTTAAGGACAGACGTCCCCCAAATCAGGCTCGCCCAAAGTGGCTCGACAAAGAAACTGAAAAAAGTATTGCTAAAAAGAGACAGGCTCATAAGAAATATAAGTGCTCGGGTGCATCTAATGACTATGAAAGTTATGTATCAATACAGAGAGATTTAAAAAAGACAATAAGAGAAAGAAAACGACAATACAAAATGAACATCGCTGAGAAATCCAAAGAGAATCCCAAAGAATTCTATAGTTACATTAGAGATAAAAAGGTTGTTAGGAATCACATTGGTCCATTATTATCTGCTGACGGTCAACTTGAATATTCAAATGAAGGAATGTGTAATATCTTAAACAATTATTTTAGCTCGGTATTCGTAAACGAAACACCTCATAGTGAATTCCAAACTGAAACCTGTGAAAAGTCTAGGGTAAACTTACTCACTACGGTAAATATAACAAAAGAAAAAATTAAAAGGTGTATAGACAAACTCAAAGTTAATAAAACACCAGGGCCTGACGGTTGGCATCCAAGAATCTTAAAGGAAATTAAAAATGAGATTGTTGTTCCATTAGAAATTATTTTCAAGAAATCCATCATATCCGGAGATGTCCCAAGAGAACGGAAGCTAGCAAACGTTACTCCCACATTCAAAAAAGGTGACAAAAAACAAACAAACAAATAACTATAGGCCTATAAGTCTGACTTCAATCGTAGGAAAAATAATGGAAACAGTCGTCAGAGATGCTATCGAACATCATTTAGAAAGTAACCGTTTCATAAATGATAGCCAGCATGGTTTCAGACGGAAACATTCTTGCGTGACTAACTTACTCGAATTCTACAACACAGTTATCTCGAATTATGACAAAAGAAACAATATAGATTTAGTATATCTAGACTTTGCAAAAGCTTTTGATACCGTCCCACACGAAAGACTACTTACTAAATTAGCTTTGCATGGAATAAGTGGTAGCCTATTAGGTCGGACTAGTAATTGGTTGAAGGGTCGAAAACAGAGAGTTGTTTTAAATGGAAAAACTTCTGGATGGAAAAGTGTTGCAAGTGGAGTTCCTCAGGGTTCCGTTCTTGGGCCACTTCTATTCATAGTATATATAAATGATATAGACCATGGACTAAAATCTACTGTTTCCAAATTTGCTGATGATACAAAACTGTGCGGAGTATCAAATGATACCAATTAGATATTCAAGAAGATTTAGATCAATTACAGCAATGGTCTGAAAAGTGGCTAATGAAATTTAACACAAGTAAATGCAAAGTAATGCACATAGGTAAAAATAACAGTAAGTACGATTACAAGTTATTTGGAAATTCGTTAACAAAAGTGGATAGTGAAAAAGATCTCGGCGTAATTATCAGTAACGACCTCAAATCATCCAAACAGTGTATTTCAGCCTCTGAGAAAGCAAATAAGATTCTAGGACTGATTGCGCGATCTTTTGATTTCAAAAGTCCATCACTCATTAATAAGCTATATAAATCGTCCACATTTGGAATATGCTGTTTCCGTATGGTCACCGAATCTCATTAAAGACATTGACAGACTGGAAAAAGTACAACGGCGAGCCACAAAACTGATTCCAAATATCAAAAATAAATCATACGAAAATCGACTAAAACATATGAATCTGTTTTCCCTAAAAAAGCATAGACTCAGAGGTGACTTGATACAGGTCTTTAAAATTCTAAAGGGAATTGACAACATCAAAAGTGACCAAATTTTTACATTGAATGAGAATCAGACAAGAAACAATGGTCTCAAACTGTCCGGAAATAGATTCAATTTGGAAGTAGGTAGAAACAACTTTGCCAACCGTGTAGTTAATGAATGGAATAAACTTCCTGCACAGGTAGTGCAATGTAGTTCAGTTCGAAGCTTTAAGAATCATTTAGATAAATACCTAAGTAAGATGCTGTAATGATTATGATTTATCTTATATTATTTGGTTTTGTTTTGTTATCATTTGTCTGTCTGATTTTCATATATTATTAGTTATATGTCAATTTATTATTATTTACTATTTACCTGTTTGTTTATTATTTAACTATACCTATGCATTTATTTATGTATTTTATTTGTTATTTACATTATCATTTTTTATGGAGTAGTATGTATGAGTAAATTTTGACGCAGCCCGAAGGGATTTCTCCCCGTCCTCTCCTTATATGCAAGGGGGGACGGAGAGGGGGGGTCACCGATTAAATAAAGCGGCCTTGCTGTGGATGTGCTGTGTCTTGCGACACTGCTTCTGACCCAGGGCGGTGGGCAGGGTGCAGGGATGACCCGTCATCCAGGAGGTGCTCAGATGAGAGGGAGGGTGGGAGGGGTGTGGAGTGTATTTAGGGATGAAATGGGTGGGAGTGTTTTTATGCCTTTCCCTTTTTGGCTACCTCCCTTGTAAGGGGGAAAAAGCCTTGGTATATGTATGTATGTACATTATCATAGTTTTTATTTATTTTATTATTATTAATATGAGTTTTTTTTTCCCATCCGACCTAGATATGGATCAAAAGGTCTCCTGTCGGCATGCTCCGCCTTTGTAATCCTTTGTAATCCTTTATATATATATATATACATATATATATATGTATATATATATATATATATATATATATATATATATATATATATACATATATATATATGTATATATATATATATATATATATATATATGTATGACAAAATGAGTGGAAAGGGTGGTGAGGTCAATGCCAAAAATCCGTAGGAGTTTTATTACTAACGTTCCGTCCTTAAAGGACTTCCTCAGAGTATCATTAGTAATAAAACTCCTCAGAGTAACATTGGTAATAAAACTCTTACGGTTTTTTGGTGTTTACCTTACCAACCTTTCCACTCATATATATACATATATATATATATATATATATATATGTATTTTTTTTTTTTTTTTTTTTCCAGCTCTTTATAAGGAGGAAGAGGCCATTGATATAATATCTATCTATATGCCAAGGGCTTTTTCCACTCATAAGGGAGGTAGTCACGTGAAAAGGCAAATACCCACCCCCATCTATTCCACTCCCATCCCCACCTTTTCCTCCCTTTCCAAGCATGTCTCCTCATGGATGATGAGTCATCCCTATATCCCACCCACTGCCCTGGGTCAGAAGCAATGCAACAAGACACAGCACATCCACAACAAGACTACTTCACTTAATTGGCGATTACCACTCTCTGTCCCCTCATGCAGAACAGATAGAAGACGGGGAGAAATCCCTTCAGGCTGCATCAAATTATTATTCATACACAATCACTCTTTACACCCCATCCCTTGCCCCCTACTATTCTCGCATCAGTGTTTCATCTACACACAGCCATTCTCCACTCACCCCTATCTCCTACCTTCTCTCTTCCTTGCCCAACAGATATTCCCCCCTTGCTTAACGCCCCCTTCACCCCATCCATCTCATCTCATCTTTGTTTTATCTTCAAATTCACTCTCCCCCTATATCTTAACATTATATGATATGGCTTAACATCACAAATTCCCCCCATTTGAAGGCTACGACAGTACCCCTCACAGAGGTCTTTGTAGCATGGAATTTAATGAACCATGCCCTTGGTTCAACTTTGCCAGTGGCAGGATTCAAACCGCCATCCCCTTGACCTTTGTCGCAAGTAACTACACCCTAACCTGCTCAGCCAGTGAGCTTTCTATATATCATACATACATATACCAAGGCTTTTTCCCCCTTACAAGGGAGGTAGCCAAAAAGGAAAAGGCATACAATCATTTCCACCCATTCCATCCCTGAATACACTCCACACCCCTCCACCCTCCCTCTTATCTTAGCACCTCCTGGATGACGGGTCATCCCTGCACCTTGTCCACTGCCCTGGGTCAGAAGCAGTGTTGCAAGACACAGCACATCCACAGCAAGGCCGCTTCATTAAATCGGCGACCCCCCCCTCTCCTTCCCCCCATGCATAAAAGGAGAAGACGGGGAGAAATCCCTTCGGGCTGCGTCAAATTTTGCTCACACATACTACCTCACCCCCCATCCCCCTGCCCATTCCACCTCATGCATCACAACATCATCCATATACAACCATTCTCCATTCCTTCTCCTTGTAGCCCCACAGGGGACATTCCTAAACAAAAAAGTTCTATATATATAAATATATATACTTTTCTGCCATTACCTGCTCTCAAAAGTGGCCAAGGAAGTGTCTCTGCTAGAGCAGCAGGATTAAAGACATTTACTGACACCACATTACATCTAAAATTACCTTTCACGAGAAAAATAAGCCACCATCTATCAGGATCACCTTTAGTGGGTACCCATCATGGGTCCCTTGCATGGCAAATGAAAAGGGGTAGTAAAAAGTACAGAAGTTACAACTTACCTTCCTGTTGAAATACAGGAATCCATGCTGACAGTTGACATTATGGAAGGGAGCAAAGCACTTAATGACCCCATCCACACTCATTGGATGCAACCGCAGCTCACCTCGCACCGTCATTAGTGCCCAGTGGGGATAAGGACCACAGATAAAGACCTTTAGAAAGAAGTAAATAAATACAAAGATTTAAGATAAAGACCTTTAGAAAGAAGTAAATAAATACAAAGATTTAACTGAGTATTAAAAAAATACTCAAGTTCAGAATTAATGTTTCTTCTGTCAAGTCAAAGACAAAATAATTTTATCCATGTACCAAAAGGGTTCTTTCCCCTCACAAGAGAAGTGGGCAATAAACATTTGTTTAGCTTTTATAATTTATTTTGAGTTTAAAAATTAGTGTCGCGACGGAGAGGGGGGGTCGCTGATTTAATGAAGCAGCCTTGCTGTGGAGATGCTGTGGCTTGTGACACTGCTTCTGACCCAGGGCAGTGGACAGGATGCAGGAATGACCCGTCATCCAGGAGGTGCCAAGATAAGAGGGTGGAGGGGAATGGAGTATATTAGGGATGGAATGGGTGGGAGTGGTTTTTATGCCTTTGTTTTTTGGCTACCTCCCTTATAAGGGGGGAAAAGTCTTTGGTATATGTATGTATATACCAAGGGCCTGTTTCCCCTTATAAGGGTGGTAGCCAAATCAGGGCATGCAGCCACTCCCATCCACCACCCTTGTTCCCCTCCCATCTCAGCTCATCATAGATAAAGGGTAATCCATGTCTCCTGTCCACTACCTGGGTCAGAAGCAATGCAGGAAGATAGAGTACATCCACAGCAAGACCACTTCAATTCCATGGCAACCCCCTCTCTCTGCCCCTCACGCAGACATTAGAGAAGACAGGGAGAAATCACTTAAAGCTGTATCAAAATATCATCTACACATATCTACACACAACCACTCCCCACCCATCCCAACCCTTCCTTGTCCAGCACACATATTTGTATTTATACAAGATAAATATATGATAAATCTATCTACATATCAAAATGTTTCTTCACCCTTACAAGGAAGATAACCAGCTAAAGCATGCACCTACCCCCATACATCCTACTCCCACCTGTCACTCATTTTCTTTTTATATTAGCTCCATGTGAAAGGTCATCCTTGTCCCCTGTCCACTACCTGGTTCAGAGGCAATGCAGCAAGACACAGCACATCCACAGCAGGACCCCAACACTTCACTTACATGGCTACCCTCCCTCCTCATTCCTGTCATGCAAAAATCAAGAAGACATATAACAAAAGCTCCTTTCAAATAAACCAAATGCCTTGTTCCACCCAAACAAGCCTTTGCTATATCAAACCTCAGTTCAACAGCAATCAAGCCCTTGATATGCCGACCTTTAGTGCAGCAAGCGAATGACTGACCAATCCCACTCAGTTCAGTTTACTCATCCTTCAGCAAGTACATGGCTACTTGTTCATGCACTCGTACTTGTCATCATACTCACCCCACTGTGAACGCTGATATTGCTGAAGTATCTAAAGAAGTTCTTGTAGTCTGGCTTCTTCTCACCCGCAGCATCCTCATCTTTTTTTCTAAATCGACTAGACCTCTTTTCTCTTAGAATTAAGTTGTGTTCTATCAGCCGAAATCTAAAAAAATAAAACAGAGAAATAAACAAAAATAGGACATTGAAGGAATTATATATACACAAACTACTGGACAATCTATGCATAAGATGCTCTAAAATCTTTATCATAAACACTTCAATAATACATATACATACCAAAAGGCTTTCTTCTCTTTATATGAGAGGTGGCCAAGTCAAAACACACACACACCCTACATCCATCAAAACCCATTCCACCAAATTCTTGATTATTGTACACTCTTCAACTCACCTTATCTTCATCTGCATGGGTTCCAGGGTTTCAAAGAATGGGAAGACCTCATAGAGGAGGAGGTCCTCTTCTACCCGTGCAAAGAGCATTGGCCTCATGTTGCGGTTGCCCATTCCTACCAGCAGCACCTTTGAAAAAACATACATACATACATATATATACCAAAGGCTTTTTCCCCCTTATAAGGTACATACATATAGCAAGGCTTTTTCCCCCTTACAAGGGAGGTAGCCAAAAAGGAAAAGGCATAAAATCATTCTCACCCATTCCATCCCTGAATACACTCCACACCCCTCCACCTGACCCTTATAAGGTAGGTAGCAAAAAACAAAGGCATAAAAACCACTCCCACTCATTCCAAACATACTCCACTCCCCTCCACCCTCTTTCCTCCCTCTTATCTTGGCACCTCCTGGATGACAGGTCATCCCTGCACCTCGCCCACTGCCCTGGGTCAGAAGCAGAGTCGCAAGACACAGCACATCCACAGAAAGGCCACTTCATTAAATTGGCAACACCCCTCTCCATCTCCTCATGCAGAAAAAGAGAAGACAGGGCTGCATCAAAATATCATTCACACATACTCCCTCATTTCCTTCCATGCATCACAGCATCATCCATACACAATCATTCTCCACTCACCCCTATATTCTCTCTTCTCCCTTCCTTCCTCAACAGACATTTCCCTCTTTCCCAATATGCCATCCATCCATCTCATCCTTGGTTGCCCCCTCATGTTCACTCCATCCACTGCTGCCCTCCACACCTCTTTTATTAATCTTTCTTCATTCATTCTTTCCATGTGTCCAAACCATCCCAATACTCTTTCATCAACCCTGTCTCCAAACTCCCTTTCCACCCCTGTTCTCCTCCTCACCTCCTCATGTTTCACTCTATCCAGCCTAGTAACCCCTATCATACTTCTCAGGCATTTCATTTCAAACACATTTAAACTCTTCCTCTCTTATGTTCCATGTTTCTGTCCCATACAGTGCTGTCGGCACAATCACCCCTTTATACAATCTTCTCTTAGTATCCACTCCCATTTGTACATACATACATATACCAAGGCTTTTTCCCCCTTACAAGGGAGGTAGCCAAAAAGGGAAAGGCATAAAAACACTCCCACCCATTTCATCCCCACATACACTCCACACCCCCCCCACCCTCCCTCTCATCTGAGCACCTCCTGGATGACGGGTCATCCCTGCACCCTGCCCACCGCCCTGGGTCAGAAGCAGTGTCGCAAGACATAGCACATCCACAGCAAGGCCGCTTCATTTAATCGGCGACCCCCCCCTCTCCGTCCCCCCTTGCATATAAGGAGAGGACGGGGAGAAAATCCCTTCGGGCTGCGTCAAAATTTACTCACACATACTACCCCACCCCCCACCCCCCTGCCCATTCCTCCTCATGCAATCACAACATCATCCATCTACAACCATTCTCCACTCACCTCTGTCTTCCGTCCTCTCCCTTCCTTCCTCAACAGACATTCCACTCTTCCCCAAAGCCCCCTTCACCCCATCCATCCACCTCATCCTAGGTCCCCTCATGTTCACTCCCTCCACATCTGCCTTCCATACCTCTTTTACTAGTCTTTCTTCACTCATTCTTTCCATGTGTCCAAACCATCCATTTGTAATGATGAATAAAAAAAAAAAAAGTGATTATGGGAATATGTCAATAACCTCTGAAATGTTAGTGCACAAATGCATAATTTCACATATAATTTTGAGAGCGTTTGAACTGTGTTCGTCTGTCAGTATTGTTGTTGTTGTTGTTGTTGTCGTTCCCTAGACTGTCTGTCCGAGCAGTCCCGTCTCCCCAAGGAAGGCCACAGCCGAAACTGGGTTTTCCCACAAATCCTTTATAGAGTGTATGTTGTGTTGTTTGCGTGCATGATTGTATATAATGCAGTCTTCCATTATGTGTTGTATGGTATGGGGTGAAGTGTTACATCCTGGGCAGCTGTTCACAACACGGTCGTCCAGCCTCTTCTGGTAGCTTAGAAGTGCTGGGTGGTGACCGCATCGCAGTATTGTAACTCACATGGGTGCACACATATTTTGCAAAGAAGGCAAAATTTACACACAAGCAAATTTCTGTACATCATACATATACATACATACATACATATACCAAAGGCTTTTTCCCCCTACACGGGGAGTAGCCAAAAAGAAAAAGGCATAGAAACCACTCCCACCCATTCCATTTCCTATATATTCCACTCCCTTCCATACATATACCAATATCTTTTCCCCCTTATATGGGAGGTAGCCAAAAAACAAAGGCATAAAAACCACTCCCACCCATTCCATCCCTATCATTGGAAAACTCCTAGACACTCTTATGCCTTTACTGTTTTTAGGACTGTCCCCTTGGGACTACAGGGAGAAGGATGCCTGATCCTAATCCCCATCCCATTTTTGTCTCCTCTTACAATTCAAGTGGGAAGACTTGGTGGCAGTATTCTTTCCCCACACCACAGGGGAAGTTCAAATTTCTGTGGTTACATTAAAAAAATTAGAGGAAAAATTGTCCACCACTATCACCACATACAACTTACCTCATGAACGGTGGGCATATCTGCATTTTCAAGTCTATGGATAGGAGTCATTGCTGCATCCCTCCCACAGTCCTTCAGTACCAATTGTCCTGAATACAAAGGTAATGGTTAAATGAATACAAGAGTACTTTTACTCACACTTCTATTCAGAGTACATAAAAATTTCATCCTGCACTAAAATTAATTGCTCCAAAGATTGCTAATATAATCTATCTGTACGGAACACAAGCCAATCAAATTCCTTAAATGACAATCATACCCATCATCTGTACATAACAAAAAAAAAATAAATAAATAAAATAAATAAATAATACATACATACATATACCAACAGCTTTTACTCCCTTACAAGGGAGATAGCCAAAAAACAAAGACATAAAAAACATTCCATCCCTAATACACTCCACTCCCCACCACCCTCTACCCTCCCTCTTATCTTGGCACCTCCTGGATGATGGGTCATCCCTGCATCTTGTCCACTGCCCTGGGTCAGAAGCAGTGTAACAAAACACAGCACATCCACAGCAAGGCCACTTCATTAAATCAGTGACCCCCCTCCCCCTCTCCATCCCCTCATGCAGAAAAGGAGAAGACGGGGAGAAATCCCTTCGGGCTACGTCAAATTTTTCTCACACATGCATCACAACATCGTCCTTATACAACCATTCTCCATTAACCCCTATCTTCTGTCCTCTCCCATCCTTCCTCAACAGACATTCCCCTCTTCTCCAAAGCCCCTTTCACCCCATCCATCCATTTCATCCTAGGTCGCCCCCTCATGTTCACTCCCTCCACATCTGCCTTCCATACCTCTTTTACTAGTCTTTCTTCACTCATTCTTTCCATGTGTCCAAACCATCCCAATAATCTTTCATCCACCCTATCTCCCAACTCACTTACCACCCCAGTTCTCCTCCTCACCTCCTCATTTCTCACTCTATCCAGCCTAGTAACCCCCATCATACTTCTCAGAAACCTCATCTCAAACACATTCAAACTCCTCTCTTCCTTTCTTATGTTCCATGTTTCTGCCCCATACAGTGCTGTTGGTGCAATCACTCCTTAATACAATCTCCTCTTAGCATCCATTCCCAAATATCTATTCATTACACTTTTTAATCCCCTAAGGCAGGGGTTCCCAAAGTGGGTTCCGCGGAACCCTTGGGTTCCGTGAAGCTAGGCCAGGGGTTCCGTAGGTCGTAAGCTAAAGTTCACCAGACATGCAAAGTATAGTATGTTTAAGGAAATTATGTTGTACAACTTACTATTTTGAGTAAAAAGTATGTTTATTTAAAATAAATTCATTTTTCAGTATAGTTTGTTTTAAGGAAATTATGTACAACTTACTATTTTGAGTATAAAGTATGTTTGTTTAAAATAAATTCATTTTTCAATATAGTATGTTTTATTTTGGGTTCCATTTTTTTTTTAAATAATGTCAAAGGGTTCCGCAACAAAAAAAGACTGCCCTAAGGCATTAACTCGCTTCTCTCAATCTACATTCTACCAACCCCCATCATACTTCTCAGACGCCTCATCTCAAACACATTCAAACTCCTTCTCTCTTCTTCTCTTATGTTCTATGTTTCTACCCCATACAGTGCTGTTGGCACAATCACTCCTTCATACAGTCTCCTCTTAGCATCCATTCCCAAATGTCTATTCCTCATTACACTCTTTAATCCACCAAGGAATTTACTCGCTTCTCTCAATCTACATTCTACCTTCACCTTCACTCCACCTTTTCCTGCCACATTTGCACCCAAGTATCTAAAATTATCCACTTCTTCCAGTCGCTCTCCCTTAATGCTCACTTCCAGTCTACTGCCACTTTCACCCCTTGTACATCTCATCACACTACTTTTACCCACATTCATCTTTAGCTTTCTTCTATCACATACTCTCCCAAATTCTGCCACCAACTTCCTCAATCCCTCCTCCGATCCTGCCACAAGCGCAGTGTCGTCCGCAAATAACAGCTGGCTCACCTCCCACTTTTCTCCATTTTCTTTAACCATCTCCAATCCCTGACCCACTACCCTTGCATTTACCTCTCACACTACCCCATCCATGTATAAGTTGAACAGCCAGGGTGACATAACGCATCCTTGACGAAGTCCCACCTTTACCTCGAACCACTCACTCTCTCCATTTCCAATCCTGACACAAGCTCTACTACTCTCATAAAAACTCTTGACAGCTCCTAGAAGCTTTCCTCCTATCCCATATATCTGCACAACCTCCCACAGTGCCTTTCTGTCTACCCTATCATAAGCCTTTTCCAGATCCATAAAAGCCCAAAAAACATCCTTCCCCTTTCCTATAGCTTCCTCACATATCTGTCTTACCACAAAGATCTGATCTACACAACCTCTACCTGCCCTAAATCCACACTGTTCCTCACCAATTACTCCTTCTGTTCCTCTCCTAATCCTCTCAATCAAGATCCTCCCATAAGCCTTCCCAACTACACTTAACGAGCTAATCCCTCTGAAACTACTACATTCACACTTGTCCCCTTTTCCCTTGTAAAGAGGAACTAAACAGGCACTCCTCCAGTCCTCCGGCACTCTACCCTCTCTCCAGCAAACATTAAATAACCTCACCAGCCAGTCCACCATCACTGTACCTCCCTTTTTCAGACATTCTGCATGGCATCCATCCAGACCAGGTGCCTTACCTGCTTTCATCATCTTAACAACTGCCTTCACCTCATCCTTCCTTATTTCTCCTCCATTCTCCTCACTCATCACTCTCATTTTCTTCGCATTTCCCACTGCAGCTATCTTTCCCTCCCTATCCTCCTTCACATTTAGCATACATACATATACCAAGGCTTTTTCCCCCTTCCAAGGGAGGTAGCCAAAAATGGAAAGGCATAAAAACACTACCACCCATTTCATCCCTAAATACACTCCACACCCCTCCCACCCTTCCTCTCATCTGAGCACCTCCTGGATGACGGGTCATCCCTGCACCCTGCCCACCGCCCTGGGTCAGAAGCAGTGTCGCAAGACACAGTACATCCACAGCGAGGCCGCTTCATTTAATCGGCGACCCCCCCTCTCCGTCCCCCTGTGCATATAAGGCGAGGACGGGGAGAAATCCCTTCGGGCTGCGTCACATTTAGCAACTCCCTAAAATATTCTGCCCATCTTCCCCTTACTGCCTTCTCTTCCATTATCATCTCTCCATCTGCACCTTTTACCTTTTCTTCTCTACTTGATTCGCCTCCTCTTCCTCTCTTAATTTCTTTCCAAAACATCTTTTTATTACTTTCAAAATTTTCTGTCATACTCCTACCCCATTTCACATCTGCTCTCCTCTTTGCCTCCTTTACCTTTTGCTTTACTTCTCTTTTCTTTTCTTTGTACCTCTCATATGACTCCCTCATCCTATTTTGTAACCAATCTATGAAAGCTCGCTTCTTCTCTTCTACAACCTTCTTTGTTTCCTCATCCCACCATTCACTACCCTTTCTTAAATAAATTAAAACAAATAATAATAATAATGGGTAAATCTATCTATATCCACATACCAAGAGGTTTTTCCTATTTATGAGAGAGGTAGCCAAGTCAAAGGCACATACCTACTCCCACCTATTCCACTCCCTTCCACCACACTTTCCTCCCTCCCATGCCAGCTCCTCATGGATGACAAGTCACCCCTGTATCCCACCCACTGCCCTGGGTCAGAAGCAAAGCAGCAAGACACAGTGCATCCACAGCATGGCTGCCTCACCCAATCAGCAACTCCCCATCTCTGTCCCCCTCATGCAGAAAAAGAGAAGATGGGGAGAAATACCTTTGGGCTGCATCAAAATATCATTCACACGTAAGCACCCCCTACCCCCTGCACCTCTCTTCCTTGCATAACATACACAGCAACTCTCCACCTATCCCATCTCCTGCCCTCTCTTCTCCTTGCTCAATAGACATTCCCTTCTTTCTCAATGCCCTCCTCACCCCATCCATCCATCTCATCCTAGGTGTTCCTTCAAGTTCACTCACTCCATCCCCTGGCTTCCACATCTCTCCCACTAATTCTTCCCCACTCACTCACCCCATATGTCCAAACCATCCCAACATTCTTTCACCAGTCCTATTTGTCATCTCCCCCTCCACTCCCACTCTCCTCCTAACCTCCTTGTTTTTTACTCCATCCAACCCAGCAACCACCACTATACTTCTCAGACATTTCATCTCAAACACATTCAAACTTTTCCTCCCTGCCTCTCCTAAATTCCATGTTTCTGTCCCACACAGAGCCAGTGGCACAATCACCCCCTTCATACAATCTCCTCCCTGCATCCACTACCAGATGCTTACCTCTCATAAGAAAAAATAATAAATAAATAATAATAATAATGATTAAATCACATAATACTCACCAATGCCGAAGTTTTGGACTACCTCTCATAGAAAAAATAAATAAATAAAAATAAATAAAATAATAATACATAAATATACCAAGGCTTTTTCCCCCTTACAAGGGAGGTAGCCAAAAAGGAAAAGGCATAAAATCATTCCCACCCATTCCATCCCTGAATACACTCCACACCCCTCCACCCTCCCTCTTATCTTAGCACCTCCTGGATGATGGGTCATCCCTGCACCTTGTCCACTGCCCTGGGTCAGAAGCAGTGTTGCAAGACACAGCACATCCACAGCAAGGCCACTTCATTAAATCGGCAACCCCCCCTCTCCGTCCCCCCATGCATAAAAGGAGAAGACGGGGAGAAATCCCTTCGGGATGCGTCGAAATTTTGCTCACACATACTACCTCACCCCCCATCCCCCCGGCCATTTCGCCTCATGCATCACAACATCATCCATATACAACCACATTCACCCGTCTTCTGTCCTCTCCTGTCCTTCCTCAACAGACATTCCCCTCTTCCCCAAATTATACTCACCAATGCCAAAGTTTTGGACAGTGTAGGTTAATCTGAAGTCAGGTAAAGTGTAGAGTTCTAGGTTGCCATTCTCTCGTACTCCTACAAGCCAATACGTGGGTCGTATCTCTTTCTGCCAACCCTTCCACCTGAAACAAAGAAAATAATTACATAACACATGACTCCTAGCACTGCATAGGAAGTCTTTAATTCAAAAAATGAGATATAAAAAGTGGCCACATGACCAACACAGTCAGGTCTGTTTCCCCTGGTCTCTCTTGCACGAGACCTACAGCTACCAAGTAATTGGCAATGGCCACCATGTGTTGTTGACCTACACAAAAGACTTTTTTCTAGTAAACAAATTGGTAAATACAACTTACCAGTGATTGGTTTGCTTCTTCTCTCCCAGAGCTTCAAATGTTTTGGGTGGATCAAACACAGATACGTCGGCATTACCATAGAGCATTTCATCTTCATCATCCAGCTCTCTGAGGACAGAAAAGTGAATTATAAATTTTGAAAAGGGGGCTGTGAGAGGTATTTCTTTAACACCATGTTTTGAGTTATATATAATTAAAGCTGCATCAGACAGCATATAATCTAAACTAAAAAATCCTGCATATTATACGCTGTTTGATAAAGCAGACACAGTATAAATGTCATACAGCTTACATTGAATTCTAGTCATGATTTGACCATGGGTTATCAAGAGTATCTATCCTTCAAATCTATTCAAAAGTACATACATATACCAAAGGCCCTTTCGCCCATCTCACATTCATCCAAACTTATCAGGTGTCCCTACAATTTTAGCTACTTATGGATAAAGGGTGTAAGAGGCCGGTAGATGAAGGTAGACAAGTGAGTAGATAGAGGGGTAGGTGGAGACCTATGCTAATGTTTAAAAACAACAGCCGACAGGAAGGGCTTAGTCATCCACGCGCTTGCTCGCGCCTTGTATATATATATGTTTATATATATATATAAACAATGTTGAGTTGCAGAGTGAAGGAGAGTGTCGCCTGGTGTTTTGGCAATATTGATAAACAGAGGTGACTGATTGTAATATCGCTGATGTAGCAAAAATTGTAAGCGTACAAGCCATTTCCGTTGCGACATAATGCTTACGTGGTGGTATCATTTGAAACAATATAACAGCCTCTCTGATTGGAGAAAAAGGTGGAGGAGGAGAAAAATTATTGGCACAGGAAGGAAAAGTCACACCCTTAAGGAGTGGCACTTGTTTGAGAAGTAAAAGGATATTGGATGAATGAAAGAGTGACGTCAGAACAAAGGTGGCTTGACGTAATGTAGAGGGATCGCAACGGGACTCTCGGGGTGTATATCACACAAGACCAAGAAGCAGAATGAAAATTTAAAATACATACATACATATACCAAGGCTTTTTCCCCCTTACAAGGGGGGTAGCCAAAAAGAAAAAGGCATAAAATCATTCCCACCCATTCCATCCCTGAATACGCTCCACACCCCTCCACCCTCCCTCTTATCTTAGCACCTCCTGGATGATGGGTCATCCCTGCACCTTGTCCACTGCCCTGGGTCAGAAGCAGTGTCGCAAGACACAGCACATCCACAGCAAGGCCGCTTTATTAAATCGGTGACCCCCCCCTCTCTGTCCCCCCATTGCATAAAATGAGAGGACGGGAAGAAATCCCTTCGGGCTGCGGCAAATTTTGCTCACACATACTACCTCACCCCCCATCCACCCGCCCATTCCACCTCATGCAATCACATCATCCATATACAACCATTCTCCATTCACCCCTGTCTTCTGTCCTCTCCCGTCCTTCCTCAACAGACATTCCCCTCTTCCCCAAAGCCCCCTTCACCCCATCCATCCACCTCATCCTAGGACGTCCCCTCATGTTCACTCCCTCCACATCTGCCTTCCACACCTCTTTTACTAGTCTTTCTTCACTCATTCTTTCCATGTGTCCAAACCATCCTAATATTCTTTCATCAACCCTATCTCCAAGCTCCTTTTCCACCCCTGTTCTCCTCCTCATCTCATTTAAAATAAAATTTTAAAATTTAAAATACACCCTCATTTTATTCACCCCTCAAGCTTAAAGAAGAAAAGGCAAGGGGCCTTAAGAACCAATTTCACAAGAACAACTCTAGAGAATTACTGCTATGGGTAGTGACAGTGGTGACGGGGGAGACAAAGGGTGATTTCTCCCCCTCCCCTTCCACCTTCTCCCAATCTTCCCTCTTTCTACATAAGGGGACAGAGGGGAGGTGGGTCAATGATTAAGTGAAGCTGCCTTGCTGTGGGTGTGCTGTGCCTTGCTGCATTGCTTTTGGCCCAGGGTGGTGGGCAGGACACTGGTATAACCCGCTATCCATGAGGAGCTGAGATGAGCGGAAGGAAAAAACATTTAGTATATTGATAGATAGATGGATAAAAGGTCATTCCTGTCACCTGCTCACTACTTAGGTCAAAGGTAATGCAGTAAGACAGAGCACCTCCACAGCAGAACCCCAAAAGCCAAACCTGGTTTACACTGCTTCCCATATGTATAAGATGTGGGTGTATGTTTTGACTTTGCCATCCCCTTTATAAGAGGGAAAGGATCTTAAGTGTTTAGCTCTTATCTGCAATGCAAGCAATAAAAAACATTTGATAACGTACTTCTTTATGTCTGCATCTGTCTTGAAAAGCTTGGGGTCAAGTTCTTGATCCTTTGGAAGTTGTGTAGTAAAAAGCCCAGACACATCACAGTATGCAGATATCGCTTGAAGCTTTGATTTCTGTAAAAATTGACAATGAGCTTATGACAAATTGCCTGTAAAATATATGTAAGCTCACAAATTATGTGGAATAATAAATTATGTGCATGTAAAATATATGTAAGTTCACAAATTATGTGGAATAATCTTGTCATAAACTGAATACAGGTTGAGTCCTGATTTTACAGAATGGCATTTACCAGAATCCTGGGTTTAGCAGCACAAATAATTTTGTAATAATACATACATATACTGATGTCTTTTTTCCCCCTTACAAGGGAGGTAGCCAAAGACAGTATAAATCCACTCCCACCCATTTCATCCCCACATACTCCACTCCCATTCACTACCCCTCCCTCCCTCTTTTCAAAGACATCCCCCTCTTTCCCAATGCCCCTTTTACCCCATCCATCTATCTCATCCTCAGTCGTCCCCTCATGTTCACCTCTGCCTTCCACACTTCTTTTACTAATCTTTATCAACTCATTTTTTATTATTATCATTATCATTATTACTATTATCATTATCATCATCATCATTATTATTATTATTATTATTATCATTATTATCATAATAATAATAATAATAAATAATAACAATAACAATAACAACAACAATAATAATAACAACAGCAACTGTACAACTGTTGCCTAATTTCCACAATTTAGAAACTGACAATCCAACAGTGGCTGGCTGGTAAAGAAAATAATCCTCTTCCCCTCAATTAGATCTCTCTGGCAAAATGAATAAAATAAAATAAAATAAATAATAATAGACTGCTGTCTGTTGTTTTAGTGTTGGGCTGTTCCTATGTCACCACATTGAAGTCTTAACAAGAGGGGAACAATCACTAGTTGTCAGCTCTCTTTATGTGAAAAGGTGGAGGAAATAGAAACTTAATAAGGAGAGATCTTGAGGCTGGATCTGAGACTAAGTGCCAGCCACAAGATGGAGGTCAGGATCTTGACAGGTTTTGAAGATGGGGTGTACTTAGAAAATTATTCTAATGTTCATCTTGCACGATCACTACCTTTGCGTAATAACACCTGTCATTCATTCCAGCAAAATACAATACTGGTGCCAAATACCAATTACATTTAACCACTTTGGTACAATGATGCCTACACAGGTGTCATGAGGCACAAATGGACAAGGATGATGGCGTCAGTGTCTTCATTATATATATTTTTTGTAGTTGTACATGAGTTACCACCAGATTCTGTTAACTGGTTTGATTATGTTTTCTGTGTTTATTATTACTCAGAGGAAAAGAGAACAAGTAATACAGCAGTGACTTTATAATGTGAGTAGTGTGATGAATCATACATATGGCAGCCGATGCTGCGCATAAGAATTTGACTTGTACTGAAGTGGTTAAAAGAAAACAAAGCAAAAATATACTCACAAAATTGTTGATGATCTTGGAGGTGGTAAGCTTAGGTGGTGCATTACGTGAGGTGACTAAGGTGAAAATGACCAGAGTTCCATCCTGTGCTAATATGGTCAAGTATGGGTCTGCCAGTGATGCTAACACCAATGGGAATCCAACATCAACAGGGACATGCTGGATTTGTTCCGTTCCCTCAAGGAGTCGCACACCACCGCTTGTCACCTAGTGCAAAAATTAAATTATTTGAACAATCAATACCTTGATTTTTTGTAATGGGAAAATACATAGTGGAGTATCCCTAGTCCCTTTCCTCTACCCCAGTTAGTTACCATCTATGACATGCATAGGAACATGGTGGCAGCATTCTTCTCCCCCTCCTTACACAGGGAGATCAGAAAAGAAGTGGCAAAGAATAGGTTCAAGGATTCAGCAACAGTACAAAAGCATCTCATTATTTCTTTACAAGTAGAGACTTTACTCTAACACAGATGAATAATGTGTGGCTCTGATCCATAGGGGCACCTCAAAGCAATCCCCAATGTACTAACTCCATATCACCATGCAGTCAACACTCTGATACAGGTAAGAACAGCATACAATTTAACTCAGCTACCCCCCTTGTAAGGGATAAAATCCCCTTTGGTATATGTATGGTCAATCAACATATATTTTTATATTGGAATAATTCTCCATACAACAATATGCATTAATCCATAGCAAACATACTGTTTAAATATGGATTGATTGATACTGTTTAAACATCTAAATAACATCAATCAATCCATATTCAAACATACATACATACATATATATACTCTTTCCCCCTTACCAGGGTGGTAGCCAAAGTCAAAAGGCATAATTCCACTCCCTCTCATTTCATCCCCACCCAGTGTATATTGTTATATCTTGATTCAAGATTAAAATATTCAAACAATACATTTATATATGGAGGGGCCAAGGGTAACATACTGATTTAAATAGTTTCAAAATCTGCATTCATAAAAATGTAAAAGTGAATATTGTCTTAACTTTCTATACGCATCATATCTAAAGTACATATTTCGTATATACCAAAGGCCCTTTTCCCTTTACTAGAGGAAAGGTTGAGTCAAAGGACACCCATATCCTACATAAATAAAACCCAATCATCCCTTTATCTCACTACTTCAAGGATGAAGAGCCATCCATATTCCTTGCTACACTGCTTAGGTCAAAGGTAATGCAGCAAGTCATAGCTCTTCCACATCAGGGCTCAACAGCCACAATGGGTTTCCATGCTACTTTATGGTATGGCAACCACCCTCTTCATCCACTCAGAATTAATAATGAAGCAAATATGAAGAATATCCATTTGGGCCATAGCGTCCCTTCATCTGTTCACAATCTCCCTCCAATCACTCTTAGCTTTTGTACTGGATTTTTCCCTGTCTGACACAGGGTTCTCACTCTTTGTCAATTCTTTTTCATGACTTTTTTAGGACTTTTCATGACCCATTCTTGCACTTTTATTAGGACCTATGAACAGAAATTCCTGAATATTTTACAAAGCCCAGCACTTGCAAAAATGACCAGAAAACATCATTCAATGCCAGTGGACCTGAAGAACATCTTGTCCACTGTTAGAACCACCACAGATGATGAGTGAAATAATTTTATTTTGGTGGAAAAACAAAATTCATTACTTTTTCTTGATTTTTTAACTTTTTAAGAATTTAAGGACTTTTCAGTACTGGATTTTTATAATACATGACTTTTAAGGTTTTTAAGGACCTGTACAAACCCTGTGACAGACACTGCAAAATATCCAAAGTACCTTTCTACCCTTTACCCCACTGAGATTTGAAATATGTCTCAATAATTTCCCTAAGACTATGGCTATTCAAGGGAAGAAAGGTAAGAAATAATTTCCTAACCTGCACTATATATCTATTGTTACCGATGTTGCCAGCAAAAATGGTTCTTGCCGTGGTATTGAACCCCGATTCTTCCAGCTCATGAATTTCCTCCTCCGTACGTAAAATAAGTGATGACTCTTTACGTGAGAGAATAAGGAAAGAGTGGTCGGGCACTCCTTCCCTCCGTCGATCCACCTTCCCTACCAGCGTCCACATGTCAACCACATCAGGAAGGTCAAAGGTCGTTAATACCTGTGATATATGTGAGGAATTAGATTAATATAAATATTACCTTGAACAGTTGTTTTATTACATTATCCGTATAAGATACGCAGGGAATTATAACGAACCTGAGGTTTGATGGATCTCTGCAAGACAGACAAAGCCCCATTCTTGCCATGTCCAGAGGTGGTGACAATTTCTACACATGGATCCAACGTACTTTCATACTCTTCACTCAAGAAGGCCGGTTCTCCTATTGTCACATTACCACACGGTCCAATATTTAACAAACTGTCCATAACCTATAACAATTATGATAAACTATATTAAAATTCCTTGTTCTTACAAGGGAACATCCTGTCATCCATTCACAATATCATTCCATTCACTCCTATATTTTGCATTCTCTCCCCCACGTGAATCAAAAAACTTGATTACCCCACCCATTCACCTGATTCTCCTCTATACTCACCTCAAATGTGTATGACGTTACTAAGACTGCTGAAGTTTCTTCCTGACCGTACACTTGAAGTGCATCTACATCTTCAATATCATCAACATTACTGGCTATCCAGTCACCTGCAGTATCAAGTTATTTGTATGAAAATTTTAACTCAGTACAATATCTAAGATCTTGCCAATTCATACATGATAAACTTTGATCCACAGTTGTTGTTGTTGTTGTCGTTCCCTAGACTGTCTGTCCGAGCAGTCCCGTCTCCCCAAGGAAGGCCACAGCCGAAACTGGGTTTTCCCACAAATCCCTTATAGAGTGTATGTTGTGTTGTTTGCGTGCATGATTGTGTATAATGCAGTCTTCCATTATGTGTTGTATGGTATGGGGTGAAGTGTTACATCCTGGGCAGCTGTTCACAACACGGTCGTCCAGCCTCTTCTGGTAGCTTAGAAGTGCTGGGTGGTGACCGCATCGCAGTCTGGCCAAGTGGACTCTGTCCTTTCGTGGGAGAGAGGATTCAGAAGGGTGGATATCAGGGGGTCTGGCATGCAGCAGTGTGTTGTCTTTCAGTGTGTTAATGGAGCGGTGAGTGATATGATTATGAATATGTTTCCGGAGGCTGGTATTTGGTGGTTGTGGAGGAAGAGAAGAGAGTATCTGTGCGTAATAAAGGTCTTTGGGTGTAGTTTTAATGTTTCTTGGTGTGTGTGGGTGTTCTGCTATGTAGTGTAGCGGGTGTGATGTGTTTGTGGTGGCTGCAGCAAGTGTTTGTGTGCCTCTCATGTCGAGGTGGTCCTTGACTTTGAGGACTTTTGTTTCATGGTGTAAATGGTCTGTAGGTGATGTATTTGTGCAGCCTGTAATTGTTTTTAGGGCTTTGTTTTGTATGATTTGAAGGGTGTTGTGGTGTGTCTCACTGAGATTAGGAGCCCATGCAGGACTCGCATAATTCATCACTGAGCGTATGCATTGTTTGTATATTGTTATATTGGTTTCTTTGTTTTGTCCAAATGTTGATCCACAGTTATGTATGTGTCTAGCAACAAATAAACAAAAATAAATCACATTCAGTACCACAATTAAATATAACCTGAATAACATTATTAGACAGTAAATCAAAAGATTGTGATGAATATTTTTAATCCAAAGATTATTTACTATAGTGTACAAACCTAGTGAGTCAAGCTTCTTTTTCTTGGATGGTGGTTCTGCGTCTGAAGATATATTTCCTCGTGCCCTTATGCCATCACACTGTTCTTTTTCTGTGAAGAGAAGGAGCAACGAGTTGCCCAGACGTGACCCAAGGAACAGGTAATGTTCTTCACATACTGTCATCTGCAGAGGGTGTATAAATAACAGTTGTTAATAAAAAAAAAAAGCAAAAGAAGATACATACATACATACATATACCAAAGGCTTTTTCCCCCTTACAAGGGAGGTAGCCAATTAATTTAGAATATATAGCAACAGCATGAACCAACAGCCTTCTCCAATTTGTAAGGGGAATGACTGAATCAAAGCACACTCTCATAACCTAAAGACCTGCTTACCTATCCCTTCCATCTCAGTATCTCACATCCATTCAACTCCCATTTGTTTTCCTATTTATCTTAATTCCTGTGAATGATGGGCCATCCCTATCCTCTGCCTGGGTCAGAAGTAGTGCAGCAAGACAGCACATCCAGAGCAGGGCCCTATAGCCAAAGCTGGTTTATCCCCACTGCTTCATTTACATGGTGACCATCCCTCCTCCTCCACCCACAAATAAATAAGGAAAACAAGGAGAAATCCCTTTATGCCATATCATTTTATCATCCATTTACAACCATTCTACACTCAAACCTGTCTCTTTCCCCCTCCTTTCCCTGCTCAACAGACATTCCTCTTTTACCCAAGGCCCCCCTTCACCCCATCCATCCATCTCATTTTCAGTCTTCCCTACAAGTTCACTCCATCCACCTCTGTCTTCCACAATTTGTTGTTGGTCTTTCTTCACATATGATTGAACCATCCCAGTACTCTTTATCAACCCTATATGACAGTTCCCTTTCCACCTTCACTCTCCACCTCACCTCCACATTTTGCACTTCTGACCAAGGCAAAGGAGCTAAAATTAAAGGGAAAACAAATGAGTGTGGGATGGGTTAAAGATGAGTACTTGCTTTGGTTGGCTACCTCCTTTATATGGAAGAAGAGGCCATTTGGTGTATAGATACATAGATATCTATTCTACTTGCTGCTAAGTCATTTTACTCATCTGACTGAAACCCTATCCATACTGAAACAGTTGAAACACAAAGATGTGTGGACATTTCACATCACAATACTCACACAGCATGTAAGAACAGATGCAGCTGCTTTGTCGAACATAAAACTCCTCACAGATCTCATTGAGTCAGCCACTAATGTTAATACAAACAATTCTCCACCCTTGAGTGATATGACAAGCTGGTCATCACTAATAAATGTTCCGTGAGCATTGTCTAATGAAATTATGACACCTTCCTGCTTTCCTGCAATTAAAACATTAAATTCCATAAAAAAAGAATTTATTATTTCATCTAAATTAAACTGGCTCAATGTCATACATATGTTAGCATGACTGCAATGTGGGTGAAAAAGCATACTTATTCTGAAAAAAATCTTTGAACAGGAGAAAGTAAAATAAGGAAAAAAATATAAAAACAACCAAATATATGTAAAAAAAAGCTGGGTGGGTATGGCCGAGTGGTAAGAGGTCATCCTTTCTCCTAGCAAAGAAGTGAATGTTTGATAATAGTTTTTTTTGTCATGACAATTCTATTAAGTTACCCTCTTTAAGTGGCAGTGGTGGCAGAAAAAATTAATAAATAAATACATAAAGAAATGAATGAACAAATTCACTTAGCAATTCACTAGAAAAAAATCAAACATATAAAGGAGAATATTGTACTTACGTAATGGGAAGTTTGTGTTCTTATCCCCCATTGAACTGAGTGATACCCCATAGGGAGGCACCGACTGGGTGAGGTAGGTTAGCGAGTTGGCAGCAAAAAGAAGAACACCACCAATGGGCTTGGGCACAGGAATAAGCTTTAGGCAGTCGTGAGGAAGGCCACTGAGAGACCAAATCACTGGATGGTGCCGCTGGCTGATGTTCAAAGAAATTGTGGCCATTGCACATGTGTCTTGACGAACGGCTAGACGACTGAAAATACAAAGATGACAAATGTCAACAAATTTCAACAAATATCTGTGTGCCAAGACAAGTGATACACATGAATATTAGAACATACAGAAGTGTCTGAGAAGTATGATGGGGGTTACTAGGCTAGATAGAGTGAGAAATGAGGAAGTGAGGAGGAGAACAGGGGTGGAAAGGGAGCTGGGAGATAGGGTGGATGAAAGAGTATTAGGATGGTTTGGACACATGGAAAGAATGAGTGAAGAAAGATTAGTAAAGGAGGTATGGAAGGCAGATGTGGAGGGAGTGAACATGAGGGGACGTCATAGGATGAGATGGATGGATGGGGTGAAGGGGGCTTTGGGGAAGAGGGGAATGTCGGTTGAGGAAGGACGGGAGAGGACAGAAGACAGGGGTGAATGGAGAATGGTTGTATATGGAAAATGTTGTGATGCATGAGGTGGATTGGACGGGGGAATGGGGGTGAGGTAGTGTGTGAGAGCAAAAATTTTGACGCAGCCCGAAGAGATTTCTCCCCGTCCTCTCCTTTATATGGGGGGACGGAGAGGGGGGGTCGCCGATTTAATGCTGTGTCCTGCGTCACTTCTTCTGACCCAGGGCAGTGGACAGGGTGCAGGGATGACCCGTCATCTAGGAGGTGCTAAGATGGGAGGGAGGGTGGAGGGGTGTGGAGTGTTTTTGGGGATGAAATGGGTGGGAATGTTTTTGTGCCTTGTCCTTTTTGGGTACCCCCCTGGTAAGGGGGAAAAAAGCCTTGGTATATGTATGTATGTATGTACATATCTTAGCCAAACAAAGTTGAATTTTTTTTTCATCTTTTTTCAAACCATATACCCTTTCCCATAAAACCTGGTAACTAAACATGACAGAGAGAAAGCATCAAAATTCTCTTTCAAATCCCACTTATCCCTTTCACTACTTCCTATCTATATACCAAGGAGTTTTTCCTCCTTATAAGGGAGGTAGTCAAGTCAAAAGGCAAATACCCACTCCCACCTATTTCACTCCCCTCCACCACCATTTCCTCCCTCTCATTTCAGCTCCTCATGGATGACAGGTCATCCCTGTATCCCACCCACTGCCCTGGATCAGAAGCACTGCAGCAAGACACGGCACATCCGCAAAGGCCACTTCACTTAAAGGTCAGATATCAACAGATATACCATTCACTAAAAATAATCAAAAAAGTACTTTTTAAAAGCATACAAATAAAGTTTTTACCTATTACAGAAGAATTTATTCAGAAAATTCACTTTTAATTGCGCCTCGCATACCACTTTTCCGAAGTCTAGATATTCAGAATAACAATATTGTTTGTTTGGCAACTGTGACGTCATGAACGCGGAATTCCCCGAACCTTTCCCGAAGCACACGGGCGGAATGTTTCGAATAGCAGACGACGCAATGAAATGAAGACAAAACTGTTTTTTGACAAATTTGATAAGATGTAGATGGTGGAATTATATAGAATACTGTCAGTATGTTTTTTTTATGTACATTAAACTGTAAATACAAAAAGTTATCATTATTTATGGAAGTCTTGATATCTGACCTATAAAGGTCAGATATCAAGACTTCCATAACTTTTTGTATTTACAGTTTAATGTACATAAAAAAACATACTGACAGTATTCTATATAATTCCACCATCTACATCTTATCAAATTTGGCAAAAAACAGTTTTGTCTTCATTTCATTGCGTCGTCTGCTATTCGAAACATTCTGCCCGTGCGCTTCGGGAAAGGTTCGGGGAATTCCGCGTTCGTGACATCACAGTTGCCAAACAAACAATATTGTTATTCTGAATATCTAGACTTCGGAAAAGTGGTATGCGAGGCACAATTAAAAGTGAATTTTCTGAATAAATTCTTCTGTAATAGGTAAAAACTTTATTTGTATGCTTTTAAAAAGTACTTTTTCGAGCAATACGATGATTTTTAGCGAATGGTATATCTGTTCATATCTGACCTTTAATCAGCAACCCTCTCTCCATCCCCCTCATGCAGAAAAAAAGAAAAGACAGGGAGATATCCATTCAGGCTGCGTCAAAATATCATCACAATATCATCTGTACACAATTCTCCATTCACCCCTATCCTCTGCCCTCTCTTTTCCTTGCTCAATGCTCCTTTCATCCCATCCATCCATCTCATCCTCAGCTGACCCCTTAAGTTCTCCCTCCACATCTGCCTTCCACACCTCTTTCATTAAACTGTCTAATCTTTACTAATCTTTTACACTCCTTCCTAAAAAAAAAAATCTAAATCATCAAACAACCAAAATTTTGCTCACCCTGGAAAGGTCTTGATTGGTTCATAGAGGAGCATCAAGGTAGGATCATAGTATCCATGTAGAAATTGTATGTCAATAATATTATCAATTCTTGGAGTATCAAACTCTTTTGGGTTGATAATATACGACTGTTGGACTGGACCTTTTAGGGGAACACCTGAATATTCTATGTCATCCCCAACCACCTGCCGAAATGGGAGGATGACTATCTTCCTGCCATATATTAGCATAGCTGCACATCGTTCTTCAGGATCCACACGAACAATCGGATTACACGTGCTCTGTGTCCAACCACCCTAAAATCAAGATAAAATAACATAAACAAACATGGAAAACAATCATCAGGTAAAACAGAAAAAACTTGTACTATGGTAATTTTATCTGTATTACTCAAAACATTTTTATCAATCAACTGTAATTAAATTGTTAAAAGTTAAATGTGTACTTATTAGTCTTTTATATAAAAAACATTAAATTATTTCTTTACAAGAAACATTTTCACTGACCTTGATATCTTCCTTTTCAAAATAATGAAGAGAAACTGTCTTGAGAGTGTGGTGGTGTGGATCATATTCTACAATCGAAAGTTTGGCATCACAAAAGGCCAGGAGGAGGGAGTCTCGCATGGGGTTAAGCGACACAGAGGCCATGGACATGACATTGTCATGAAGTGTATACATTGCCATGCATTCCAACTTGACTTTTGGGGGTAAATCACCTGCAACAAAGAAGGTGCTAGTTTTAATTCAAAAATATAAATCACAAAATAAAATGTCAAAATGTGGAGGTATCAAAAGTACAAAGTAAAAAAATATGCCTACCTTATAAATAGTAAACCCACAAATACCAAGGGCCAACTGTAAATACAACTATGCAACATATTTATGAGTTACAGTATATCACTACAATATGCATAATAATGTAAACTATACTTTTACTAACTTTTACTGTGCCGATCATCTTTCCGATAGGGTTTTGTAGGAACATCAGGAACAAGTCTAAACACTCTAAGTATGTTTGCACTGCCAACAATCAGAGACTTGTCACGGCGACTGAAAAAGTGACAGTACAGGGAGAGTTCCACCCCTGTAGCTGGATGAGTAGTCTTGCATATGTTGTACATGGTGGGTCTCTATATCAGAACTGAAATATAAAATGGAAACACATAAAACTCTGGACATTCTAATATTTATCACAAAGAAACTTTATAATCGATGGCAATAGAATGGGCTCTTTGTTTTATCTATATACCAAGCACATCTTCCTCCTCAAAAAGGAGGTAGCCAGACACAGTGAAACTGAGCCTTCTAATTAGCATTACTGTGACTAAATTCTTTAGAAATACATTTCTAAATATACAGTATTCTGAAGCTTTGAGTCAATTTTTGACCTATAGTCTTTAATCAAAGACTACAATTACTCTTTACTTGTGTCATGTGTGGTTGATTAAAAGTTATTAGTAATAAATTGATAATTAGTTCAATTTGCAGTAATTAATGTTCCAGGAATGAACAAGAATATGACAGAAAAAATATAATTTTATTTAAGTTTACAGTTATTTACATGGATGTCAAAATCAATATACACAAAAATAATTTGTATGGCTTATTTAAAAATTTGTGATGCTTATTGTTAAAACCAAAAACAAAATACAATAGGTTTAAGATAAAAAGTCCAGCCACCACATGAACACAAGTACAAAAGGTGACACGCACAACATTTTAACATTGGGAAAACTTAACTTACGTAAGCGCCAGCACCCTTAGGTAGAAAAAGGGGAAAATGCCTCAAAGGGTCTCTGACCTGCCTTTACATAGTACACAGAGTGCAAGGGTTGCCAAAAACCGCTATGGCATGGGACTGACAACCTAATGGCTCTAGTTAAGAATCAGACCTACATAACCCTTACTAATCTCAAATCTATTCAGAGCCCATTACATAATTTATGGGTCTCACTTCTCAATCTAAAATCAGATAGAAAAAAAATAAATAAATAAAAAATAAGAGATTATGATTTGCCGGTCTACTAGGATTGCCAAAAGAACTAAAATCTTTTTAATTCTGGTCAGTGAAACAAAGGGTTTTGAACTTAAAATAATATACATAAACTGGAGGTTTGTTTAAAGACAAGCCCCCTTGAATCAACGCCGTATTTAACTCCTTGAATACGATGATGCTTACATAAGTGTCATGAAGCATAAGTGAGTATATGAGGTTGCCAGCATCAGCTTCCTGACTATATCTATTTTGTAGTCGTAGCTGAGTGACCTTCTTATTCTGTGAACAGGCTTGATCATTTTTTCAGAGGTTACAAACATTCTGGGTGAAAGAGAATGAGTATAACAGCTGTAATTATATTTTATAACACATGTATTGTGATGCATCATCGTACGTCAGGCAGCTATTCGTATTGTGTGCATGAATATTTGCCTCATATTGAAGAGGTTAAAACAAACAAAACTTAGCAAAATCTCTTAACCCCTTCCATACGGTGCCGCACACGTAGGCGTCATGGACTTAGATCTCGGTGGCAGCAGCCAATGCCAGCCGTACGACGTGTCGTAATAATACTCGCATCATAAAATATAGTCACCGCTTATATCGATCGTTCTCTCTTCACCCGTGAATTTTGATAACCATAGAAAATGCGATTACAAAAGAATTAGAAAGAATGTCATTATGGAGGGGCGACTACAATAAATATAATCAAGACGCCGATATGGCAGCCTCGCGAATACACTCGCTCCCCATGACGCCTACGTGTGCGGCACCGTATGGAAGGGGTTAATATCTAAACAATGTCAGCACAGCCAACAGTTGAGGGAAACTATGCTCAGCCTCCATAGGCTGAGTGAAACTTGATCTCCAAGAAAATTGTGGTGACCAGTCCGAAGTTATTCCTGGGCCAATGCCTAGCCAGCCTAAAATAAACAAACAGCAGAAACAGGTGTGTGACTGCCAAAATCCCAGTGATGGGTGAAATAGAGCCACAACAATACATAGAGACCACATGGCTGAACACTGATGTTAGAACTGGAGTGTGGGAACAGTGAGAAAAAATATAAATGTTGAAACATGACACCTGTCACACGGTAGCATAGTGTGAGAAAATGCCAACTGAGGCAGGAGTCAAAAATGCCACTCTGCGGCCAAAATTACTTGAATGTTTTCAAATTCTAATCTAATAAATCATTATCTACCCCTGATCCATACAGTATGACAAATTCATATACCTCATCACACACTGAATAACTGAATGTGCTATAAAAATTCATATCTCAATTAGAATCATCTCCAAAAACTAGAATTCAATAAATAGTGCCAATCCTAAGGTGAGGTCATGATATTCATTTGCTGTCCTCTAATAACGGGACTAGGTGTGCCACCTGGGGCAGTCCTGCCCTCCTCTAGCATGGGTATAATTACTGCCAAACTCTACCTAACAATAGTTAGACCCATTCTTGACTATGCAGAAGAGTTTTGGTTTCCATCCTATAGAATGGATATTAATTCACTACAATTAGCTATGAGGAGAATGACCAAAATATTACAAGAGATAAGAAACTTTTCTTACAAAGACAGGCTTAGGCACCTAAACTTACAACCTATGGAAAGACATTGAGTGTGGGGTGATCTAATAGAGGTATTCATATGGGTCAAGGGGTTTAACATGGGTGATATAGACAAGGTCACCATATTAAGACAACAGGACAGGAAACACAGTAATGGGTCTAAATTGGACAAATTTAGGTTCAAGAAATAGACATGGTTTATCAACAGTGGTTAATAAACAGAATAGAGTGAGCACTGCAACTAATGGTTGTTTTAAAAGAATATTAAGATAACTTAAAGGATAGGGATGATAGGTGGTAATGGACATAGAACTGTCTAGTGTAGGCCTTATGGTCTCTTGTATTCTCCTCCATTCAGAAATTCCAGAATCACACAAACATGGATTTTCAACATGAGCCTTACTTTGTACAATAGCTCATAACCTAACCGATCATAACAATTCCATAGAAAAAATAGATCTTTCATTTGCAAAATTGAAAGAAATGAAAAATATGTTTGCAGGACAGTATCAATGTGGAATAGTCTCTCCTTGGTGGTTGCTCAAACTGTTTTGTTAAATTACTTCAAACACTGTCAAGATAAAAACTAGAATAACATTAACTTTAAATTTGACATGACCAAACTGCAACCACAAGCAACCCTCAGTCAACGCATTGAGCACCACCAAGTAAGTGCAGCACAGAGCTGTCAATGACTAGAGTACAGTATATACTTAAGTGTACTTAAATGTAAGTGTATGGTACTGAAATAGAACCCTCCATTCATGTTCTTATGTCACTGCTATCAAATTTCTCATTTTCTTGACTTCTACTGCACATAGGCCGTTAGGGTCATAGCTTAGTGTTACAAGTGGATAACATAAGGCTGTCACTAATTACAGTATTTATACTACTCACAGAAAATATCTATATATAGCCTCATACTTAATACGTCCTATTAAAAGATTAAATTAAAGAACATTATGTGCCATACTTTTTAATCGAAGGCTTGTTTGTCATCCACCCAGGTATATTTAGATCCTCAATAGCAGAATAGGTCACTACCTCATCTCGGTCCGTGGCAGTTTAGTCGACCCCATAACTACCAAGTATAAATAGCTTATGGTCTAATCTATTTCATATTCACCTACGTGGTGAATTTCGTAGCTTTCGCACTTCTGTACATTAACAGATTTGAAACTATGTTACTGTATTTGTCACTTGTGACTTTTCCCGGCTGACTTCTCCCATTCCGTAAACAATCATTATATCTCACTCACCTCAATCTTTATTAGTCTCAATCATTCACAGACGATGTAATTTGTAATAGGGAATTACATTTTATTGCATACCAATGTATAATAACTTAGGGTACACTATAAAATTTCAATGAGAGACCTGTGGCATCATTGCTTCGAAGACCGCTCCACCATGAGATAAACAATGTGTGCTGAATTCAGTAGACTGAAACGTGCTAGATTAAAACTTTTAGCGAAACGAACAATATTTCTGTATTTGATCAAATAATTTGAATACTAGGAATAAACTTATAAGTTTAAGGAGTTATTGCTGTATCACCCTAAATTCCTCTCTTTTTCAAAACTCATATTTTTTCTTCACCTCCTTTGGCAAACAGTTAAAGTATTGCTACTTTTCTGCTGACTTATAAAAATAGTGCTTTCACCACTTGGTGTGGGTTAAGTTGTAAAAGACGACTGGTTTGTTATGGAATAGTGTGGTTGAGGGCCCCGAGATAATCACCAGCCACTTACAACAGATCATCGGAATAAGTGATGAACATTGTCCTATCCAGTGGCGTGCAGAGGAGTTGGGTGGAAGCGAAAAGAGGATGGGTGAATCCAAGAGGTATCATTTGGGAGAAAAGAAATTAATAGATTTTGTTGATTTATATTAGAATAAAGTGTTTATTTTATCTTTCGTCTGTGTTCACATATTCAAAATATTTCTCAGTACTAGACATTACACTAGAAAATTTGTGGTATATAATCAAGGATTTGGCCCCTGGGCCTAGCATAAGTAACAACAGTTCGGCAAGACACTAATTTCACAAAAATATTATTTGCATACTGATACAGGACAATACAAAGCAATGAAGACTGTGATAGTTTATAGTGGGACCTGGACGAACTCAAAGAATGGACAGAGGGGTGGCTCCTAAGTTTTCATCCAGAGAAGAGCAAGTATATGAGGATAGGGAGTACCGCAATGGAAGAGAAGGGTTATAGTTTGTACGGCAACATCAGTAAGACAGGAAATGAAAAAGACATAGGGGTGATCATAGATGACAAACTAAATTTCTCCAGCCACTTGGCAGAAAAAATCAATAAAGCCAATATGTTAGTAGGGCTGATCAGAAGGACCTTTCAACATTTAGAACCAAACATTCTTAAGCCTCTGTACACGGCTCTTGTAAGGCCACACTTGGAGTACGCCAACCCGGTGTGGTGTCCCCATCTGTTGAAGGATTTGGAGGCTGTGGAGAATGTACAGCGGAGAGCAACTAAATTATTGCCATCCCTCAACGAGTTATCGTACGAAGAGAGACTGAGGAAGTTGAACTTGCCCACCTTGGCGTACAGGAGATCCCGGGGGGACCAAATTGAGACATACAAAATCGTCACTGGTGTATATGACAGAAACTGCACTGAGGGTCTCTTTGAATTTAGAGAGGGGTCCAGTACAAGGGGAAATAGTCGGAAAATATTTAAGCCAAGAGCAAGGTTGGACCCGAGAAAGTTTTCCTTTAATAACAGTCATTAATAATTTGAATGAGCTGCCAGAATGGGTGGTAAATGCAGACACAGTCAAAAGTTTTGAGGCAAGGCTAGACAAATTCTGGGAGGGACAAGAGCAAATATATGATTATAGAGCACAAATTAACACTGCACGCGTCCAGCACCAACAGCATACAGACGCTCCTCTACTTACGTTCATTCGTTTTACGTTTTTTCGAATTTACGTTTGAACTGACGGTAAAAAAAAAAAAGTGTAAATTTTTGTTTTGAGTGAATTTTTTAGTTTACCGCGCTCTCCGTAGTTCAAACGATACTTGCGCACGACGCTGCGTCCATTGTTTACATTGCGCAGACGACAAACTGAACATGCCTTGCCTCCTCCTCCTCCACCATCTCAATTTATGTTGCTTGAATTTAATCTATTTGAAATTAATGTTATTATTTTACAATGTTATGTGTTTAATTAATGATTTAGGGGTGTTTTATAAGATACGGTAATAGAATTTACCGATGTATAGTACAGTAACAACTTACGTTCTTTTTCAACTTACGTTCGGCCGTTCGGAACGTAACTAAAAAACGTAAGTTTAGGAGCGTCTGTACTAGAAATCAGGCTGCCACACTGGAGTCACAGGCCACATAAGGCCTCTTCCAGTAAAACGTCAACTGTAATCAACTGATACGCTAACGGCCGGCCATACGTACACTACATTACTAACATCACATTAATCTCAAGTCGTTTATATACATAATGAAAAATAAGGGGCCCAAAACCGAACACTGAGGAACTCCACTAATAACGCTACCCTATTTGGATTTTACACGGTTGAAGGTGACCTGCTGTTTCTTCCAACTGGTTCAATTGCACATTGTGACCGAGTCGCCCCTTTCTCTTCTTTCTTCCAAGAATAAGAAACCAAACGTTTATGGATAGTGTGTGTGTGTGTGATTCACCATGATTCACCATTGTCTTGGATCACGTGTTGGGCTCGTGATTGACAGCTATTTCCCTCCCGGAAGAGCGCTCAGAGCTCATATATGACCGATCTATGGGTAATGCTGTGACCTTACACGCACACACATCCCCAACTCCCCGACCACGAGAGTTGGAGTAAGGACTCGCACCGCAGCGATACTGAAATTATTTCAGCCCTGGGCGGGATTCGAACCCAGACCGCCAGAATGACAGCCGGAAACTCTACCACCGCAACATCGAGTCGTGTGTGTATGTGTGTGTGTGTAATGAAACGAATCCACTTGTTTCGTCTTCTGTCTCATCCGCTGAGTCATGCAACTCCAATGCTTCATGTCTCTCCTCTCCTCTCTTTCTCTTCTTTCTCCTCTTCTCTCCTCTCCTCTCCTCTCCTCCTATTCTTCATCCTCTCCTCTCTTCTCTTCTCCTCGCCTCTCCTCTCCTTCCCTCTCCTCTTCTTCCCTTTCCTCTCCCCTTTTTTTATCCTCTCCTCGCCTCTCCTCTCCTCGCCTCTCCTCTCCTCTCCTTTCTTCTTCTCTCTTCTCCTCTCTTCCCCTTCTTTATCCTCTCCTCGCCTCTCATCTCCTCTCTTCTTCTCTCCTCTCCTCTCCTCTCTTTCCCTTCTTTCTCCTCTTCTCTCCTCTCCTCTCTTTCCCTTCTTTCTCCTCTTCTCTCCTCTCCTCTCCTCTCTTTCCCTTCTTTCTCCTCTTCTCTCCTCTCCTCTCTTTCCCTTCTTTCTCCTCTTCTCTCCTCTCCTCTCTTTCCCTTCTTTCTCCTCTTCTCTCCTCTCCTCCTCTCTATCCTCATCTCCTTCCATTCTTTATCTTCTCCAGGCTCCCCTCTCCTCTCCTTTCCTCGCCTCTCCTTTTCTCTCCTCCCTCCTCTTCTTTATCCTCTCCTCTCTTCTTCTCTCCTCTCCTCTCCTCTCCTCTCTCCTCCTCCTCTTCTTTATCCTCTCCTCTCCTCCCCACCTTTATCCTCTCCTCTCTTCTCTTTCTCTTCTTTCTCCTCTCCCTCCTCTCCTCCTCCCTCTTCACCTCTCCTTCTACCTCCTCTCCTCTTAAACATATAGACGAATAGATAAATGTTTAAACATGTAAATAAAAATATGAATAAGCATATAAACATATAGACAGATAGATAGGTAGATAAACATATGAATAAACAAACAAAGAAATATACAGATAAATAAAAGATAAGCAAATAAAAAGATAATAAGCAAATAAAAAGATAATAAGCAAATAAAAAGATAATAAGCAAATAAATAAATAAGCAAACATATCAAATAACTAAATAAATAGATATATAAAAATCTACATAAGTAAATAGAAAGATGAATAAATATGTGAGTGGATAAACTAATAAATAAATAAACGAATAGGTGAATAAATAAATGAATAGATAAACGAGTAAATAAATTAATAAATAGATAAATATATAAAGGAATATATAAAAAACACACAGTAGCTAAATATATGCAGAAACTACATTTGTTTTCCAACAATAAAACAACAGATTATGCGCACGCGCGTGCATTACATGTGCGTATGTGTGTGCGCGCGGGCGCGCATGTCTGTGTGAACGGGACTGGCGGCGGCGGCGGCGGTCTGACCCAGATAGCCGTTGCGTATTAACAGCTCTGCAACATAGGGCGGACGGTCGTCAATTGGGTATGAGGCAGACACACGCACGTACGCACGCACACATATTGATCCATACATGTTTTGCCCGACTCTGCAAAAAGGGACTTTTGTAATGTCATACATAATGTATGTGTGTGTGCCCGCGTGCATGTGTGATTCACCATGGTCTCGGATCACGCGTTGGACTCGCGATCGACAGCCATTAACCTCCCGGACGAGAGCTCAGAGCTCGTATGGGTAATACTGTGACCTAACACGCACACACACACACACACAACTCCCCGCCCACGAGAGTTGGAGTAACGACTCGCAACGCAGTAATACTGAAATTATTTCAGCCCTCTCTGTGTGTGTGTTGTGTGTATGTGTGCGTGTGTGTGTGTGTCTGTGTGTGTGTGCGTGTGTATGTATTCACCACGGATCTGCTGCAGCCTCTTGTCGAGACAGCCAGACACCATCCTACGGCAGCGAGCTCAGAGCTCATTATTAGCCGATCTCTGGGTAGGTCTGAGACCACTCACACATCACACACCGGGAATCCAAGGTCACAACTCCTTGACTAACATCCCGTACCTACTCGCTGCTAGGTGAACAGGGGCTACACGTGAAAGGAGACAAACCCAACTTATCTCCGCCCGACCGGGGAATCGAACCCCGGTTCTCTGACTTGTGAGGCCAGTGCTTTACCAATCCGCCACCGAGCCGTGTGTGTGTGTGTGTGTGTGTGTGTGTGCGGGGGCGCGTACGCTAATAATTTCTGTGTACATCAAGGTCATTTTGGATTTAATATTTTTTCACATTTCCAAAAATATAAATAATTATAGCATTATAATATGTAGTGTAGTATAGTAGAGTAGAATAGAATATAGTATGGTATAGTATAGTATAGCATAATATAGTATAGTATAGTATAGTATAGTAGGGAAGAGTAGAGTAGAATAGAATATGGTATAGTATAGTATAGTGTAGTATAGTATAGTATAGTACAGTATAGTATAGTATAGAATGGTATAGTATAGTTTAGTATAGTATAGTATGGTATGGTATAATATAGTATAGTATAGTATAATATAGTATAGTATAGTATAGTAGTTTTGAGATATACAATAGAATAATCTAACCAGCCTAAATTAACCGAGTTAATCTGGCTAAGCTAGCTAGCCTAACAGAGCTAACCTAGCTGAGCTCGCTAGCGTAACGTAACTTACCTAACATAACTAAATCTAACCTAAATTAGTTTAAACGTATTTTACCATCCGCCGCGAGTTGCTTCGGTCATGTCACGTTCCGGCCACCTCTCCCCGTCCCTCCCATCACCCGTCTCTTCATCGAGGGTTTCATAGAGGTCGTATTCTTTGTCTCTGCTACTGAAAGATGGTAATAATAAACAAATGAATTAGTAAATGAATGAATAAGTAAATAAATATACAAATAAATGAATAGATAAAATAAATAAAATGTTAAATAAACAAATAGATCAATAAATAAATGAAAGATAAACTAATAAATAAGTACATGAATAAATAAATATATAAATACATACATACATATACCAAAGGTTTTTTTTTTTAATTACAAAGAAGGTAGCCAAAAATCAAAGGCATAAAAACCACTCCCACCCATTCCATCCCTATCACACTTCACTTCCCTTCACCCTCTTCCCTCCCTCTTATCTTGGCACCTCCTTGTCCACTGCCCTGGGTCAGAAGCAGTGTCGCAAGACACAGCACACCCACAGCAAGGCCGCTTCATTAAATCAGCGACCCCCCCTCTCCGTCCCCTCATGCAGAAAAAGAGAAGACGGGGAGAAATCCCTTCGGGATGCGTCAATTTTTTCTCACACATACTCCCTCACCCCCCATACCCCACCCATTCCACGTCATGGATCACAACATCATCCATATACAACCATTCTTCATTCACCCCTGTCTTCCGTCCTCTCCCGTCCTTCCTCAACAGACATTCCCCTCTTTCCCAAAGCCCCTTCTACCCCATCCATCCATCTCATCCTAGGTCGCCCCTCATGTTCACTCCCTCCACATCTGCCTTCCACACCTCTTTTACTAGTCTTTCTTCACTCATTCTTTTCAAATGTCCAAACCATCCCAATATTCTTTCATTCACCCCATCTCCCAACTCCCATTCCACC
>NC_134787.1:19640082-19647582 GCF_046742065.1 Oratosquilla oratoria
CTTACCTTAGAGTGGGGGTAATTAAGTGATTAAAGGGATTGTTAAGTGACGTGTTATGTCCAACCACAGCCAATTAGAGCGCAGTTAGGTCCTTTGGGGCCACTGGTTGGGTCATAGTTAAGGTCCTAAGTGGATATCAGTGTTAATGTAGAAGTTTACTTTTTTTTTTTTTTTTTTTTTTTTTAGTAATGGGGTAAGAAAAAATGAAAATGTTTTTTAAGGTATTGTGGATTATTTTAAGTCTCTTAGGACTCCAATAACACCCAAAGTTACTAAGACAAATTTTTTTAGTGTATGCTAACATTAATGTGACCCTTTGCTGGAACCAATGGTGGAACGAAGGGAGTTGGCTATAGATACAATTGAACTCATCATTTAAGAGACACCTGTGACCCAATTAGCAGGAGTCAAATATGACCTCACCTGACCTAACTTGACCAGACCTCATTCTGACCCGTTCGATACTCGTGGACACCCCGAACTCTCCCACGTCCCACTCCCTCACTCCCTCACTCCGCTATCTGTGTTACACGCCGCATTAGGATCGACTGTCCATCCTCTCCTGTATCGTGACCGCGTCACGTAACGTTATGGACAAATCTGTGAGATGACGGCCGGATCCTCCCGCGCGTCACGTGATGAAGGTGGGGGGAGAGCGGGAGAGGGGGAGAGGGGGAGAAGGGGATAGGGAAGAGGGGAAAAGTGAGAGGGGAAGAAGGAGAGGGGGAAAGGGGTAGAGGGGGAAAGGGGGAAAGGGGAATTAGGAGGGGAAGGGGGACAAGGGGAGAGAGGGAGAGGGGAAGAGGGAGAGAGCGAGAGAGGGGGAAGGGGAATTAGGAGGGGAAAAAGGGATAAGAGGAGGAGGAGAGGAGAAGAATGGGAAAGGAGGGGGAAAGGGAAGAGGGAAAAAGGGGGGAGGAAAAGAGGGGAAAAGGGATAAGAGGAGGAGAGGAGAAGAATGGGAAAGGAGGAGGAAGGGGAAGAGGGGGAAAGAGGAAGAGGGGAATTAATAGGGGAAGAGAGGGAGAAGGGGATACGAGGAGGAGAAGAGAAGAATGGGAAAGGAGGATGGAGGAGGAAGAGGGGGAGTGTGAGAGGGGAAGAGGGGAAGGGGGAGGGGGAAGATGATGAGAGGGGAAGGGGAGAGGGAGAGGGAGAGAGGGGGAGCTATCTCCTGCTGGACCCCTCGTGCATAATCGACGGTTCTTTTTTGCTCTTGCATCAATCAATAGCATTGGTGACCCAAATTGGGTCGTTCGGCGTAATGCCGGCAGATTTGAAGTCCATCCCTTAAATCGACCTTAAAAAAAGACATCATAGAGGGGTACAGGAGCTAGTGCATGTATTTCAACGTCAGCTCTGAACTATGCCCAAGCCAGAGGAAGCCTGAATGTGGCTCCAGCCCTCAAATGCTACGATAGTTTCTAACTTCCAAGGCGTAAATATAATTTGGCAGTAAGAAGAAACTACTTCGCTAACTGTGTAGTTAGGACAGCGAACCTGTGTCTGGTATAGGATTTTTTTTTTTTTTTTTTTTAGGATTAGGATTAGTTTCGAAGAAGTGACTCGTCATCACGACAATTTCTTTCCGTCTTCTGAATGAAATCGTCTGTTCTTAGCCAGAATGGAATATATTAATTATATCTCAGTTGATGATGGAGTTAATCCTAGTTCCTATTTATTCATTAACCTATATACTCATTATACTATTTAATTTTATTTATTTTTTATTTTTTATATGTTTATTCGCTTATTGACGTCTGTATTTATGTATTGATTTACCCATTTCTCTATTTATTCACTTATTTATCTATAATTTCATTTATTTATTAATCTATTTATTTATTCATTAATTTTTATCAATTTATAAATTGATTTACTTATTAATTAATTATTTTTTTTATTTATCTATTTATTCAATTATTAATTCATTTATGAATTTATTACTTTTAAATTGAAGACCGGGATACTTGTCAGTCTACTTATATATTAATCTTTTCTTTATCTATTTATTTTCGTGGCATCCCTTTTGTTGCATTGTCACTCTCGTCACGTCATTCGCCATGTCAAGGATCAGTTTTCTGAGAAAATATTCGTCTTACGTGCATTATGGCTCAAGCTTAGTCTCCTTCACTATTGGGAGGACACGTACTCCTGACCGCTGAGCGTGGTAGTCGGTCGTTTTCTTGTTTAAGGTCCGTATTTGCTTCGTTGTGTTACTGAAACTATATCTCATTTCCTGTTTTGGTCAGTTTTTTTTCGGTTTTGATTTTGCCCAGCAAAAATATCGAGTGTAGTTGTTATCACTGTGTGTTGGCAATGTATTCCCTTAAACTTAATTTAATTTGAAATTTACTATTGCATATATATATATATATATATATATATATATATATATACATAATGTATATACTATATATATATAGTATATACATAATATATATATATATATATATATATATGTACAGTGTGTGTGTGTGTGTGTGTGTGTGTGTGTGTGTGTGTGTGTGTGTGTGTGTGTGTGTGTGTGTGTGTGTGTGTGTGTGTGTGTGTGTGTGTATTTACCTATTTACCTAGTTGTATTTACCTAGTTGTATTTTGCGGGAAGGGGAGCTATGCTCGTGTTGTCCCGCCATTGTATCTCTCAGTGTCTAGTTTGCTTTTAAACTCGTGAATGGTTTTTGCGCTTACTATTTCATTATCCAGTTTGTTCCAAGTGTCTAAAACTCTATGTGGAAAACTGTTTTTCTTCAGTTCTCTTCTATAGGTATGTTTTCTTAATTTCCTTCCATGTCCTCTTGTGTTTCTCTTGTCCCAGTTTAGTAATTCTTCTCTATCAAGTATCTCTGTGCCTTTCATGATTCTGTAGATGGTCAGTAGGTCTCCTCTCTCTCTTCTTTGCTCCAGTGTCGGTAGCTCCAGTTTAGCCAATCTCTCCTCGTATGATAGGTTTGCAAGTGCAGGTGCCATTTTTGTAGCTGCTCTTTGGATTCTTTCTATTTTCTTTATGTTCTTTTTGGTACTGGGGGACCACAATGTCGCCGCATACTCTAGTCTAGGCCTTATCAATGTAACCAATATCTTTTTTATCATGTCTTCGTCCAGGTAAGCAAAAGCCACTTTTATTGATCTTAGTAAGTTGTAAGTCTCCCCGACAATTTTGTTAATCTGTGTATCATAGGACAAGTCGTTTGTGATAATAACTCCCAAGTCTTTTTCGGATCCTACTTTCTTTACTTCCTTGGTTCCAATTGTATGTTTTCTTGATATTCTGTTTTTGCTTTTTCCAAACTCCATTATGCTACACATCTTAGTATTAAAATCCACTTCCCATTTCTGACTCCAGTTCCATACCCTATTCAGATCTTCTTGCAGTGCTTCACAGTCCTTATCAGTTTCTACTTTCCTTAACAGTTTGGCGTCATCAGCAAAGAAGCCCGTGTAACAGTGTGTGTGTGTGTGTATGTGTGTGTGTATTCACCTCGGATCTGCTGCAGCCTCTTTTCGAGACAGCCAGACACCACCCTACGGCAGTGAGCTCAGAGCTCATTATTAGCAGATCTCTGGGTAGGTCTGAGACCACTCACATTCCACACACCGGGAATGCAAGGTCACAACTCCTTGACTAACGTCCCGTACCTACTCGCTGCTAGGTGAACAGGGGCTACACGTGAAAGGAGACAAACCCAACTTGTCTCCGCCCGGCCGGGGAATCGAACCCCGGTTCTCCGGCTTGTGAGGCCAGTGCCTTACCAATCCGCCACCGGGCCGTGGTGTGTGTGTGTGTGTGTGTGTGTGTGTGTGTGTGTGTGTGTGTGTGTGTGTGTGTATTCACTTGGTCTTTGGATCACGTGTTGGACTCGTGATCGACAGCTATTTCCCTCCTGGAAGAGAGCTCAGAGCTCGTAGGTCCGATCTATGGGTAATGCTATGACCTTGCACACACACACCCCCAACTCCCCGCCCACGAGAGTTGGAGTAACACCCCTCAGCGCTGCGATACTGATATTATTTCAGCCCCGGGCGAGGGTCGAACCCGGACCTCCGTAGTGTGTGTGTGTGTGTGTGTGTGTGTGTGTGTGTGTGTGTGTGTGTGTGTGTGTGTGTGTGTGTGTGTGTGTGTGTGTGTGTGTGTGTGTGTGTGTGTGTGTGTGTGTGTGTGTGTGTGTGTGTGTGTGTGTGTGTGTGTGTGTGTGTGTGTGTGTGTGTTTATTTTTGTTTCGTTTTTTCTGTTTGCTTTGCTTTGCTTTGCTTTGGTTTTGCTTAACTTTTTGTGCCTGTACAATATAATAAGGATACAAATTCGAGATGATTCTCCGACTGACTGAAATTCCCTAACATTAGCCAGAATAACATTTGTAAAGTGCGTTTCCTTAGCGTAAGGTTATCCTCTCTATTTAATAGTCATTTGACTCTTTTTCTTACAATTTCAAATTTAGTCAACAAAAGGTATTATGTGGATCGATTCCATTGTAATTTTTTTCTTTTTCTAATTTGTTATTCATAGAGACTAGTAAACATTGCATGTTCCTTTAAATATGCTCAATTGACACATTTACTTAACATTTATCCACCTTCTTTGTCCTACTGACCTAATTCCTCTAGTCCTACCTTCCATGAACCATGACGGTTACCCTTCGTGACGTCATGTCGCGTTCAAAAGTCAGCCCACCAAAGTATCCCCCGCCCCTCGCCATTCGCTCGTCCTCCCCTCTCTTCTCTTCTTCTTTTTCGTCTTCCTCCTCCTCCTCTTCAAACGCCCGCCAACACGCCAAAGGGCAGGATCTCCCAAGGCGTCCATTTCCCGCCTGACCTCAATTCTCTTGTCATCGTGGGGTGCTTGTGGTGACCATGAACTTGTGTAATTTTCAATGTGAAATATGTAGCCCCTTTCGCAAGCGTCTTTCTCGGAGACATGACTAATAGGGCAGTACTGAATTCTCGCCTCTGTTAAATCTAATAATCAATTTAATGATGTTGGGTACTGTTATGCTTATGTAGTATACCCACAGAACTTTCCAAGACTTTATAAGTTTATTCCTAATGTCATCGTTCATAAGAAGACCACACGACATCGTGATACTGTTTTTTGAAATATATTCACGAGTTTGAAAAATAAGGGGTTACGTTTAGTTTTGTAAACTACTCACATCCTCCCGAACTCTTCTGTCTGGTATTTCCTCCCATTTGTTATTTATGATCTTGTAATTACCCTCATTTCTTTTTCCTGATCATGGCCTTGCAGTGCTGGCTAATGGGAATTGTTATTAATGTTGTCCATATCTGTGTTGCTGTGACTATTGCTCCGTTTACTGCTACTGCTGCTGTTGCTACTGCCGCTGTTGTTACTGCTACTGCCCTCTCCAAACAGAACTGCTGCTACTGCTGTTGTTACCGTTACTGCTACTGCTGTTGTTACTGCCACTGATACTGCTGTTTTTACTGCTACTGCTATTGCTGTTGTTACTGTTACTGCTACTGCTGTTGTTACTGCCACTGCTACTTCTGTTGTTACTGCCACTGCTACTGCTGTTGTTACTGCCACTGCTCTTATTACTGCCACTGCTACTGCTGTTTTTACTGCCACTGCTACTGCTGTTGTTACTGTTACTGCTATTCCTGTTGTTACTACTGCTGATGTTGTTACTGCTACTGCTGTTGTCACAGTTAATGTTGTTGTTATTGCTTCTGCTGCTGTTACCGCTGCTGCTGCTCCTGCTGTTACTGCTACTGCTATTGTTACTGCTGCTGCTCCTGTTGTTACTGCTGCTGTTATTACTGCTACTGCTGTTGTTACCGCTGCTGCTGCTGTTATTACTGCTACTGCTGCTGTTATTACTGCTTCTGCTGCTGTTGTTACTGCTACTGTTACTGTTGCTGTTACTGCTGCTGCTACTGTTGTTGCTGGCTTACTGTAGGTGCGAGCAAGCGGTCGGGCGGCGCGGCGGTCTGTCGCTCCAAAGGCGATCCCACTAATGAGAGGGACGGTGGCGGCGCCAACAGGCCTGACGCTCATAAAGATCCACGGAACTGGGGTGGATCAGAGGTGTGTCTGTGTGTTGGGGGGGGGGGTTAGTAGAAGAGTTGGGGGGGGTAGTGCGGGAGTTGGGCGGGGAGATGTTAGCGAGCTCGTTAAGGTACCAAAGGACGGTACCAAAAACAAACCCTCCACAGATGACCTCTCTCTCTCTCTATCTATCTATCTATCTATCTATCTATCTACCTGTCTATCTCTATCTCTATCTCTATCTCTCTCTAGCTCTCTTTCTCTCTTTAGCTCTCGCTCTCTCTCTCTCGCTCTTTCTCGCTCTCTCTCTCTCTCTCTCTCTCTCTCTCTCTCTCTCTCTCTCTCTCTCTCTCTCTCTCTCTCATATTTACCTTTTTCTTGTGTGTCTTTACTCCGTCTCTCTTCCATCTTAAAGTTTCCGTCTTCTTCTTTGGTTCCAGTGGCTCGAGATTGTCCACAAAGATAGAGGCGCTGGTAAAACGCAGTCCTAATCAATAGTTCTTTGTCTTTTATGTTTTTATTACTTTCTCTCGTTATGTCATGTTTATCCTCTTGTGTGTGTGTTTGTGTGTGTGTGTGTGTGTGTGTGTGTATGTGTGTATGAGTGTGTGTTTGTGTGTGTGTGTGTGTGTGTGTGTGTGTGTGTGTGTGCGTGTGTGCGTGTGTGTGTGTGTGTGTGTGCGTGTGTGTGTGCATTTCTACGTATGCACTTCTCTATCCATCCACATGTATAAATAGAATAAAAGAGAGGAGGAGGAGGGTGAGGGGGGCACTTTCCTTACTCTTCGACAAACAAGAGGTAGTGTTCCCTTCCCTTCCTATTCCTTCCCTTCCCTCCATATCCCTTCCCTTCCCTCCATATCCCTTCCCTTCCCTTTAAGATTCCCATCCCACTTACACCATCCTTCCTTTATCCTTCCTTTATCCTTCCTTCCTATTGTCCCATCCTTAGGGCTCAGTCACACGACCTGTTTCCGACCACCGCCGACCAGACTGAGTTGTGCTGTTCCTCTGTTTATAAAAAAGAATTCAAGACAATGCTGCAGTTGGAATGAATATCCTCTCCGTCATGAAATAGATGAATATGAAATAGCCACCTGGCGCTAGCCATGAGAGAAACAAAAGTGCCACCGTCCAAAGCGGTGGTCGGAAACAGGTCGGAAGCCTTCCTCCTCCTTCTCCTTCCTTCTTCCTCCTCTTCCTTCTCCTCCATGCATCCCCTTCTCCATCCGCCATAACACTCAGCTCTTATATTATCAAACTATTTCTCTCCAAGTATTCTCCAAGCAAAGTAACATTGATACTACTCGTCTCCCTTGTCTCCTTCCCTATTTATTCATTTCTGCCCAACCCCAGACGATTTTATTCATCTTCTTGGATAGCGAAAGGGTTGATTTGGAAAATGGGTACCAGTTATGCAGTGGCGTGCGTGTTTGATGTAGATCAATATTGTGAACTGCCTCACCTTTGGATTCATAAATGCACGTAAATAT
>NC_134787.1:19652582-19655082 GCF_046742065.1 Oratosquilla oratoria
TAAAAAAAAAAGGAGCGAGTGGTCCTTAACGACCCCGTCCGCCATCTTGATGACCCAGTTCCGGGTCGCGACCCTAGCCCATCTCTTTCATTGAGGAGGTCGTTTGCCCCACCCCCTCTCCCTCTGGCTGAATAAAATCATCTGGCGTAGCCGCGTAGGTATACTGTCCATACCATCATCCATACCATCATCCAAACCACCTTCAACATTGCGATGTCCATCATTGATTTCATTCTGGCTGAAGACAAAGAATATTTTATTCAGCTGTCTGCCCCACCACAAAAATAAAATAAATAAGTAAATAAAAGAAAATTAGTAAATAGGTAAATCAATAAGTATATATAGATAAATAAATAAAAATAAATTCAATATAAATGAATAAATGAATAGATAAACAAATAGATAAATTAATAAACAAATAAATTATTAATGAATAAATTAATAAATAAGTAAGATATCAAATAAACAAATGAACAAATGAGCAAATGAGCAAATGAATAAATGAATAAATGAATAAATGAATAAATGAATAAATGAATAAATGAATAAATGAATAAATGAATAAATGAATAAATGAATAAATGAATAAATGAATAAATGAATAAATGAATAAATGAATAAATGAATAAATGAATATATGAATATATGAATAAATGAATAATTGAATTAATAAATGAATAAATGAACAACTAAATGAATAAATGAATAAATGAACAACTAAATTAATTAATTAATATTTAGATACATTAATATTTAAAAATCGTCTATTCCTAACCAGAACAAAATATCTTAACTGTGTCATCCCATGTTAAAAGGCTGAAGGAGGAACATACGCCAGGAGACGCTTAACCTAAACCTTCACCTTTGCCCTGTGTGCTTGGGGAGCCAGGTCAAGGATCAGTCGCCGGTGTTGGTGGCTGGAGGTGGCTGGCGTACCCAGAGACATCAGGATCTACAGTCGTGAGCATAAGTCCTGCAGAGAGGGACAAAGGACACGATAGTCCTTAGTAAGTCCTTGGGGGATTGCCAACACAGGGGAGGGCACACACACACACACACACACACACACACACACACACACACACACACACACACACACACACACACACACACACACACACACACACACAAACACAGAGTTTCTTGCCCACCAGAATTGGAGTGCCGGCTCGCAGTGCAGCGATGCTGGGACTTTTTTAACCCTGGGAAAGACTCGAACTCGGATCGTTGAATTAGAGGTCGAGAGTGGTATCAATGCACCGGAGAGAGAGAGAGAGAGAGAGAGAGAGAGAGAGAGAGAGAGAGAGAGAGAGAGAGAGAGAGAGAGAGAGAGAGAGAGAGAGAGAGAGCAAGTGAGAAAGTGAGAAAGGGAGGGAGAGAGAAAAAGAGAAAGAGAGAGAGAGAGAGCGACAAAGAGAGAGAGAGAGAGAGACAGCGACAGAGAGAGAGAGAGAGATAGAGAGAGAGACGTGTTTTTTTATTGTACTTGCATGCATGCATGCATGATACGCTTACAAGGGTTGAAATGGCCGTATCACGAGTGTTGAGATGGAGTGTGGAAAGATGGACGAGGGCTAAGAGGGGGGATAAGGAGAGGTGGTAAAGCTCCCTCCCGCCCCGTGGCCCTCTGCGGCCCACTGTGGCCCTCCACCTGGGCACATCATCACCCTCTGGATCAGTTTCATCATTTTCATCGTCTTCATCTGGTCGGCCATCACCACTTCATCACACGCCATCTGGACCTACATTCGCAAGACTTTTATGACCTGAAGATGTGCAGGAGAATGGTTGCGTCGTCCCATCTCTCGTTTTTTCCTTTTTTTTTTTTTTTTGTCTTTTGTCTTTTTTCAAATCACTTCGGCGGTCGTATTAATTCTATGGTTGTGTGTGTGTGTGTGTGTGTGTGTTTGTGTGTGATTCACCATGGTCTTGGATCACGTATTGGACTCGTGATCGACAGCTATTTCCCTCACGGAAGAGAGCTCAGAGCTCGTATATGACCGCTCTATGTGTAATGCTGTGACCTTACACACACACTCACACCCCTAAATCTTAGCCCACGAGAGTTGGAGTAACGACTCGTAGCGCAGCGATACTGAAATTATTTCAGCCCTGGTCGGGATTCGAACCCGGACCGCCGCAGTGGTGGCCGGGAACTCTAACCACTGCGCCATCCAGTGTGTGTGTATGTGTATATATATATATATATATATATATATATATATATTATATATATACATATATATATATATACAGTATATATATGTGTGTGTGTGTGTGTGTGTGTGTGTGTGTGTGTGTGTATGTGTGTGTGTGTGTGTGTGTGTGTGTGTGTGTGTGTGTGTGTGTGTGTGTGTGTGTGTGTGTTGCAATTTTTAGAACATGTTAATATTTTATTTGGATTATAAGAAATGAAATTGGTCATGGAATTCCATGACTCGGCAACAAATTTCCAGGCTATAAAAGTTCTATGAGGACGGGCCATGATCAGTCGCCGGTT
>NC_134787.1:19660082-19707582 GCF_046742065.1 Oratosquilla oratoria
TTTTTTTTAAATTTTATAATACGATTAAATCGAATCACGTGCTGGCCTCGTGGTCGACAACTGTGACCCGCCCCGATGAGAGCTCACAGTTCATAAATACAACCCATGGGTAATGGTGCCATCTTTTCACAAATACCACATGCTCATTCCCTTGCTCAGTGGGGACAGTAATGATGTGCATTATTATTCAAAACCTTCACGCCGTATGCACAACGCGAATTCAGTGCTACAGCGAGGAAGCCCTCGACACTAACCCCCATCATCATCAAACCGTGTATTAATTAAAATAATGTGTGTGTGTATTTATGTGTGTGTGTGCGTGTGTGTGTGTATGTGTGTGTGTTTGTGTGTATGTATATGTGTGTATGTATGTGTTTGTGTGTGTATGTGTGTTTGTATGTGCGTGTGTGTGTGTGTGTGTGTGTGTCTGTGTGTTTGTATGTGCGTGTGTGTCTGTGTGTGCGTGTGTGTCTGTGTGTGTGTGTGTATGTGCGTGTGTTGTGTATATGTGTGTGTGTGTGTGCGCGCGCGTGTGTGTTTGTGTGTGTGTGTGTGTGTGTGTGTGTGTGTGTGTGTGTGTGTGTGTGTGTGTGTGTGTGTGTGTGTGTGTGTGTGTGTGTGTGTGTGTGTGTGTGTGTAGCTTTTGCTCCAAGGTTGTATTCAAATAATAATGTCAAGTCGATTCCTAAGCCTTGATCATAATCAATTTTTCAAAGAATTTTATTTTGTACCCATTGACACTTTATCATACTATTTTCATTTAATTTCTGCCAAAAAGATAAACTTTCACACTTGAAGTACATGAATTAATTCATTTAATGAGGATTATGTATTTTATTATCTCATTTTACTTTATTTATTATTTATTTACCGATGACTGTAGGGGAAAAATATGTCCCCAGATGGCGACATTTGATATCTGATGTCCGACGTGAGGTACGACTTATCTCTGTCCACCTTCTTCCTCCTCCTCTTCCTACTCTTCCTCTTCTTCCTTCTCCTCCATCTTCCTCCTCACCTCCTCCTCCTTTTCCTCCTCCTCTTCCTCCTTCTCCTCCATCTTCTTCCTTCTTCTCCCTACTCCTTCTCCTTTCTCCTCCTCCTCCTCCTCCTTTCCCTCCTCCTCCTCCTCCTCCTCTTCCTTCTCCTCCTCCTCATTTTACTCCTCCTCCTCTTCCTCTTCTTCCTCCTCCTCTTCCCCCCTCCTCTTTATCGAGGAGACCCCTTGAGGACCTCTTCTGACCCCCCCCCCCCGATCGTCCACTAGGGGGGATCAATTCCTCCCACCCACGCCACTGTCACTCTGAAGATGTTTTCTCTGTTTTTTCTTTCTTTCTTTCTTTCTCTCTCTCCTCCTCCTTCTCCTCCTCCTCCTTCTTCTTTTTCTTCTTTTTTCTCTCTTAATGGTGTTGACAATATGCTTATCATTGAAGGACGATGGCGTGTGTGTGTGCATGTGTGTGTTTGTGTGTGTGTGTGTGTGTGTGTGTGTGTGTGTGTGTGTGTGTGTGTGTGTGTGTGTGTGTGTGTGTGTGTGTGTGTGTGTGTGTGTCATAAATAAAGAGTAAGCGGTGGTGTCGGGAGGAGGAAGAGATTAGAGAGGAAGGGGTCAAGGCGGTAAATGTCTTCGTCGTCGTCTTTGTCGTCTTCGTCTTTGGCGTCGTCTTTGTCGTCGTCGCCGTCTTTGTCGTTGTAGTCGTTGTCGTCTTTGTCGTCGTCTTTGTCGTCGTCGTCGTTGTCTTCGTCGTCGTCTTCGTCATCGTCGTCGTCATTGGACCAATGAGACGTGAGAAGCCGACGCCAGGAGGCACTGAGCAGCTAAGGCCGGACTCTTCACCTTAGTTGGGGCAGGTAATAAACTGCTGGGGATCGGTGGAAAGTGCGGGATTCGAACCCACAAATGAGCAAATGCGAGAACAGCTCGATTCCGATTTTCCAGTATTTGGAGCAGAAACGCTTTTGGAGAAAAAATAAATAAACAGATTATCAAAAAGTGCTATAATTTCTACATTAGATTATTTTGGAAAATTAATTTGTATATATACAGATGATACATATACTGTATTATATGTTAACATGGGCATAGATCCTGCCGGGGAGAGGGAAGAGGGGGAGGAGGGGGAGGAGGGGGAGGGGGAGGAGGGGAGGAGGGGGAAGGAGGAGGGAAGGAGGAAGGAGGGAAAGGGGAGGAGGGGGAGGGGAGGAATGAGGGGGACGAGAGGAGGGGGAGGGGATGACCTACTGTATCAATCACTCCTTCCCACTTAAGGGGGAGAATTTCAACCGGGGCAGGGGGGGGGAGGATGTGATGATTAAGCTACCCCCCCCGACCAAAATCCACTGTGGGGGGAGGGGAGGTTAAATATCCCCTCCATTCCACTCATGTCTCTTGTATAATCTGTGCCCAATGTAATACACATCTATAGTCTCTAAACTATATCCAGTCAAATAATTTTTATTGATATTATAGACTGTTGCCAATTAAGTATTTATCTTTTCCTGTCTATCTATCTATCTATCTGTCTGTTTGTCTGTCTATCTATCTGTCTATCTATCCATCTATCTATCTATCTATCATCTGTCTGTTTGTCAATCTATCTATCTATCTATCTATCTATCTATATTATATATATACATATATATATATATATATATATATATATATATATATATATCTTTCTATCTGTCCTTTGATATATAATCGACCTCACCCTCCATCCTCACAAGTCGTCGAGAGGGACCTCTTTATTGTCCCTTGACACCGAAATGACCTATTAATGGCCTTGTTCAGTGTAGTTGATGCATCCCCCCACCTTCCCCCTCGCTCCTCACCCCCACCTTCCCCTTCACCCCACTTTCCTCCCTCGCCCCACCTTCCTCCTTCACCCCACCTTTCTCCCCTCGTCCCACCTTCCTCCCTCACCCCACCTTCCCCCCTCACCCCCACGTTCCCCCCTCACCACACCTTCCCCCCACGCCCCACACCCCACCTCCCCTCTCGCCCCTTACCACACATTCCCCCTTCGCCCCCCTGCTGACATCCCCCCCTCCCCCGGCGTGATCACGACTCTTGATAGGATGTAGATGCCCAAGCTTCCTCCCCTCCCCCCACCCACTCCTACTCCCCTCCTCTCCCTTTCCTTTCCCCACTCTCTCTCTTCTCTCTCTCCTCCTCTCCTTCTCTAGTTTTTCCCTTCCTCTCTTCTCTCCCTCCAGCTTCCTCTTCTTCTCTCATTCTCCTCTTCCTCCTTCTCCCCTCCCCTTTTCCCCTCTCCCTCCCCTCCCCTTCCTCTCTCTTCCTCCTACACTCCCCTCCCTCTACCGTTCCTCTTTCATCCCACTCCCCCATTCTTCCCTCTTCCTTGAATTCTTCCCCGCCCCCTTCCCCCCGTTCCGGGCCCCACGACCCCTCCGCTTCCGGCGCCTGCGCCGTGCAGGTTCCGACCTTGGTGTTCTTTAGCGGCCAAATGAACCTCTCATGATATGAACCAGAAAAAATATATATACATATACATATACATATATATATATATATATATATATATATATATATATATATATATATATATATATATACATATATATAAATATACATATATGTACATATATATATATATATATATGTATACATATATATATATATATATATATATATATATATACATATATGTGTGTGTGTGTGTGTGTGTGTGTGTGTGTGTGTGTGTGTGTGTGTGTGTGTGTGTGTGTATACTGTTATCAAATTCTCATGAACACAACGCATACTTGGATCGTTAGAGTAGCTCGTGGGTCACAATCGAATGTCCGTAGTTTCACCTCGACTGTGGTACCCAGAAGTGGCACCTTGACATCGTAGCACTCTCGTTCCTGGCGTGCTCTGGGTGGCATTTTCTTCTGAAAGTCTCTCCTTGGTGCCTACTTGACTCTTGGAGACAACAAAGGTTTCGTGCCCTTAAGTACTTCGGGCAGAGTCGAAAAAGGACATCTCACCTTGATCCACGTGGAAAAAAAGCCATTATACTGTCGACATTTTTCTTTCGAGTCCTTGCAGTCGACATGACGTCATGGGGCTAGGCTATGTTTGTCTATACGTTGATGTTTTGATATGCTTGTCTATATATCTGTCAGAGGTGCCGTGGAGATTAATAAAATCGGCTGGCGGCAGTTTGCATAATAGGAAAAGTACCTACACTCATGTTTAGAATCCCCCATCCCAATCCCTACCATCCCCAGAAATTTTATCTCGTAAAAATAAATAAAATTTAAATAAATAATAAATAAGATAAGAATAAATAATAGAAGACAAAATTAAATATAAAAGTAGATAAATTCAAATAAATAAATTGCACATAAGTTATATAGAATAAATACATTATTCAATAAGCAGTGCTTGCCTGCTTGCCTAATCCAAACACTTCCTTGTCTTCCGAGCGCTTGCCCATGCACGCAATCGCTGCATGCGACCAAGTAATTCTTGGAAAGCGTCCTAGGGTCAGGAAATATACAAGTTCAGTCTATTTTTTCCTTGCAGAACCTGCCTATCCACTTAGAAGTCGATACAGCATGTGTTTTGCTACGGTGGCTAGAGAAGGTGTATGGAGGGTGAAAATACATGAAATGTACATATCTATTTACTTCAGTAGTTTCTGATCAGATTACGTTAGCGCATCACAACGCACATTCAAGTGTGCACGGATAGAACATCAAATTTATTTATTTATGTATTTAATAGGAAAAATAATATATTCAATTTTAGAATTAGTTTCGTTCGATTTTTCATGAAATACTACGGGAGGTAATGAAAGCCAAGGTAAGTTAACTAGGGCTTATCACAGTAGGCTATTATTCCTCCCACATTTCAACAGTTGTATAACATTTGTATAGGTTCACAATCTCTTATTTCATTATTCAAATTTGCTGTATATACGACGGAAAAATAAATTTACATTTGGTGATTTGAAAAATAAAATATTGTAACCAAAGTCGTTTTTACTCAAACGAACCCTTAACTGTCGACGCTGTCGAAGCTCATGGACGCTCAGTGTGTTAAAACCTTTACTCCAAAATTAGAAAACCAGGAAAATATATACAAGGATTTAAGGCGTTAAAGTTATTCAAGCCGGCTCTTGCAAAAACAAACAAATATATGAATAAATAAATAGATAAACAAATATGTAAATAAAGGTCACTTGGAATTCATTTGTCCCATGCGAAATATCCAACTGGACATGTATGATGTATTCAAATTTCTGTTTGAACAAATGTTCGAAATGTTTATTGTCATTAAGGGATGACTAATTAGTACATTACACGGGTAAGATATTACAGAATATATAATCAGTTAGAATGCAGAAATTTGCTTGACTTCAAAAGCCTTGTTTTAATTGGACAATATTGAGGCATCTGTGAATTAGTAGTTTTTAATTAACTTTAGATGTTTGTTGTCAAACAAATTAAAGTGAGTGTATGTTTTATGCCCTAATAATGACATGAATAACCTATGTCAGGGTCTGACATTTGGTATGAATGTAGGTGATTATATTTGCTATAGAAATATTCAAAATACTTGGTATAATTTTTGTGTGTGCAGGTTTTATTTGTATTCATCTTGATGAAACTAACAAAGTTGGACTAATTTATGCGGGTGTTTGCTGTTGTTTTGTTTTAAACTGATCAATAGATTACAGTGTAATCAAATAGTGTCATGCTTGATATCATGGACAAACAATTTGTAAGATTATTTACCTCGAAACAGAATAAATTACGTGTGTGATGGAATCTTCGTTGTATGAAATATGAATACATTTAATTTTATAGTACGTGGAGGTGACATAAAACAATGATAAATTGCAACTTATTCATGTAGTGTTGTGCGTTGATATTTGGCAGAAACAAACTGTTGATAAGTTTTGTTAACAGATATGTGGTTGAATATTTTTGTATGAAATACGTGTCCATTTGCATTGTGTCGTAATGACACAAAACAAACGTGTCCACCATTATTATTCATAAATATTTCAGTCTATATATGGACCAGTGAAAAAAGATATTATATATATTCTCGTAATACTTGTTTGGATACACCACCTAACTTAGAATAGCAGGACAAAGGCAGATTGCAATATCAACAAGATGCCACAATCATGGAAGTAAGGTGAGTTAATAACTTAATGATTATTTAGTGTATTGTAATTGTTATCTTATATCAGGCAGATAATCAATTAGTCTGTTCTTTATGGTTTAATTGATCACATTCAGATGCTATAGATGATTTATGTGAAATTAAATTTCAAATTTTGAGCTTAGAGTTCATTATCTGCCCTCCAACAATTCATCTGTAAAGATTACAAGGCTGATTAATTATTGCTATGATTTTTTTCTTGTATGATTTAATACTTCAGATTCTACAGTCTGTTTCCATCAATTACAATATTAAGGTGTTTTATCATTGTTGATCATGGTATGTATGTATATATATTTATTTAGTAATTCATTTATTTTATTTATTTTTTGGGGGAAAGGCTTCCATATCTTAAGATTGATGTAATAAATATATTCTAAAAGTATGTGATAATTATTCCAAGAAAGTATGGTGATTTAGGTATTGGCAGGCATAAATTACATTGAAGAGGATGATAGTAACTGATAGCAATGGATGATAGACCAATGTCAGTGGTGGAAATTAACTCTTTTAATTTGTCTCATTAATTTTTGTTGCAGTCTCTTGGTAGCAAAATTATTTTATTCCATTTCATTTAACTCTGTGTTCAAAAGACAGTTATCAAATTATTTTGGTTTCTGCTGGCTATATATTATTTTTTGTGACATCCTTTCAATAGAGAAGGGGTTGTGGGCATGTGAGCCCTTTATGTGTACTCGGTGACATTTACTCTTGAAATGTGTCCGCCACCAAAGTATGTATTTTGATCATTTCTGCATAACCACCTTGGTAGGAAAGAGTTTGGAGTATGTCACAATTAATACCATCCTTTTCTTCTTCTTTTTTGTCTCTGTCTATTCCCCCCCCCACCTCTCTCTCTCTCTCTCTCTCTATATATATATATATATATATGTGTGTGTATATATATATATATATATATATATATATATATATATATATATATATATATATATCCCTCCCTCCCTCTCTCTCCAATTATTTCTCCATGTATCTCTCCCTCTCTCTCTCTCTCTCTCTCTCTCTCTCTCTCTCTCTCTCTCTCTCTCTCTCTCTCTCTCTCTCTCTCTCTCTCTCTCTCTCCAATTATTTCTCCATGTATCTCTCTATCTCTCACTCTCTCTCTCTCTCTCTCTCTCTCTCTCTCTCTCTCTCTCTCTCTCTCTCTCTCTCTCTCTCTCTCTCTCTCCCCTCACACTCTCTCTCTCTCTCTCTCTCTCTCTCTCTCTCTCTCTCTCTCTCTATCTCTCCAACTATCTCTCCATGTATCTCACCCCTCTCTCTCTCTCTCTTTCTATATCTAGTAATTATATTCTACTTCATCCCTTTTCATGTGTTTATTATTAATTCTTCAGTCAGTTTCATTCATCTCTTTATAAAATTCTTCTTCTTTATATCATCATCATCATTACTATTATTATCAGTCATTATGATTATTGTTATCATTATCATTATTATTACTATTATAATTGTTATTATTATTATTATTACTATAATGGTTATTACTATTATTATATATATATATATATATATATTATATATATATATATATATATATATATATATGTATATATATATATATATATCCTCTCTCCAATTATTTCTCCATGTCTCTCTCGCTCTCTCTCTCTCTCTCTCTCTCTCTCTCTCTCTCTCCAATTATTTCTCAATGTATCTCTCTATCTCTCCCTCTCTCTCTTTCTCTCTCTCTCCAACTATCTCTCCATATATCTCACCCCTCTCTCTCTCTTTCTATATCTAGTAATTATATTCTACTTCATCCCTTTTCATGTGTTTATTATTAATTCTTCAGTCAGTTTCATTCATCTCTTTATAAAATTATTCTTCTTTATATCATCATCATCATCATTACTATTATTATCAGTCATTATGATTATTGTTATCATTATCATTATTATTACTATTATAATTGTTATTATTATTATTATTAACTATAATGGTTATTACTATTATTATTATTATTATTATTACTGTTATCATCATTATTACTTCACACTAAAGCAAAAAAACTGAACATACTTTGAACAGTGGCATATACAGGATATGGACAGTGGATAGAGACACCAACCACTATATATAGGTAATTCATATAAACTCCACTTAACTATGCACCCACAGCATTGTATCCAGCAATTAAGAAAACAAAGATGAGAGGGTAGATGGGGGGGAAAAGGTGGTGGATGGGAGTGGAAGGGGTGGGAGTAGACACGTGCCTTTGACTAAGCTACCCCCATTGTAAGGGGGGGGGGAAATCTCTTGGTACATATATGTATATATATATATTATATATTATATATATATATATATATATATATATAATATATATATATATAAGAAAACAAAGACATCTATGAACAAAATTGAATTAAGAATTAGAAATGATAATTGGTTGCAATTGAATGACAGTAGAATACATACATTCAGAAGTCATACCCACCCAGACCCTCATATCGCATCACACATTAGCACATCACGTTAACACGTCACACCACATCACATCAATACATCACATTAACATATATCACACCAATGCATCACATTAACACATCACACCAATGCATCACTCCAACACATCACATTAACACATCACATCATTGGATTACATCAACAAATCACATCACATCAACACCACATTAACTCATCACATCACACCAAAATCACATTAACACTTCACACTAACACATCACATTAACAAATCACATCTCATTAACACATCACATTAATACATCTCATCACATCAACACATCACATTAACACCACATTAACACATCACAACACATCACACCAACACATCATATTAACACATCACACCAACACCTCACATTAACACATCACACCAACATATATCACACCAACATAGCATATCACACCAACATCACATTAACACATCAAACCAATACATTACATTAAGAAATCATATCACACCAACATCACATTAACACATCACATTACACCAACATCACATTAACACATCACACCAACACAGCTTTTTAACACATCACATCACACCAACATCACATTAACACATCACATCACACCACCATATCACATCAACACATCACACCAACACCTCACATTAACACATCACACCAACACCTCACATTAACACATCACACCAACATATCATATCACACCAACATCACATTAACACATCACACCAATACATTACATTAAGAAATCACATCACACCAACATCACATTAACGCATCACACCAACACATCACTTTAACACATCACATCACACCAACATCACATTAACACATCACATCACACCAACATATCACATTAAGACATCACACCAACACATCACATTAACACATGACATTATATCACATCACATTATACCAGTGCATGGCATCACATCACACAAACACATGACTTGACATGACATCACACACATCACACCAACATATATCATGATATCACGCCACAACAACACAGCAAACCATACACAACACAAAAAAGCCCCACTATTGTTCTCCTCAAAGAACACCAATATTCAACCCATTAGACCCCACAATACGTCCATAAAAAACGTATACACGGTCAGACCACAGCAAGCACTCCACAATAATTTGCATACTCTACTTCACCAAACATCTTCAGAAACCAATTCAAAGAGAGGGTTTGTAAGAATTGCAGTGACATGCCTACGTTCAGATCACCACCCAGCTTTAACACAGACATTACGACGAGTTGAGGAAGGTGGAAAAAGAAGTCACGTGTCTAGTTCCGAGTTGCGAATTTATTCCTGACCGGTATCGCTCTACGCTTCTTCCGCTGAAGAAGCGTAGAGTGAAACCGGTCAGGAATAAATTCACAACTCGGAACTAGACCCGTAACTTCTTTTTCCACCTTCCCAGTAATACTAACACAAATCTAGCCTGTTAAAAGAGGCTAATTGATCTAGATGCAAATATCAACTTATACTACTATACCCTTCACTCACCCCTTCCCTACACCAACACAGTATTTCTGAATCGATGGCCGTAGCCGGTTAACTGGGGGCCGGGGGTCAGTTTCAAGAGAGAACAGGGGCAAAAGATTGGTGTTATTACTGTTATTGTTATTACTAAGAGCATTTGGTCACAAGACGTTACCAGCAATCACTCGCTCCTGGCCCTTGATCATAGAACCTTGCTGTTGGATTTTGGAAAGTAATGATGGATGGATATATATATATATATATAGATATATATATATATATATATATATATATATATATATATATATATTTTTTTTTTAGGGATGACTGGGCAATAAATGGCATCCTTGCCCTGCCCCTTTCCCCCCCTCCCCCTCCAGTGCCCCCGGGGGAGGAGGGGGGTACCACGGTGATGAATAGAATACTCTGTAGGTATCAGGAATATAAGGAAAAGTGCCCCACGGTACGAAAGGCGTTTATTGAGATAAGCGACATCCATAAGAACATAAGAATGAAGGAGACTGCAAGAGACCATAAGGCCTACACTAGGCAGTTCCATGTCTATTTCCACTTGTCACCCGCATCCATAAAGTTGTCTAACCGTCACGTGACAGGACCTCCCTGTCCATGGACAGAGTTGCACAATCCAGAAAGTAGTGACCTACCTCACTAGTTTTGACAACTTCGGCTGTCGACGTACGAAGTGACGATAATTTACCAAGGAAGAGCATCTTGACAGGAGACCTTTTGGTCCATAACTAGGTCGGCTGCGAAAATTTATACATTTCCAGTTTCGAAAAACATCACAATTTTATATATCTGTAAAAAATAACACTTTCATATACTTTGCATACAAAAATATAAAAAAGCTTGGCGTCAGATAAGGAAAGTGAGTGGAGGGTGAGGGTAGGGTGGAGGAGTACCACAGAAATGATACAAATACCCTGGCGACAGAAAAAAAATAAAATAAAAGTACCAACACCAAGGGAAGGAGTTGGTACTGTTTCGGGTAAAGGGAGGAGACGTAATACCTCTTAACGACCTTATGCCCTGAATGGATAAGGGTCATTTGGGCTTGTTCCTCCAGACGCCCTGGCTCTCCTCCAGTGCCTAGGAGAGGAGGAACGGCTTCTGGTCGTGGCCTCTGCGGGTACCAAGAATCGAGAGGCCTTGATGCCGCGGCCGGAGGTCAACTCGGGCTACCTCGTTTAGGATACAGTCATGTCCGCAAACATGCACACAAACGCACACACACACGCGTGTACACATACACAAACGACACGTACGCGTGCACACAGAAATATGTGTATTATATAAACGACTCTGTGTATATATAATTTACGGGAAGAGAGCTATGCTCGTAGTGACCCGTAGGGTGTGTGTGGGTGTGTGTGGTCAGATATAGAAATATGCTAACTCCTTGTGATTATAGGAAACTATCTCGATTTAGTCGGAATGGAAAGAAGCGAGACCGACCGACCGAGCAACGGGCCAATAGGACGACGGCGCGGGCAAGGCGAGTGGGTGAAAGCGAGTCTTGTCTGTGTGTGTGTCTGTCCTCTACACGTGTCCGTCCGTCCGTCCGTCCGGAGCGTTGTGTCAGACCGACAAAGCTTCTGACGTCGTCGTCAGTAGTGACGTAAGGGCTGACACTGACGAGGCTGACAATGATGCTGATGACGCCTGGAGGGGACTGATGTCAGCAAGGACACAGGACTGCATGTGGTCTAGGATCACATGTTGGTCTCGTGATTAACAGCTGTTACCCTCCCAGATGAGAGCTCAGAACTAATGTACTCGTAGTCCTATATGTGGTTAATATTGTGACCTTACATACATACAGACATACCCATACTCAAGGGGGGCAGTAACAGTCATCAAGATTGTGAAGCTTTCACGTTCCTTGGGGGGTGGGGGGACGATCTCGGAAACGTACCTTGATTACCTGCTACGCTAACCACTACTTAAGGTGCACGCGCACGGATGACGTCTTATGTATATGATTTACCTTGGTCTTTGGATCACGTGTTGGACTCGTGATCGACAGCTAATTCCCTCCCGGAAGAGAGCTCAGAGCTCGTATGTCCGATCTATGGGTAATGCTTTGACCTTACACGCACACACACACCCAACCCCCCGCCCACGAGAGTTGGAGTAACGACTCGAAACGCAGCGACACTGAAATTATTTTTAGCCCTGGGCAAGATTCGAACCCGGACCGCCGTAGTGACAGTCTGGGACTCTACCAACCGCGCCACCGAGTCGTGTCTGTATGTGATTGTGTGTGTGTGTGTGTGTATTTACGTGTGAAACTTTGTGTGTGTGTGCATGTATGTCTGGTTGCGTGTGTATGAGTATGTACTTGTGTGTGAAACTGTGTGAGTGTGTGTGTATATGTGATTGACCATGGTCTAGGATCACGTGCTGGACTCGTGGTCGAGAGTTACTACTCTTTCAGGTGAGAGCTCAAGAGTCCGTATGTAGATCTATGTATGGGCAATGGTGTGATCTTACACACAAATACCATCCCATTGTTCAAGGCGACAGTAACGGTTTGTGTGTGTGTGTGTGTGTGTCGTCAGGGGATTTCAAGCAAATGAATCCCTTCTTTGCCTGGTGGCACATTTACGTAGTATTATGGCTGCCGTCAGACGATTTTATTCATCATCGTGGCATTCCATTCTCAGTAGCCTACCTGGATGGACCTTTTCCTGTATTTTGACAGTATAAATATTACCATTACCACGACCATATCACCACTATCATTATCACCATCTCCATGATTATCTTCACCATCGTTACTACCACCTGCATCATCACTATCATCACCACCATCACCTCCATCATTACTATCATCACTATCACCACCATCATCACAATCATCATCACCACCATTACTATTATCACTATCATCACCACATCATTATATTCACCATTGTTACCATCACTATCATCATCATCATCATCATCACTATCATCATCATCATCATCATCATCATCATCACTATCATCACCATCATCATCATCATACTCTCTCCGAGTCAGTCACGATAGGATGAAAGAAACAATTGCTCCACAGCAGCGTCGTCGCGTCACCTAGTCCAAGAGGATGAGGGTCGGTCCGGGTTTGGTCGGTCCGGGCATCCGGTCGGCCCGACCATGCCAGGGCAAATGGAAAGGACTGCAGCGCTGGCAAGGTCAGAGGAGCAAAAGATATTTATGTGCGCACTCGTGTGTGTGTGTGTGTGTGTGTGTGTGTGTGTGTGTGTGTGCGCGCTCGTGTGTGTGTTTGTGTGCGCTCGTGTGTGCGTGAATGTGTGTGTGTGTGTGTGTGTGTGTGTGTATGTTTGTGTGTGTATGTGTGCGCTCGTGTGTGTGTGTGTGTGTGTGTGTGTGTGTGCATGTGTGCGCTCGTGTGTGTGTGTATTTGCGCGCTCGTGTGTGTGTGTGTGTATGTATGTGCGCGCTCGTGTGTGTGTGTGGGTATGTTTGTGTGTATGTGCGCGCTCGTGTCTGTATATATATATTTGTGTATGCGTATGTGTGCACCAGTATATGTTTGTGTGTCTGTGTGTGTGTGTGTGTGCGCGCGCGCGCATATGGATGCGCTGTTTCGTGTGTTTGTGATTACATTAATGCGTGTATCAGAATAACAAATTACAGGACATACGCTTCTTTGTGTTTAACAAAATCTTATGTTGTAGCGATGAGAAAACATTAAATTGCTCATGACTAGAAAGTAGGATTGTTATTTAAAAAAAAAAACAAGGTCTTCCGTACCTGGTGGCCCTTTTCCATTCGTTTGAGCTGCCGCCAGGCGATTTTATTCGTTCCCTTGGTATTCCACAGTTGCAATGGGATCAAAGACTATTTTCATTAACTTCTTGATTTTCTCCTTTCGTCCTGGCTAGTTGGAACAGTAGAAAGAGAGAGAGAGGGCGGTGATAGAGGGAGAGAGTCTGAGAAAGAGAGGAGGGATGACAGAGAGAAAAGAGCGTGATAGAGAGAGAGAGAGAGGTGGGTGTTAGAGGGAGAGAGCCAGAGAAAGAGAGGGAGGGGTGATAGAGGGAGTAAGCCAGAGAAAAAGAGGAGGGATGACAGAGAAAAGAGGGTGATAGAAAGAGGGGCGTGATATAGGGAAAAAGCCAGAGAAAAAGAGAGGGGATGACGCAGTAAGAGAGTAGGGTGATATAAAGAGAGAGACAGAAAGAGGGGGGATGATAGAGTGAGAGAGAAAGAGGGTGATAGAGAGAGAGAGATGGGGGAATGATAAAGAGAGAGAGAAGAGGGATGATAAAGTGAGATGGAGGAATGATAGAGAAAGAAAGGGGGGTGAGTGAGAGAGAGAGAGATGGGGGAATGATAAAGAGTGAAAAAGAGGGGTGAGAGAGAGAGAGATGGAGGGAGCAAGATGATGGAGAGAGAGGTTCAAGAAGTAATCAGACTTTATTGTGCCATGGGTCTGCCAAGTAGAAAGACAAACAACTAAGATACCAAGAGAGAGAGAGAGAGCCCCTTTCGTCCGCCTCATTCACAAAGTCCACTATGCAGGAAGAAGAAGAAGAAGACAACCACCACCACCACCACCACGACCAAACAGCGAGAATATATAATTATCATCATCATTGAGACCTTGACTGACTCGGGGGATGCTGTGACCTCAATAAACGTGTTCAAGACGAAGAGTCTATAGCGTTGGTCTCGGCCTCTGGAGTGTTTAGCACCTTGGATGTGTGTGTGTGTGGGGGGGGGGTAAGGGGAGGGGGGAGTGACTTGTGGGTTTGGGTGTAGGGAGGTTGTCTATGGGTGGGATGAATGGGAGGATAGGGGAAGCCACATTGGGAGGATCTTTCTCTCTCCTTCTCTCTCTCTCTCCATCTCTCTTTCTCCCGCTTTCTCCCCCTCTCTTTCTCTCTCTCTCCCTTTCTCTTCTCTTCTCTCCCCTCTCTCCCTCCCTTTTTACCCCTTTCTCCCTCTCTCTCTCTCTCTCCCCCCTCTTTCTGTCTTTGTGTGTGTGTGTGAAATAGAGAGAGAGAGATTTACCACGGTATTATATCACGTGCTAGACCCGTGATCAACAACTGCTACCCTCTCGGATGAGAGCTCGATTTCATAGATTGCCCGATCTATGAGTAATACTGTGACCTTTGTGTGCGTGCGTGTGTACGTGTGTGTGTATCAGTGTCATTTGGGCATTCTCAACCCAGTCCGTCTCGCGCTGTGGAGCGCTTGTCCGGCGACCTCGCTTCCGTCATCACTTGACCTGATCTGTGCAGACGAGATGTCCAGCACACACGGTCCTTCCCCCCCCCCAGAGGAATAAAATCGCCTGGCGGCAGTCAGGATAAAGAGAATGTATGGCATACCTTGAACGTACTCCTTAGAGAGCACGAGGGGACCCTACGAGCTCAACAAAATCGTCAGTCGGTAGGCAAATGCCTCTGGGAGACTGATTCTCAAACCGTGTGCCGCGAAAAATTGATGATATGTTTGTATGATGGATTTCGTGTACTTTTAATTGTAGATATTGTTTACAAGTAAGATTTGGTTCCCATAAACTTCAATCGAAATAGATTGACAGTGTGCGACAGTAACATATGTTTTTCTGTGTATTTATTGTGTTTGTGTGTGTGTGTGTGTGTTTGCGTGTGTATTCACCTTGGTCTTTAGATCACGTGTTGGAATCGTGTGTGTGTGTTTGCGTGTGTATGTGTGTGTGTGTGTTTGCGTGTGTGTGTTTGTCGCCAGATTATTTTTATTGATCTCAGGCTCATCTCGACCGATCCCTTAACTGCTAAGTCTTACGAAAGTCTACACAAGATCAAAGCGTTTCACATAGGGCAAAGAGAGTGCTGAGATCCATTTAGGATGGTACTTTTTATTATTTATTTATTTTGTATTTTCTGTTTATTCTGTTTTAGTTTACTGTTGTTATTATTATTATTATTATTATTATTATTATTATTTTTTTAGGGAATGCCACGTGAGAAAGTTTTCTTTAGTAGAATATTAATAGTAATGGTTCAAGGCTTCTTCTTTACTTGTTATTCCTTATACACATTTTTCGGTAGCTGCTATTTTCACAATTTTACACGTTTCACACAGTTACGTTTTTTACACAGTTGTCACACATCTTTATGCAAATTTCATATTATTTTCCACTTGATCTTTTGTACAATTTTCATCATTTTGTACAACTTTCACACAATGATCAGCGATTCTTTCACAATTTTCACACGATCTTAGCATCATTTTCACACAACTTTCACACAATACACAATTCTTTTACAATTTTCACACGATTTTTACACAATTTTCACACGACTTTCACACAATGATTACATGATTCTTTCACAATTTTCACACGATTTTAACAACCATTTTCACACGCTTCACACACATTTTCATTGGTCAATATGGCACTCCATTGGCTCCTGATGTAACACCTTCATAGGTCAAACCACCTTAGATAAGGTTACACACAATACGGACCTCTCTTAGGGATGTCGTCTGCCGATTTTATCCAACAAAGGGATGGACTTGCGCCCCCCCCCCGAGTCTGGGCTTCCGACTGAATAAAGTCGTCTGACGTCAGCTTGGAAAATACGTCTTAAATAGGTCAACATGTTGAAGGGTTTGTGGGAAACTTTTTATTTTATTATTTATTTATTATTTATTAATTTATTAATGGTTGCGGGCCACTGTAAACATTTGGCTCTCTCTCTCTCTCTCTCTCTCTCTCTCTCTCTCTCTCTCTCTCTCTCTCTCTCTCTTGTGACAGTCCGGAGAAGTTCACAGATGAAACAAAAGGGTTATAGTTAATCTGGTTCGGAACTAACTTCGAAAACAAGAAATTGACACTTTCCCGACTGGCACTTTGACATTTTTTTTCCTGTTTTTTTTTTATTTTATTTCCTGGAACAGCCCTCAGCGGGCGAGAAAAAAAAATAGAATAAAAAACGCATTGATCATGATCTCAACCTTGCATGATCAACCCGACCTGACCTCTATCATCAGCCGCGCGAACTTGGGTCAATTGTAGTGCGCGGTCAACCTGCACCTCCCACTTCCATCAGCCAATGGTGTCATTACGCCACGTGGACAAACAGACGAAAAAAGAAAACGGGAACCGAGGAAGGAAACGGAATGTCGGTCTCCGTCTGGAACTAATAGGAATCAAGCTAACTATCACTCACAACTTCAGCCCATCAGTTTGGGTCGCTCATAAATCATTTACGTGGTCTTACAGCTTTCACTGTGTGTGTGTACGTGTGTGTACATGTGTACGTGTGTGTACGCGACCGCCAAGAGGAAGAAGGAGGTTGGGGAAGGAAGTGAGAGGAGGAACAAGGAAAGAAAGAGGAAGAATGAGAAGAGGTGGAGGGAAGGAGGAAGAGATGATTGAAGGCGCTTGAAAAGGGAGCAAGGAGGGAGACGGGAGTGGGAGGGAGTGAGAGGAGGCATGACTGATGTCCTTATGAATACTGGGAACGAAAGTCTGCACAAGATAAGGTCGTTTCACATCGGGCAGAGAGAGAGGGAGAGCACTGAGCAATAAAAACCTTCACTCATTTAAATACTGTGACTCACTTGTATGTATTTTTTCTGGGTAAAGACAGGTGATATGTGATTCACCATGGTCTTGGATCACGTGTTGGACTCGTGATTGACAGCTATTTCCCTTCTGGAAGAGAGCTCAGAGCTCGTATGTGACCGATCTATGGGTAATGCTATGACCTTACACGCACACACACACACCCAACTCCCCGCCCACGAGAGTCGGAGTAACAACCCTCAGCGCACTTATTAACCACTTTAACTTTTCCATTTAAATTCTTTGCAAACGCTATCGAGACTAACAGAACCTCAATGGAAGCATACTCGAAAACTGATACACTGTCGGGCTGAGGACTCGAACCTAGCAGATACGTAACAAATGGACAGTGACTTAACTAATTGCGCTATCAAGAGGGATATAAGTTGAACACACTTATATATGTATGCTCGAGTTATATATACACGAATTTTATACTCAACCCATCCCTGCCATGATAGCGCAGTTGGTAGTATGTACACAAATGGGATAGTATTACAACACACAGTGAATGGTCCCCTGTACATAGATTTTCATCTTAAAAAAACACATTAACTTATTTCCAATTTAATTCCTTGCAAACACGATCGATACGAACAGGCTTGTTTATCTCGATTGTATGTGTGTGTGTATATATATATATATATATATATATATATATATATATATATATATACATTAATATTTCTAAAGGGCAGTGGACTCCTGACATTATTTCACGTGCGACAGTGAGTAGGCTCGTACAAAGCTTACAACCCCACCTCACCCTCACCCTCATCCGCCACCCTATTTAACCCCGCGTCTGACTAATGTCATCAGTCCACGTTCCCTCTCTTTTCTGTGTTCCTGTAGCTTATAAGTCCCCTTTGTCCTCTGTCTTGTGTACTTTCCTGAAGAGGGCTACAGTTGATAGCCGAAATATAGAATCTTCTTTCATTCGAAGTTTATTTTCTCTTGTGTGTTATTTACAAATGTGCTACTACATTTCTGTTTAGAAATACACACGCACACACACACACACACACACACACACACACACACACACATATATATATATATATATATATATATATATATACATGTGTATATGTGTGTTTTCTCTCTTTTAGCTGAGAGGGAGGGCCCTGCCCTGAAACGGACCTCGAACGACCGAGACCCACCCCAACAGGGTTCCACAAAAATGAATAAAATCGCTATACGGCACCCGGATTAAAATGAACTAGCACCCAAAGGGACTAATTGAGACGGGTCACACGCGCACACACACAAACACACGCACACACACACACACACACACACACACACACGTGGTTAGAGTTATCACCTGCCACTACGACGGTCCGGGTTCGAATCCCGCCCAGGGCTGAAATAATTTCAGTATCACTGCGCTGCGGGTTGTTACTCCAACAATCGTGGGCGGGGAGTTGGGTGTGTGTGTGCGTGTAAGGTCACAATATTACCCATAGATCGGTCATACGAACTCTGAGCTTTCATCCGGGAGGTTTATATTGTCGATCACGAGTCCAACACATGATCCAAGACCATGATGAATCACACACACACACACACACACACACACACATTTCTCCGGATATGAATAAAATCGTCTGGCGACACTCGTGATAAAAAGGTTAAGTGGTTGTTTTGCCGCAGTAGACCCATTTTGGGGTCAGCACTCAACACGCACCCTCCTCCTCCTTCGCCTCCTCCTCCTCCTCCTCCTCCTCCTCCTCGCTCCTCCTTGATCGCTCCGGCAGATGGCTTGACCCTTACCCTTCCCCCCCTGTCCCCCCATTTTTCTCCCCCGTCCCCCCATTTCTCCGCCCCCGTCCCCCCATTTCTCTTCCCCCTTTTTCCCCCTCTTTCTCCCCTCCCCTTCCCCTCCTGCCCCCCTCTCACCTCCTTCACTCTTTCTTCTTCTTCTCTCTCTCTCTCTCTCTCTCTCTCTCTCTCTCTCTCCATCCATCCCGTATTCTCCCATTTCTCCCCCTTTCCTCCCTGTCTCCACTTCTTCCCCAACCTTTCTCCTTCCTCAACTCCCCCCCTTCCCCTTCCCCTTCCCCTTCCTTCATCTTACCCTCTTCCCCCCCTCCTCCTGTCCCTCTATTTTCCCCTCCTCTTCTTCCCCTTCTCTATCTACTCTACTCCATACACAACACTCCCTCTACCTCTCCACGTACCTCACTCCCATTCCTACTCCCCTCCACCTACCTTATTCCCACTCCTCTCACCTATCTCATTACCACTCCCACTTCCTCCACCTACCTCTTACTCTCACTCACCTCACTCCTCCCCCCACCTACCTTACTCCCACTCCCCCACCTGCCTTATTCCCATTCCCAGTCACCCACATACCTTACTCCCATTCACCCACCTACCTTACTCCCACTCCCCCACCTGCCGTACTCCCATTCTCACTCCCCCACCTACCTTATTCCCACTCCCCCACCTACCTTATTCCCACTCCCCCACCTACCTTACTCCCACTCACCCACCTACCTTACTCCCACTTACCCACCTACCTTACTCCCACTCCCACTCTCCCACCTACCTTATTCCCACTCACCCACCTACCTTACTCCCACTCACCCACCTACCTTATTCCCACTCCCCCACCTTCCTTACTCCCACTCCCCCACCTACCTTACTCCCACTCACCCACCTACCTTACTCCCACTCACCCACCTACCTTACTACCACTCCCACTCCCCACCACCTACCTTACTCGCACTCCCACTCCTCCCAACTCGCCGCTGCTCGGAAGAACTCCTCCTTTGGAGTGAATGCGAGGAGTACCCATAGAAAGGTACCAGAGGTCCTTGGGAGCGAGAAGGAAGAAGTAGAAGGTGGGAAGCCCACGCCAGGAGGCGCCGAGTAGCTTTGCCCTATGCGCTTGGACTACAGTCACTGCTAGGAATCGGAGTGAAGTGCGGGATTCGAACCCGTGACTTGGAAGATACGAGACCCACAGTCTTCCAATTACGCCATTATAGACGTTATCACATTGGGCTATTTTTCCTCCGACATGCTGGAGGAAAATAATTTACGTCCAGCACATCAAATGACCTTCGATGTGTTTTTGTTGAGAAAGGTAATTAGTTTGCCATAGTGATTTTACGGCAGAAAAAGTGCTGGAGGTAGGTGATATCGGCGACGAGTCGGAGGTCGGAGGAAAAATATACCAGTGTGATAAGGAAGAGTGCCAATGTTGGCACTGTGCTGTGGGCGACCAGTCCAAACAATCGCGAGTATTTGTACAGTCGTTAGGACGCTTGTTCGAGTAATCCCTCCGGATGTAATTGGCCTCGTAATACCACACGTATATGTACCCCCATCCCCCCCTCTTCCCTACCGGGTGGTCCGTTTTCTTTTATCTTAAATGCCGCCAGGTGATTATATTCATATCTGGGGGTAACCATTCCCTCCCCACTCCCCACATTGTGGTTGGCCCTTTTATAAGGAAATGGGACTTTGGTTTGGATGGTTATGTCTGCCGTCAGGCGATTTTATTCATCCCTGTGGTAGCCTACCCTTTTAAGAATGATTGAAGACATGGATGCTGACCTGCATCGTGTCAAGGGTCAGGTAATAGGTTAACCTGTATTTGTTTTAGTGTGATTGTATTATATGTATATATAAACTGTATATATATATATATATATGTGTGTGTGTATCAAATGATGTATATATATATGTGTGTGTGTGTGTATCTATATATTATTGTTTTATTTCTTAGTTGTTTATTTATCTTTTTTTTTTTTTTTTTTTGTAAATAGAAAAAATGTCTTCTCCCCCCATGTACCCAAGGGCCCTTTCGTAGATTCTTATAATAATAATAATAATAGTAATAATAATGATAATGCAAAACACTCCTTTGTGTCACACAGAAGCTTGTATAACTGTTAAGAGACGACTACCAACTCGCGAGATCGAGTAACGCCCCATCTCGATTCATTGTCCCAGTGTGACCACGACAAGTGATGCTTGGACTCCAAGCATAACATTGGGCGTCGGCGGGATTTGAGGCGCATCCCACGGGTCATAATGCCAACAAACCTCGACTTAAATCCCCATTCGTCTTGTCGTTCATGCTATTGTCTTAACCTCTATTTTTTTTTTTTTTTTTTTTTTTTTTTTTTTTTTTTTTTTTTTTTTTTTTTTTTTTTTTTTTTTTTTTTTTTTTTTTTTTTTTGCCGCTGCAGTCTTGAAGAATGGGTGGGAGGGACGGACAAGGGTGCCGAAAGGACAGAGAAGTATCTTAAATGTCCCTCTTTATTAACTTTGATTATTTTGTTCTAACAAATTCCAGAAGAGAGATACGTATTAATAAATTCCTTTTGGATTTAAATTGGAAAAATTTAGTTTTAAGAAGGAAATAGACAAGAACTGGTTTACTAGTAGAATGGTTAACAAATGGAATAGACTTAGTAACCATTTAGTGAGCGCCAAAACTAGAATTGATTGATTTAAGAAAATATTTGGGAATGATAGGTGGTAAGGGACATGGAACTACCTAGTATAGGCCTTATGGTCTCTTGCAGTCTCCTTCATCCTATCGACCCATTTCCTCTGAATGAAATCACCTTGGATTAAGAAATCGGTTAACTTGGGTTAAATTTTTTTTTTAATTTGGGTTAAAAATCAATTAACCTGTGTTAAAAAATCAGTTAATCCGTTTAAACTGGTTAATTTCTCAGGCTTAACATGTCATGAATACCAGGGAAGGGGTTAACTCGCTTAAGTAATATGGGTTAACCTTTGCCTGACTTGATTTAGATTAAAAGTGCTCCACTTTTGGTCCACTTACTGAAAACGAGTGATTGTTAGTGATGAGGTTTAGTGTCTTAGTGGTCTTCTCCAGGAGGTTAAGGAACAGCAGTGCATAGGTTAGTGAGAGTTTAGTGGTGGTCTCCAGCTAGATTTAGTGTTGGAAAGTGGTATTTCTGAGTCGGGTAAAGACAGCAAACCATAAGTATAGGTTGAACAAGGAACTAGGTTGGGAGACCTAGACATTGTGTCTCAATTCGGATGCATGACTTTATGAAGTCGTTGCATGATGTCCAGAAGTAATTGCATGACGTCATGAAGTCGTTGAATGACGTCATGAAGTCATTACTGATATGACGTTACTGATGACGTCATGAAACCGCTGATAACGTCATGGCGTCGATGCTCTCTTGCCAGGCCAGCGTGGTAATAATCACTGTAATTTGCTGCTGGATTAGGGTCGGCATATTCCCCCCGGGGAGGGGGGTCGACAAAGGCACAGTTTGTGTATTATCTCGCATGCAGTTGTCGTTCAATGTTGTAACCTCAATAGATACGACACGGGAGTTGTAGTCGTAAAAGTTAGTAGGATTAAGAATTTTTCTTTATTTTTTTTAATATATGTGCAGTATATATATACGGTATATATATACTGTACAAGATAAGAGGGAGGGAGGGAGTGGGTGGGAGTGGAGTATGTGGGGATGGAATGAGTGAGAGTGGATTTTCTGCCTTTGTTTTTGACTGTCTCCCTTGTAAGGAGGAAATGAACATTGGTATATGTATGTATGCTTAAAAGTGGCAGTCTGCCGACAAGATTGACTAGATAAACACCAAATGAGGACGGAGCCTTTATTTGTACGACGTTTCGCTTATTACAGCTTTTTCAAGTACAAGTTGAGATACAAATGCTTGAGAATAAATAAGGGGAAAGGAGGGAACGGGGAGAGAAAAAATACCCAGAAGGTACGTTCGTGCTCTAGCAGAGCTAGCCAAGGATTCTTCCATCAGAATCACCACCGCTGACAAGGGAGGTGGAGTAGTGGTGATGGACAGTTCAGACTACGAGAGGAAGATGAAATATCTGCTCAGTGATGTTAATACATATCGTGAAGTCTCCCAGGCAGAAGTAGACAACGAGACGAAGAACTTCGCATACAAGGTAAGAAAAATTCTCAAAAGTTCAGTTGCAGGTAAAAAGCTCCTTTACTTATTGCCAAATCTCCCACGCACAGCTACGATGTATGGTCTGCCCAAAACACACAAAAATGATATTCCAATGAGACCGATAACATCAGGGATAGGGAGTGCTCCCCACAGATTAGCAGGTACGTTGGCCAGACATCTGTCCCCCCTCCTGGGAACCATCAGTGGAGCTCATCTCAGACACTCAGGGACCTACTAGACAGAATCCGAGATATCTCCGCCAGAAACAAGAAGTTGGCCAGCCTGGACGTGAAAAGTCTCTTCACATGTGTCCCCTCGGATAAGGTAATACAGCTCCTTAGTGATAGAATCGAGAAGGAGAAAATCGACTTCCCCCTGCCCCCCAACCATTTTGTCGATTTGATCAAACTTTGTGTTGAATTTAATTATTTTAAATTCCAGGACAGTTTCTTCCACCAGAAATTTGGCATGGCCATGGGCTCTCCATTAAGTGCAGTCCTGGCTAATTTATTCATGGAATTTCTAGAAACAGGACCCTTTGCCAACATCGTTCCCGAGCATGTGACCTGGCTGCGATATGTGGACGATATCTTACTCGTCACACCCAGGCGTTTCAATCTTCAGCGCTTGCAGACGGCCTTAAACGAAGTGGAGCCCACCATTCAGTTTTCCCTAGAGGAAGAAATCCACGACTCTCTTCCTTTCCTGGACACACACATCTTTAAGTACGGTAACCAATTTGAATTCAAAGTGTATAGAAAGCCCACCAACAAAAATGATTTAATTCATTTCTACTCCCACCATGATATAAGGACCAAGAGAGGAGTAGTAATAGGTTTTTTCCTTAGGGCATTTAGGATATGTAGTGCAAAATACTTAGAAGAAGAGTGCAGGTTTATTAAAGAGACCTTTTTAACACTAAAATTTCCAGAGTTTCTTTTAGATAATTGCAAACAGCAGGCCGCTAAGATTCGGGAAAGCCGTAGGCAGCAGGACAGCACAACTAGACGTCTCGTGTTGCCAACCGGCGACGTTGCCACCAACCTGACACGTCTTTTAAGAACCACCAACTTGGAAATAGTGTGCCAGACAAGCAGAACAATAAAAGACATCACGAAGACGGAAACACACAACAACCAGACACCGAGCACCAAAGCCGGTGTTTATCGTATTCCGTGTTCAGGATGTGATAAAGTTTACATCGGAGAAACGTCACGCGACCTGAATACACGAATACGTGAACACCGTTACGACGTCAGGCATGATGTCACCACCAATGCATGTGTGACACATAGAAACAAGGAAAACCATCTTATGGACTGGAAGAATGCAGAGCTGCTGATGCGGGAACCAGACAAAATCCGCAGGAAGTGTTTAGAAGCAGCAATCATTCAAGGAACGAACACTATTGAACAAAACAGGGGCATGTTTAACATATCTCCTCACATTATTCCCCTAATACCCATGGCCAGCAAAATATTAAATACTTAAACCACCCTTTGTGGACATTTCGCTCACGGACGTTCGGGCCAGCATTCTCATCCTTTCCCAGTGTCCAATCCCCCCACCCTCCTCCTCCTCCTCCTCCTCCTCCTCCTCCTCCTCTTCCTTCCCCTCCCCTTTTTTCTCTCCCCGTTCCCTCCTTTCCCCTTATTTATTCTCAAGCATTTGTATCTCAACTTGTACTTGAAAAAGCTGTAGTAAGCGAAACGTCGTACAAATAAAGGCTCCGTCCTCATTTGGTATATATATATACATATATATATATATATATATATATATATATATATGAGTCCTGATTAGAAGAGAATGCTAGACCCATATGCATTTTATGTGATTTACTTTAATTGCCATACAATGAATCACTGGTCTCTGTCACACATACATACACACGCTCACACACACATTGAATAGAATCACTTAGCGGCAGTCAGCGAAGGTAAACAAGGAGGGTCTCCTGTGTCGACGGGTTGACGACGAGGTGAGAAACATTGAAAAAACAATGATAGTAATAATAATACAAATTAAAATAAATGAATAAATAGATAAACATAAAAATAATAGTAATAATGATGATATTAATGATAATGGATGGGTTGTTGAATGGATAGTGAAATTAATAAACGAATAAAAGAATTATTCAAATGGAATGGATAGATGTAAATATGTAAATAGATAAGTAGATTAGTTGTTTATTCAAAAGCAACTGGCAGCCCGAAAGGTAACAGGAGTATGCAGAAATGATAGTTGATAATTAATGTTAGTGATTTTTAATTATTAAGTAATGACATGTTCAAAGTAGAGATTATAAATGATGGTGAGAGTATTGAAAAAGTTGAAGAGTATAATTATTTAGGCCGGATGGCGAAAGTGACCAAAGATCTTGATAATGAAATAAAAAGACTTTTTGCAATTGGTTGGAAAATTTTTGGTAAGTATAAGATCATGAGAGGATCTCTACCTTTGAATGATATTAATAGTAAATGGTAACATAATAATTATAATAATAATAATAGTAATAATAGTATTAGTAATTATAATAATGATAATGATAATAGCAATAATAATAATAATAATAATAATAAAAATGATAATAGAAAATAATAATAATGATAATTATGTAATGATTGTAATAATAATGATAGTATAACTGAAGAAAATAATGATAATTGCAATGGCAGTTATATGACTACAGTGATAATAATGATAGTAATAATAGTAATTATTATATGATAATGATAATCATAATTAGGATAGATGACTAAGAGGATACTATATGACATGCAGCACATAGTGTGACGTGGCGTGACGCAGTGTAACGTGACGTGACACAACGTCGCGTGCGTCCGAAAAGAGAGGAAACGAAAGAAGTACCAACTCTCCGTTTGATCATAAAATGATTCACTCCCCGACACACATACACACACACACACACACACACACACGCACACACACGCAGTGGTAGCGTTCGAAACTGCTAACTCAGCGGTCCGAGTTCGAATCCCGCCCAGGGCTGAAATAGTTTAAGTATCGCTGCGCTGCGAGTCGTTACTCCAACTCTCATGGGCTGGGAATTGTGTGTGTGTGTAAGGCCGCAGCATTACCCATAAATCGGTCATATATGAGCTCTGAGCTCTTATCCGGGAGGGAAATAGCTGTCGATCACGAGTCCAACACGTGATCTAAGACCATGCTGAATCACACACACAGACCAGGAGTCCTCGACTTCGGAAGGGTCACCCACAAGGTCATCCACAAGGTCATACTCGCACTACACACGTGCACTTGGCCTCTGGAAGTGTTGTCACACTTTCTAGTGGAAGGAAGGTGGAAGGGGGGATGTTTGGGTGGAAATTTGGGGGTGCGGGTTTCCTACAGACGCCCCCCACCTTCCGGACATGCACACACACACACACACACACACACACACACACACACACACATACACATGCACACACACATATACACACATGCACACATACATACACGCATAAGTGCACACACACATATGCACACGCACACACATGCACACACATACATGCACACACACACATGTGCACAAACACATGCACGCACACACACATGTACACACACATGCATACACACACGCACACACATGCACACACACATGTATACACACATGCACAAACACACACACACACACACACACACGCACGGACGCACACACGCGCGCGCGCAAACTGAGTACAGAACGTGCACAATTTTTTGGGGTGGAAAGCCTTCAATGAATGACTTCATAGTCTTTATGCAGGTAGCGTATTTTTATACAGATTCGGTTTGAATCTCCACATGAGTCCCTTGACTGAATAATGAGGGTTGTGCTCTCGGACTACAAGACTGACAGGCTCCCAGAGAGAGAGAGAGAGAGAGAGAGGTGGGCGAGAACAACGGGAAGAAGCCAAGACCTGCTGGATCATAGGATTTGTGCGTGCAAGCAGGCAGGCAAGCAGGAAGGCCGCCAAGCAAGGAAGTCAACAAACAAAGAAGCCACTTTGTCAACAAGCAAGCAGGCCAGGAAACAAGCTAGCAAACAATTCAACAGACAAACAAATCAACAAATAAGCTAACAAGATAGCAAGCAAGCTATCAAGCAAACTAGCAAACAAACTAGCACGCAAGCAATCTAGCAAGCAGCCAAAGGACCTAACAAACAAACGAACAAATAAACTAGAAGGCCAGCAAAGAAGCAAGCAAGAATGCAATGTCATTTCATTTCGGGTGGCAGATGGCCGAGACCAAGAATGGGGGAAAGGGGGAGGCGGGGAGAAGTGGGGGGGGGGGAGTGATTCGATCGACAGTGGACCAGAAACCTTGAACTGTTTCACGTCAAGTTCGTCAACATTGGACAACTTTTTTATCAATCTATCTCTGTGTGTGTCTGTGTGAGTGTGTGTCGTGCTTTCTCTCTCTCTCTCTCTCTCTCTCTCTCTCTCTCTCTCTCTCTCTCTCTCTCTCTCTCTCAAATGAAATATTCATTTAGGAACAGTGTAGTTATACTGTATACCAATAGGAAACCTTTGGGTCCATAATGAGGTCGGATAAAAAAAAAAAATAGAGAAAAAAAGGGAAATGTGTGTGTGATTCACCATGGTCTTTGACCACGTGTTGGACTCATGATCGACAACTATTTCCCTCCCGGAAGAGAGCTCAGAACCCATATATGACCGATCTATGGGTAATGCTGTGACTTTACACACACACACACACACACACACACACACACACACACACACACACACACACAAAACTCCCCGCCCACGAGGGTTAGAGTAACGACTCGCAGCGCAGCGATACTGAAATTATTTCAGCCTTGGGCGGGATTCGAACCCGGACTGCCGTAGTGGCGGACGGGATCTCAAACCACTGCGCCACCGAGTGTATGTGCGTGTGTGTGTGTGTGTTACGAGTACTGTAAACTATATTCAGTATTCATTGAGATATAATTGTCTAGTTTGTCACATAGTATGGGTCACTTTTGGGTGTCCCCACTGTATGCGATTTACAACAGTCTTGGATCACGTGTTGGACTCGTAATCGACAGCTATTATCCTCTCGGATGAGAGCTTTGAGCTCATTTATGGATCCATCTATGGGTTGGGCAATGCTGTGACGTTACACATACACGCAAACACACACACACATACACACATGCATACACGCACATACAGACACACACACACACACACACACACACACATGCATACACGCACATATACTGCAGACACATACACACACAACTTGCCCACCAGAGTTGGAGTGCCGGCTTGTAGTGCAGCAGAGCTGAATTTTTTTTCAGCCTTGGGCGAGACTCGAACTCGGATCGCAGAATTAGCGGTCGAGATATCGTGCGTGTGCGTGCGCGTGTGTTCGGCGTCTCCATTCTCCATTACTTACAATCAAAATGGCGATTTATGAAAATGATTATTTGGATTGGACATGGCAGCTGACCCCTGAAGACATAAGAATCTGACCCACAAGTTGCCAAGCTCTGTAAACCCCCCATCCGTTGTAGAGTATTTAATACAATACTGTATTAATACAAAAAGCAACGAAGATGTATTTGCATGGTTATGCCATTGGGCAGATTGAATTGGAAGGTCTCTTAACTGTATATTTATGCCCGGGGTGGGCAACCTTTTTTTAAGCGTGGGTGCCAAAATCGGCCAAATCTTTGATACAACCTTTTTCTCGCGTGCCAACGGAGTAAGATTATAGGTTTACGTACGAATATGGCCCCCTAACCTTCAGCCCTCAGTAGGGCACTAATCAGCCGCTCAGCACAGCCTGCGGTTACCAGTGGCCATACAAAATATGTTTGAGGTTTATTATTATTGTTATTATTATTATTATCATTATTAATATTATTATTATTATATATTCTTCTTCCTTTTTATTACGTGAGTTCCGGGTTTCGCGTGCCAAAAATAAATGAATAAATATCGTTAATGTGCCAGGTCTGGCACGCGTGCCAAAGGTTGCGCACCCCTGATGACCTATGCTAATCCATCGTCATCTATTGTTAACTAAGAAAGGAGTGGTTAACCTCATTTGATTATGACGTCAGATTTATAGATTAAACCATTCCCCCTCTGGGGCTTCTGCCTGAGATCCTCCTCCCTATGTATGTTGTGATGGTGTCTGTGTGATGTACAGTCACTAGTAAAAGTTTTGACCCAGTTTCCACAGTTCTCCCTGTCTTCTCATTTTCTGCATGAGGGGACGGAGGGAGAGGGTCGCCGAATTAATGAAGCGGCCTTGCTGTAGATGTGCTCTGTCTTGCGACACTGCTTTTGACCCAGGGCAGTGGAGAGGATGCAGGGATGACCCGTCATCCAGGAGGTGCTAAGATGTGAGGGAGGGGAGCGGAGTATGTAGGGGATGGAATGGGTGGGAGTGGTTTCTATGCCTTTTTCTTTTTGGCTACCTCCCATGTAAGGGGAAAAAAGCCTTTGGTATATGTATGTATGTATTATTATATTATTATTATTATTTATTTGTTTATTTTTTGTATAGTACGTGGTACATTTTCCGTATATAACCCCCCCTTTTTTTTTGGTGGGGGGGGGTGGATTGGGGTGCGTGTTTGGTGATAGAACCAGGGTGGGAGAAGGAAGATGTGGGGATGGGGGGCAAACCTCTCCCTACCTCACCTTCCCCCCCATTTTTATGAGGGAGAGTGGGGAGGATTGTTCCACTTAGTCCAGGGCATACCAGCTAACTATCTTCTGTAATAATTAATCACCACTAACCTAATCCTTCTTGCCGCTCTCTGTCAATTTCGCTTTCGTCAGACAGTATTTCTCCTCCTCCTCCTCCTTCTCCTCCTCCTCCTCCTCCTCGTGCTTCTCCTCCTCCTCCTCCTTCTTCTCCTATTGTATTCACATTCTCCATCCACCTCCTCCTCCGTCTCCTCCTCCTCTTCCTCCTTTCCTCTGCATCCTTCTCCTACTCCACAACCTCCTTCCCCACTTCTTCACCTTTCTTTACCCCATCCACAACCTCCTCCTCCTCCTCCTCCTCCTCCTCCTCATTTTCTACTCCTCTTCTTCCACTTCTTCCTTCCACCTCCTCCTCCACTTCATATTCTTCCTCTTGCTCCACCTCCACACCTCCATATGATTACGTTTATCCTACTTCTGAACGGGGCATTGATTTCTGGTATGCAGGTCACTGGAACACACACAGGTACACACACGCATATATATGCACACACTTACACACGTATACGCACGCACACATGGGCACGCGCACACACGGCTTGCATGAAAGTCTTGCAATATTTACGAACGTCAGAAAGCGTATGAAAAGACGAGGACATTTGGAACTGACACAGTACTAATGTACTAATACCTCACGGTCTCATTCCCCAGTTTGTGTGATTAATTTACAATTAGTATTTCTCAGTCGTAGTTATTTTTATCCGATATATATATATATATATATATATATATATATATATATATATATATAGATATCTACATATATATATATATATATATATATATATTTTTTTTTTTTAGCTTGTGTGTGTATCAGGGTCTTATGCCTGGACCTGTGCGAACGCACACACACACACACACACACACACACACACACACACACACACACACACGAGCATAGCTCTCGTCCCGTAAAATACAACTAGGTAAGTACACACACATACACACACACACCTCAACTAACGAAGCCAATTTATGGTATACTCGTACATGATAACGCACCAGAACGGCGCGAGATTTCCACAAGGATAGAAGAGCTGGTGAACTACAGGCCATAGCAACAGCACATACACACACAAACACACACACACACACACACAAACACACGCGCACACACATACACAGACAAACACAGACATTGGCAACATTATATTTACCAACAAAGCCTTGTCTATTGCCGCACTTCTTTCCCTCCTTTCTTCCCTCCCCCCTCCTTCCTTCCCTCCCCCTCCTTCCTTTCCTCCCCCTCCTTCCCTCCCACTCCTTCTCTCCCTCCATTTCTCCCTACTTTATGCCTTTCATCTTTTCTTTCTTCCCTTCCTTCCCCACTTCCTTCTCCCTTCCATCCCTCCTTCCCTCCCTCCTCCCCCTCCCCCTCTCTGTCTCTCTCTCTCTCTCTCTCTCTCTCTCTCTCTCTCTCTCTCCCTCCCTCAGCTTCCGCTTCCTTTTCCGTTTCCGTTCCTCAGCTCCCATTCTCCGCCAGAACGCAAATTGTTAATAATTTTATTTATTTGTTTTTTCCAAATTCCACGACACTCCTTTCAATTGCGTAAACACACCTTTATCTTTTTTCTCTTTTGGTGCATACTTCACGTCTTGATTATCATTATTATTATTATTATCATTATTATTATTATTATTATTATTATTATTATTGCCATTATCATTATACTGTTGTTAATATGATCATTATTCCCATTATCAATATTATTATGAAAATTTTCAATATTATCATTATTGTTATTATTATTATTATTATCATTATTATGATTATTGCTATTATTATTATGATCATTATTTTCATTATCATTATTATTATTACTATTATTATTATTGTTATTATTATTACTATTATTATTATTGTTATTATTATTGTTATGACTAATCATTATTATCATTTGTTGGTTTCCGCCTAATTTTATTCAATTATTTATTTGTTTATAAATTTTTATCATTATTTTTCTGTTTAGGAAATGTGTAACTGAAAAAGAACTAGATGGGAGGAATGGGGGAGGTTGGGGAGGCAGCGGGAGATGGTTACCTAATTGCCTCCGGATACAGAAAGAACCCCCCAGGGTAACATTGATTCTTGTGGTCAGTAGGTCACGAATTAGCGTAGCGACGGTGGGGGGGGGGGACGCTTCCACCCCCGCGCTCCTCCATCTCCCTCGCTCTTCCCCTCCCCCCCCAACGCTATTCTGAATGGAGGGACTGTTTACCCCCAACGCTATTCTTGAGATGGGGAGGGGGTCAGCAAAAGTATGATAAAATATAATCGATTAATGAAATTATATATATATATGTATATATGTATATATATATATATATGTATATATGTATATATATATATATATATGTATATATATATGTATATATATATATATATATGTGTATATATATATACATACTAAAATCATATCTACTATAATATTTTTCTATTATTACTTTTGTCAAACAAAAGTCGCAATGTTCAGATATTGATATTTGTCTTGTATACATTAATTATGAGACCATGTGGATTAATACATCATTATCTGAAGTAGACTCAATTTTATGTTTATTTTAGTTTATTGTGTATACATTAATTATGAGACCATGTGGATTAATACATCATTATCTGAAGTAGACTCAAATTTATGTTTATTTTAGTTTATTGTATTTACTTACGTGTTAGATTTATTAAGGAATATTTGTGAGTCCTATGAGCTATGTCATGTGAGTCGAGTAAGCACCAACAGGGCGCTGTGCAGGTTTTAATAGAATTGACATTTTCACCCAAAAAAAGATTAGGTTTTGAATGTAAAGAAAGGTAGATATTTAATTATTGGAAATAAAACTACGGGTTTTTTATATTATATTTTATATTAATTATTATGTTAATTACTTGTAAGAAATTGTTGATGGAACAACATTTCAACAATATAATTTTTGTAATTCGAATGTCGAAATATCACGATTTATATATCAAACACTAACTAGCTAACATACTAGCCAATGAGGTCAAAGTATGAAACGCATCTAATAAATAAAAACAAAGCCTTAGATCATAGCAACTATAGTTCATTAGACTGGTTGAGGTTGGAAATTAATTTGAAAAATGAAAGTTTAATGTAGCCATGTTGTCGACGAGAGCGTTCGAGTTAGCACGAAATTCACTCATCAGTTTCCAGATATCGCTAGATTTTTTTTTTTTTAAGTAATCTAGGACAACTAAGCGAGTATCTATGCGTTGTCACACTGCTTCTTCAAGCTCGGGCTTAGAATCTAGGTATTCACTAATTTCGTTTTATTATATTCATGGATGTATGAGTAAATGTTCGTTTGTATTTTTTTAAGTAGTTTGTTTATGTATTGGGGTGAATCTGTCCTACTCGGAGGGACATCTCCACCATTTTTATTTTATTTTGGGAAACGTCAGAAGAATTTATTAAACTTTGGAAAACTCTTGAATAGCAAAGTCAAATAAATGAATAGAAAAAATATATATATATATATATATATGTGCGGAAAAACCACCAAGGGAAAAGATAAACTGATGACCAAGCGCTTTCGTCTATTCAGACGTCCTCAGGGTACATAGAAATGAAAAAAGAATACAAGAATATATACACAGAGTATAAGGTCAGGAAGGGAACCGGGAAAGGTTGTGGGGCTCTATTGTCGACCTGACCCGTTCGCGGCAGCGGACGTTTGGGCTACTTCCTTTTTCACAAAAAAATTGTCCAGATTGTACATGCCATGACTTAAATTTAAGTTATTGACAAATGTGTCTTTGATCAGACTGGATTCTATTATATTTCTAGTCAAATATGACTTATTTTTAACAATTTCTTTAGCACCCAATTTATGCAATGATTATAATCCCTTAGGTGAATAAATAATGCATTAGAAACTTGCCCACTCTTGACGCTATACATACATACTATTTGTTACTATTTATTTTCAACACTATTGTTATTATCATTGTTATTATAACTATTATTTATTTATCATTACTATCATTATATATATTTATAATTTTATCATTACATTTTTATTATTACCATCATTATTATTATTACTTTCATTATCTTTATTATTATTATTGTTATTATTATTGTTACTATTATTATTTAAATATTTAATTTTTCGTTTTTATTATCATTGTTACCGCTATTATTGTCATAATTACTATTAATAATTTTTATTTCTTGGTTATTAGTATTATCATTTTTATTATTTTTATTTTTATTATTATTACTTTTATTTTATTGTTATTATTTTCATTATTATTATTATTACTTCTACTGTATTGCTATTATCATTTTTGTTATTATTGTTAATATTATTATTTAAATATTTATCTTCATTGTTATCATTACTATTGTTACATTTTCTATTAATAATTTCTTTGTTATTAGTGTTATCATATTTAATTGTAAAAAAAAAAAAAAAAAAAAAAAATCTTCATTGTTACGTTAGCCACAATGTGATGTTCACATTCGTCACCAACTATGGTAACTCGGAGAGGTGGTGAGGTCCACCCCATGTATATAATGCCCACAGCCCGTTTGTACACATATTCCTTTGAAAAAGCATACCTGTCAGAATGTCTCAACATATATATATATATATATATATATATATACGTATACACACACACATATATATATTTTTTTTTGCTGGTAACCACTAGGGAAATCGGAAGAAAAACAGTATATCCCAAGCGCTTTCGTGTAATTCACTTACGAAAGCGCTTGGGATATACTGTTTTTCTTCCGATTTCCCTAGTGGTTACCAGCAAAATTTGTGGATCACGTGTTGTTAATAGTGATATTTCTGCATATATATATATATATATATGTATACACACACACACACACACACATATATATATATTATATATATATGTGTATATATATTATACATATATTATATATATATATATATATAAATATACATATATATATATGTATATACATATGTATATATAATTCTTAAATAGCAAAGGCAAATAGATTGATATGTGAATAGATAATTAGACAAATAAAAAAAATGACAAATATAATAAAAAAAAAGATCCCACTCTACTGTCCTAAGAAACGAACATACTTTTCACAAGTAAACTAAATGAATAAATAATAATAAATAAATGAATACAGATAAATAAATAAAACAGATGTATAAAGTATATTTCCTAAATTATATGACGAAAGCTGTCTCAAAGCTTTTATGTATTTATTCTGTTTATTTTTACTTTATTTATTTATCTTTTATTTATTGATTAATAAGGTTTTCAATAACATCGAAATGACGTTATTTGTAGGTCATTTAATTACGTGTTATTAATTCGCGCGTTATTACTCTCCGTTTATTCTCGGGGTTGGGGGAGAGGGGGAGGTTAATGGGGGGGTGGGGGAGAGTGGGAGGTTAATGTGGGGGGAGAGAAGGTTAATGAGGGGTGTGGGAGAGGGGAACTTAATGGGGGGAGAGGGGGAGGTTCATGGGGGGTGGGGGATAGGGGAGGTTCATGATGGGGTGGGGGTGAGTGGGGCTGATAGTGGGTTAAGATCATAGTGGCATTTTAGTGAACCTGGGCTTGAGTTAGTGGGCTCACTAAAGTCATTTATTAGTGATTTTAGTGTCAATTCAATCACGGGGTCACGGTCGGTGGGGTCCCCGTTTAGTGCCTTGTCCACCTCGCCCGACCTACCCTTAGCTGAATAAAAATCCTCTCGTATTAACCAGAATAAAATCATAAGGACGTGATGTGGGTGCTGACTACAAGAACGGTCCTGTCTGTCAGCCAGTCTGTCTCTCAGATCGTCTGTCTGTCAGACAGGCGAGTCATCAGTAAGGCTCTAAGTGTGTGTTGGTAAATCATGTCGCGTCACTTGGGAGGAGGAGGAAGAAGAAGAAGAAGAGGAGGAGTAGAGGATAGGGTAATTAGCCTAGGTCCTCTCTTTCTCTTCCTCTGTCGCTCTCTCTCCCTTCCTCCCTCTTTCTCTCTCTCCCTCTCTCTCTCCCTCCCTCCCTCCCTGTCTCTATCTCTTTCTCTCTATCTTTCTCTCTTCCCCTTCCACGATATCTCCTACCTTTCATTTCCCTTCCCTTCTTCCCCCTTCCTTTTTCCTTCTTTACCCTTCCCCCTTCTTCCTTGACTCCTTCCCCCTCCTCCTTTCTCTCCTTCTCCCCTCCCACATTCCCTCCTTCTCCTCTCCCTTCCCACATTCCCTCCTTCCCCCCTCACACATTCCTTCCTTCTCCTCTCCCCTCCCACGTTCCCTCATTCCCCTTCCCACATTCCCTTCTCCCCTCCCACATTCCCTCCTTCTCCTCTCCCACATTCCCTTCTTCCCCCTCCCACCTTCCTCCTCCCACCTTCTTCCCACCTTCTTCCCCTCCTCTTCCTCCCCTCCTCCTCCTCCTTCTCTCCTTCAAGTTATGGAGACTTTATCTCTAGTAACAGCTGGAGAACAGCACTAGTCCCATCAACACCATGACGTCTCTCTAGAGATTTAGTCACGGCTAAGAAAAAAAAAAAAAAGGGACACATGTACCCAAACACACACACATGCACGCACACATACACACACACAAACGTTTCAAACGTTTCTTGACCCACCGAGACGGGTTCCCGAACGGCTACGACGGGGTCGTTTGGTCTGCCGGCCACAGCATCTATAAACCTACATACGCAGTCATTTAAAAAAAAAAAAAAAAAAAAAAAAAAAAAACTGTGCCCGGCCTGGCGAGAGGGCGTAATAATGAGAGCGTCAGGTTCTTAGAGTGACATACGGTGCGAGGCTCTGAAGGTTCGTCCACCTTACGCGTTTGCATTGTTATGTCTTAGGTGATTTTATTCGGTTTTATTATTTTTATATATTACAAAGAAAAGAAAAGAGAAGTAAAGCACAAGGTAAAGGAGGTGAGCAGACGTGAAATGGGGTAAGAGTATGACAGAAAATTTTGGAAGTAATAAAAATATGTTTTGGAAAGAAAGTAAGAGAGGAAGAGGAGGCGAATCAAGTAGAGAAGAAAAGGTAAAAGGTGCAGATGGAGAGATGATAATGGAAGAGATGCAGTAAGGGGAAGATGGGCAGAATATTTTAGGGAGTTGCTAAATGTGAAGGAGGATAGTGAGGGAAAGATAGTTGCAGTGGGAAATGCTAAGAAAATGAGTGATGAGTGAGGAAAATGAAGGAGAAATAAAGAAGGATGAAGTGAAGGCAGTTCTTAAGATGATGAAAGCAGGTAAGGCACCTGGTCTGGATGGATGCCATGCAGAATGTCTAAAAAAGGAGGTACAGTGATGGTGGACTGGCTGATGAGATTGTGATGCCATGCAGAATGTCTAATAAAAGGAGGTACAGTGATAGTGGACTGGCTGGTGAGGTTATTTAATTTTTGTTTAAGAGAGGGCAGAGTGTCGTAGGACTGGAGGAGTGCCTCTATAGTTCCACTTATCAAGGGAAAAGGGGACAAGTGTGAATGTAGTAGTTTCAGAGGGATTAGCTTGTTAAGTGTAGTTGGGAAGGCTTATGGGAGGATCTTGATTGAGAGGATTAGGAGAGGAACAGAGGGATTAATTGGTGAGGAACAGTGTGGATTTAGGACAGGTAGAGGTTGTGTAGATCAGATTTTTGTGGTAAGACAGATATGTGAGAAAGCTATAGGAAAGGGGAAGGATGTTTTTTGGGCTTTTATGGATCTGGAAAAGGCTTACGGCAGGGTAGACAGGAAGGCACTGTGGGAGGTTTTGCGGATATACGGGATCGGAGGACAGCTTCTAGGAGCTGTCAAGAGTTTTTACGAGAGTAGTAGAGCATGTGTCAGGATTAGAAATGGAGAGAGTGAGTGGTTCGAGGTAAAGGTGGGACTTCGTTAGGGATGCGTTATGTCACCCTGGCTGTTCAACTTGTACATGGATGGGGTGGTGCGAGAGGTAAATGCAAGGGTGGTGGGTCAGGGATTGGAGATGGTTAAAGAAAATGGAGAAAAGTGGGAGGTGAGCCAGCTGTTATTTGCGGACGACACTGCGCTTGTGGCAGGATCGGAGGAGGGATTGAGGAAGTTGGTGACAGAGTTTGGGAGAGTGTGTGAAAGAAGAAAGCTGAAGATAAATGTGGGTAAAAGTAAGGTGATGAGATGTACAAGGGGTGAAAGTGGCAGTAGACTGGAAGTGAGCTTTAAGGGAGAGCGACTGGGTGCAAATGTGGCAGGAAAAGGTGGAGTGAAGGTGGAGGTAGAATGTAGATTGAGAGAAGCGAGTAAATGCCTTGGTGGATTAAAAAGTGTAATGAGGAATAGACATTTGGGAATGGATGCTAAGAGGAGGCTGTATGAAGGAGTGATTGTGCCAACAGCACTGTATGAATCAGAAATATAGAACATAAGAGAGGAAGAGAGAAGGAGTTTGAATGTGTTTGAGATGAGGTGTCTGAGAAGTATGATGGGGGTTACTAGGCTAGATAGAGTGAGAAATGAGGAGGTGAGGAGGAGAACAGGGGTGGAAAGGGAGTTGGGAGATAGGGTTGATGAAAGAGTATTAGGATGGTTTGGACACATGGAAAGAATGAGTGAAGAAAGACTAGTAAAAGAGGTATGGAAGGCAGTTGTGGAGGGAGTGAACATGAGGGGACGTCCTAGGATGAGGTGGATGGATGGGGTGAAGGGGGCTTTGGGGAAGAGGGGAATGTCTGTTGAGGAAGGACTGGAGAGGACAGAAGACAGGGGTGAATGGAGAATGGTTGTATATGGATGATGTGATGCATGAAGTGGAATGGGTGGGGGGATAAGGGGTGAGGTAGTATGTGTGAGCAAAATTTGACGCAGCCCGAAGGTATTTCTCCCCGTCTTCTCCTTTTATGCATGGGGGGACGGAGAGGGGGGTCGCCGATTTAATGAAGCGGCCTTGCTGTGGATGTGCTGTGTCTTGCGATACTGCTTCTGACCCAGGGCAGTGGACAAGGTGCAGGGATGACCCGTCATCCAGGAGGTGGTAAGATAAGAGGGAGGGTGGAGGGGAGTGGAGTGTATTTAGGGATGGAATGGGTGGGAATGATTTTATGCCTTTTTCTTTTTGGCTACCTCCCTTGTAAGGGGGAAAAAGCCTTGGTATATGTATGTATGTATGTACTTAGTTTTTAGGGAATCTACATACACGCTTGCATAATTTTTATTGTTTATTATTATTACAGTTATTCTATTTATCTATTTATTCATTTATTTGTTTGTCTATTTCCTTGTCTCACTTCGTTATGAAATAGATTTCAACTTGGACAGCAAGTGGGCTTCTTCCGTCCCGGGTGCCAATCTTAATTCTATTGGCTGCCGCCAGGTGATTTTATTCATCTCTGTGGCACCCCATGGTTTCGGGAGCGAAGGAGATTGAGCCGAAGGCCATCTCGATCCATCCGTACCGGGAGGTACTTCATTCGATTTGGCACCCGTCGTGGCACTCCGTGATATCTTCTATGGCATCCCTCCTTGGCACACTTTTTGGCACCCTCCATGGCACTAGCCGTGGCACTCCGTGGTATTCTCTGTAGTACATTCCGTGGCACCCTCTGTGGCATCCCTCCTTGGCACACTCTTTGGCACCCGTTATGGCACTCCGTGGTATCATCTATGGCACACTCCGTGGCACCCTATGTGGCATCCCACTTTGGCACCATCCATGGCACCCACCGTGGTGTCCTCTATGGTACACTCCGTGGCACCTTATGTGGCATCCCTCCTTGGCACACTCTTTGGCACCATTCATGGCACTCCATGGTATCATCTATGGCACCCTATGTGGCATCCCACTTTGGCACCATCCATGGCACCCACCGTGGTGTCCTCTATGGTACACTCCGTGGCACCTTATGTGGCATCCCTCCTTGGCACACTCTTTGGCACCATTCATGGCACCCGCCGTGGTGTCCTCTATGGCACACTCAATGACACCCTAAGTGGCATACCTCCCTGGCACACTCTTTAGTACCCTCTATGACACCCGCCGTGGCATTCCTTGGTATCCTCTATGGCACACTCCGTGGTGCCCTCTATGGCACACTCCATGACACCCTCTGTGACATTCCTCCTTGGCACACTTTTTGGCACCCGCTGTGGCACCCACCATGACACCCGCCGTGGCACCCCTAAGGTGCATCATGGGATGATGTAGCTCTTGCCGAAGGCAGAGAGAACAAGGCACTGTGGTGCGGAGCGAGAGGAGGAAGAGGAAAAGGAGGAAGAAGAAGAGGTGGTTTATAAGGATGAGGTGGTGTTGATGGTGGTGGTAATGGTGGAAGAGGTCATGGTGGACGAGGAGGTGGTGGAGGACAAGGAATAGTTTGTGGTAGTGGTGGTTGAAGAGGAGAGGAAGAGGTAGATACTCGTACATTGAAAGAAAGAGAGATGAAGAGAAAGAGTGAGAGGGAAAGATGAGAAGAGAAACTGTGAGAGTAAACGAGAGGAAGAGAAATAGTAAGAGGGAACGAGAGAGAGGAAGAGAGAGTGAGAGGGAAAGAGAGAAAGAGAAAGAGTGAGGGAGAGGAAGAGAAAGAGTGAGAGGGAAAGAGAGAGTGGAAGAGAAAGAGTGAAAGGGAAAGAGAGAGGAAGAGAACGAGTGAGAGGGAAATAAAGAAAGAGAAACAGTGAGAGGGAAATATAGAGAGGAAGAGAAAGTGGGAGAGGGAAAGAGAGAGAGGAAGAGAAAGGGTGAGAGGGAAAGAGAGAGAGGAAGAGAAGGAGTGAGAGTGAAAGAGAGTTAGAGGGAGAGAGGAAGAGAAAGAGTGAGAGGGAAAGAGAGTGGAAGAGAGCGATAGGGAGAGAGGAAGAGAGTTAGAGGGAGAGAGGAAGAGAAAGAGTGAGAGGGAAAGGGAAGGAGAGAGTGGGCGGGAGTGGACACATCACGTGGCCTTGACGCGAGAAAACTTCCAAAGTTGCGAAAACAAAAAAAAAAGTTGGACGAAGCTGCGAATGCTACGGTCACACTGTCCCCTCCCCCCTCCTCCCACATTGTCCCTTCCTGTAACAAACTTTACATAATTCCTTTTCTTTCTGTCGCCAAATTATTTTTTCCAGTCCTGAATCCGCCACTTCAGTTGAATAAAATCGTCTAACGGCACACAATGCCATTGTGCCACGTTTGGCACACTTGGCTCTCCGTGCCAACCCGTGCCACACGAAACCGAAACCTTTAGCTCTTTTTGGCACGGTGGCGCCACACGCCACCCCTTCCGTACCGGGTGGCACTTTATCTTTTTATCCTGTTTGCCGTCAGTTGATTTTATTAATCTTAGTGGTACTCCCTCAGTTGCTAATGGATTATAATCTATTGGCAAGCGAGGGACTATGATGATTGATGATGACGTCACTGACAAATAGTGACGTCACGAGTTATAACACTGCTGGAATTGACATGATTTGGCACCGTAATGGCGCCAATGACGTCTTGGTTTGGCACCAGTTAAGGATCCTGTGGCACCAGAAGGATTCGAAGTGTCAGGTTGGAAGCTTGGCGCTGACAGGAATACAGTTGGGATGTAAAGATTCCCAATTGGTTTACCAATAGTGATTAACGAATGGAATAGACTTAGTAACCATATAATGAGCGCTGAAACTATCGGTTGTTTTAGGAGAAGGTTAGACAACTTTATGGATGGGGATGACAGGTGGTAATGGACATGGAACTGCCTAGTGTAGGCCTTATGGTCTCTTGCGGTCTCCTTCATTCTTATGTTCTTATGATAGCCTGTACGCCATGTTAATAGTTCTCATGCCTCCCTTTTTATGTTTATAATTATTAATTTGTTTGTTGATTAATCTGTTTTTATTTGTTTGTTTATTTGTTTGGTTTGTGTATTTGTGTGTGCTGGTGGCGTCAACGGAAGTGTGCTGGGCTCGCATTCGCTTAGTTGTGGGTTTGAATCCCGCACTTCTGTCCGATTCCCAGTTGTGATTGTTTTGACTATATTATGTTTTTTTTTTCTTTTACATTTTTTACGATGACCTTCCCCTCAGCATCTATTGTAATATCAAGCATATTCCCAAACGAGGTCAAAGGTCACGCGCAAGAACGCAATACGTAATATCAGCCTTATGCCAAGAAGAAATAAGGCCCACAGCCTCATAACCCCGAAATTTCATTTAAGAATACGATTCTCTGTATCATCCACGGCGAAGGATTCTGGGGCTCTGTAAAGGCGATAAGAGTCCCTCCCAGACACGGAAATCCTGAACACACGGGACTCGAACCCTGTCACGAGAGAACGCGAGCTGACCACTTTTACATTTCAGCATCTGTTGTTATCACTGTTCCCCCAAAATGTGATTTTTCTCTACTCTTGAAGCAGCCACCCCCATCCCCCCATCCACCCCCTCCTCCGCCATTTCTATTCACTCTGTACCCCCAATCAAGGCCATATCCCCCCACCCTCCCGTCTCCCCCCCACACACACCATCACAGTCTCTCTCTCTCTCTCTTTCCCCCCACATTGAAGGTGCCCTCCTCCTCTTCCTCCTCCTCCTCCTCCTCCTCCTTTTCTTCCTCCTCTTCCTCCTCCTCCTCCGGCTATTGTCACAATGTCACTCTCGATCTCTTTCCCTTATTTATTCCTTACAAGGTCATAGTGACGTGTCAGTGATGCCCATTGCTTTCTCTCTCTCTCTCTCTCTCTCTCTCTCTCTCTCTCTCTCTCTCTCTCTCTCTCTCTCATGGACACCACCCCTTCCCCCCGACACACAATGTCTCAGTCCCCCACATTCCCGGAGAAATATCCCCCTTTAATCCCCCAACGCTGTCTCCTGCTCCCTCCCCCTCTCCCCCTATTCACCCCCTCCCCCCTAACGAATACCTTCCTTATTCCCTAACACTGCCCCCCTCCCCCTTACCCCGGCCCCCTTCTCCTCCTTTCCCACCATCTCCCCCTTTCCCAAACTCTCCCCCTCTCCCACTCTCCCGTTCCCCCTCTCCCCCCTTCTCCCGAATCCCTTACCATGATATTGACCCCTCCCAAATGAATACTCCCTCATTTCCCAACCCTCCCCCTCCCCCTTTCCTCTGTTCCCATCCCCCCTCCCCCTGTTCTCATCCCCCCTTTCCCTTGTTCCCATCCTCCCTTTCCCCTGTTCCCATCTCCCATCCCCCGTTCCCCTTCCGTTCTCCCCTGTTCCCCTCCCCTCTCTCCCCTGTTCCCCCCTCTCCCCCTCTCCCCTGTTCCCCTCCCCTTCTCCCCTATTCCCCTTCCCACATTCCCCTTCCCCCTCCCCCTCTCCTTTGTTCCCCCTCTCCCCTGTTCCCCTCCCCCTCTCCCCTATTCCCCTCCCCACATTCCCCTTCCTCCTCCCCCTCTCCTCTGTTCCCCCTCTCCCCTATCCCCCCTCTCCCTCATGTTCTTGACCTCTCCCGAACGAATGCCCCCCTCATTCCACAACGCTGCCCCCTCTCCCCTACCCCGTTGCCCTCCCCCGTTCTAGCTCTCCCCCTCTCCCCCCTCTCCCCCCCACGTGGCCATGACCTCTCTCGACAGTGGCCTCCTCCCTGATAAGCGTTGGCATTAAGTCTTCAGAGTCCAGAGGATTTCTTCAGCTATGAACAGAATAAAGTCTATTGGGGTTCACCAGAATTAAAGATGTAAAGAGGGCACTACAGGGCGGGTGGGGCTTAATGGGTTAAAACCAATGATCATTTTAGGCTCGCGTGTTCCTGTGAGATGAATAAAGTCGCGTGGTTGTGGTTAGAAAATTTGTCTTTAAAGTATGGCGTAATGGGAACATTTTTACTAACATTCCTTTTTTACTTTTTTTTTTCTTTTTTTTATTATCTTCCTGTCATGCCCATGCCTCCCTTCACACACACATGCACATACATATACACACACACACGCACACACACACACACACACCCACACACACACACACACACACACACACACACACACACACACACACACACACACATTTCATCCACCAAAGTCCTATCACCTGGACTACTCTTCCACCCCTGCATCCCAGTGGCACAGTAGCACCTTCTCTTCCTCCTCTTCCTCCTCCACCTTCCCCTCTTCCTCCTCTTCCTCCTCTTCCTCCTCCGCCAGAGTCCTGTCGCCTGGCCTCCTTAAACCCCTCTCCCCCTGAATCCCAGTGGCACGGTGCCACCTCCTTCTCCTCCTCCTCCTCCTCCTCCTCCCGGCGACCGGGCTTGGGTCGAGTGCCGCTCGGAACTCAGCAGCGTCGTCAGTTGCCGTCTTGGTGGTGCGGCAAGCGCAGGTGGCAGCTCTCTCTCGGCGCGTGCGGCTCTCAACAGCTCTTTATTGTGAAACTATTTAGAATTCTTAAGGAACTCTCACAGCTCTTCAGAACTCTTGCGACTCTCTCTCGAGCGAAGAAACCGTGACCATTCATTTTTTTCCTTCCCCCCTTTTTTTGATAAATTTTTTCTTCTGATTTTTTTCGTTCGGGTTTAACTGTGCGGAAAACTCTCGAGAAACCTTTTGGACTCTTGTCTCATCTCTGCTGCATAAGTCTCTCCGGAAGTCTCTTGTCTCGAAGGGCCTTCCAGAAGAAGTCTCGTTCTTCTTCTTCTCCTTATACTTCGGCAACACACTAAAAGTTCCTCCCGTGTCGAACTCGAACTCAAAGACAGCAGCAGAGATTGGTCACACCGTTCTCAGTCCGTTATAGTTCTGTACCTCTGAAGAAGCTCCTGGGAATTCTAAACAGCTTTGATAAGATTTCGCCGTGATTCTCGTCTGGACCTTGCAAGACCCTGTGTTGCCTCACTCGTTCATCTCTCGTGGTTCCCCCAGGGGAAGTTGAAGACTCTGGAAGAAGTGGCTTGAGGGAATAGAAAAACGCCACCTCCGCCCACCCCCCCGCACCCCATCTAAAGGGACGAAAAAAATATAAAAACGTGCCAAAGTTCTTCAGTAGTGTTCTAGAGCTACTGGTGATGACGTCATCGTTGTCGTCATCGTTCCCTCACTTGGGTGACGTTACCTGGACGTTCAGAGAATAAACGAACGTTTACGCCAGCCACGTTTCTCGTGTTCAAACGTTCAACACCAGTTTTCCTGTCTCGAAACGTTTGGCGTCTCGTGTCGTCCACCACCATCACCACCATCACCACCGTCATCGTCAACACTACCCACCGTTATCACCGCCATCAATTTTGTCGTCAACAATCCCCACCGTTGTCATTCCTTTTCGACGTCCTCGCCCTTCCATTACTATCTACCATCGGTCATCACTTCTTCCTCTGGCGATCCCATCTCACCACCATCATCACCACTATCTCAGCCATGAGGACAATGAAGCTTTAATTTACGTCCAAGAAAGAAGAAGCCAAGACTAAAAACTCAAAAAAAACCCAAAACGAAAAACGAACGCGTCTCGACAGAAGAACTCAAAAATACAAAATTTCAATGAGATTCTTCGTGTCTTCACTTGGGCGTGAAGAACCAAAACAAAACCATTTGAGCTTCATCATGGTTTACGCGTGAAATGCGCATATAAAAATTGAATAAGGCATTATACCTTCCCCCATCAGCTCAAAAAATTTCAATCACTAAAGTATTCAACTCGCCTTAAAATTGTCAACCTAAGTCATATATTTATACGTATTTACATTAATATTTATTCGTTACAAATTTTTAGTATACACACATATATATATATATTTATCTATTTGTAATTTATCTATTGTATTTGAGTATCTAGAAATTAGGATTATAGCATTAGAGCATTACGAAGTACAAATTACCTGAAGACCGGAAGATCTCGTGGCTCTTTCAGAAATTTTGATTTCACGAAGAAGAAACAGAAGATCTAAGGAAAAGGGAAGGAACCTCTGTGAGGAGGAGGATCTGAGGAAGGAGAGAAAGGGGAGAGGACGTGGGTGTTCCCAAGGGACTCATATCTCCCCGTTCACTGGTCTGACAACAGTGCCAACATCGACATCTTGTGTGCGAGAAGGTGGCACCGGAAGCAACAAGTGGCACTCCATCGATTCACTTCGGTGTTGGCGTCACTGTGCCAACCTCGACTGCCGCTCTGACACCTAAGGTTGCGGCTACAGGTTGTGGCACCTGCACGACACCAAGCACCACCGACGCCCTACCCAGGACGAAACACCAGTCGCAGAAACCCAGACCATATCTCGAAGACGAAGACAAAAAGAAAGGAAGACGATCACATAAATCGATACGTCTGTAGGCCACATTGTTCGGTACAGCTTTAAAAAGACAAACCAAACGTTTGCCTTCAAACGTTAGGTCCTTGGTGCCAACGTTAAGAGTCTCCCAACTTTTTTTGGGCGACATCGTGCCAAGGAGGACCTTGTCTCTTCGGTGGTGTTGACGGACACTTCGCGAAGATGGTGTTGCAAAACCTCAAGCTGGGGCGCCTTCAGCGCCTCAATACCTTCCAGCGCCTCAATTCCATTATCATCCGGAGTCCTATCCCCGAGCATAAGGAGAGGTGAGTACTAAATGATAACGCACACACACACACACACACACACACACACACACACACACACACACACACACACACACACACACACACACACACACATATTGGTATGGTTTTATTCTGAATGTTTTTGATAACTTCACTGTACCTGAGCTGAACTCGTTTCTCTTATAATACTACCTTCGTATTGTTTTTCTCAAACAAGGTAGATCAGTAAGTGTTGATATGGTATGAGCACATGGAAAGAATGAGAAAAGAAAGACTAGGAAAAAAAAGTGTGGAGGACATGAGTGGATGGAGTGAAATCGTGAGGAAGACCAAGAAGGAGGTGGATGGACGGAGGTAAAGAGAGCATTCTTACTCACAAAAGAGAGAGAGAAAGGAAAAACAAAAATTTATAAAGAGGAGTGAAGAGAGTAACAAAACTTTGGTGAGTGGGTTTAAGGTGAAAATGCTGAAAGCAGGGGAAGGGGCAGACTGGTAGGCTAAGTGTATAATTCAAAGGGGGAAGGAGGGATAGCAAGAGGACGACCGAGATGACGATGGAGTGGTACTGGAGGACAGTGGTTGCCAAATGGGTGATCATGACCTCAATGAGGATTGCAAGGGTGTTCCTCAGGGTCAGAGAACCGTCTGCAGTATATATACATATGCATACGTACATATAT
>NC_134787.1:19712582-19727582 GCF_046742065.1 Oratosquilla oratoria
AAATCTTCTATAAAGGTTCCAAAAGTAAATCCTATTCAAAGCCCTTTAATAAGCTCTCCCTAAAAAAAAAAAAAAAAAAAAAAAAAAAAAAAAAAAAAAAAAAATTATATATATATATATATATATATATATACAAATATATATATATATATATATATATATATATATATATATATATATATATAAAGGGACCTCCAAAATTAAATCCTACTTAAGTAAAAAAAAAAAAAATCTGAGGTCAGCATTGTGTGTGTGTGTGTGTGTGTGTGTGTGTGTGTGCGTGCGTGTGTGCCCAGAAGTGAAAGGGACCCGGGGATGTTGCCCGGACCACCTGAACTCCACCGGACTCGCTCTTCCGTAGCGGCCTTCAGGGTGGAGCTACTCCTCCCCCACGTCCCCCACCTATGCCCGTTCCCCCCCCTCCATCCCCAGAACCTCCCCTGGTGGGATAAGCCAGCCCCCCCCCCCCGAACGCTCCGAGATGACAATCGTGGATGAAGGAGACTATGAGAGAAGTTTGCAGGAGTAACATGGCAGAGGTGGGCACAGCCACATTGATCCCATTACTTGCCCTCTGTTTATCCTCTCCTCTTCCCTTTCCTCTTTCTTCCTCTTCCTTTCCGCCTTTTCCCCTGTAAACCGCTTCTCTTCCTCTTCCTCCTCCTCTTCCTCCTCCTCCTCTTCTTGTTCCTCACTACTTCCTCCTTGCCAACCATTTCTTTTATTCAGGCTGCCGGCAGACGATTTTAATCATGTATATAGTACCTTGGCTGTGTATGGGCTCACTTGAGACCTACAGCATGTGCCCTCCCTCCACTCCCTCCCTCCCCCACTCCCTCCCCCACCCCACCCACCTCCTCCCCCCTCTTCTTCTATAGCAATAGCACTCACCTTTACCCCCCTCCCCCCACGTCCCTCCCTCCCCCGCAGCGTTGGTCGACCGTAACGTAATGGCATCCCCCCATCCCCCATCCCCCACTGCCCTACTCTACCTTAACACAACATTGCTCCCCAAATCCCCCCTCTCTCCCACACCCGTCCAGTCTCCCCCTCCCATCCTGTCTCACAGTTCACCTACGCTATTCCCCCCTTCCCCCCCGTCTACTCCCCCCGTCTTCCCCCCCCCTTACCCCCTTGCGTGTCCCTGTGACCTGGTTTGGATAGCCCGCGCCACGCCTCTTGGAGGGATGGGGTGGGGAGGAGGAGGTGGTGGTGGTGATAGAGGCTGTTATGGTGGTGACTGTGATGGTGGTGAGGTTTACAACTCCACCTATTCACGTGTCTTCAATTTCTCAATCTGGCTAGTTTTTCTATGGAATAACTAGTCATTTTCCTTAGTTGTCTGTTCATAGCCAGAATGAAAGCAATAATATAATGTGTCAGATCTTGAAGAAGTTAAACTATGTCACTTGTCAATAATTATGATGTTAATTAACTCTTAATGAATGTTTAGCAGTTTTAACTTTTTAATTAGTCTTTATTGAGTTTATCAGTTCTAAGTATTGATAAAACATACATTAGTAGTTAATCTTTATCAGATTTATTTATAGTTAGTTAACCATTATAAAAAAAACCTACGTTGATTGTTAGTTAAGTGTTAAGTTGAATGAGAATGGTAATAAAACACTTCCATTATTACTTCAGATTAATTACCGTGTCATGACTCAAATTAATCACCCACTTTTTATGACGAGACCTCTTGCTACTCAAAAAACTCAAACTCACCATCCCAATCCAACAAAGTGGGAAGTCAGAAACCTCTGGTATGGCAAACCTTGTCAATTGCGGCAAGCCGCTAGGTTTTTTAGGCCGGTGTTTGGGTCGCCTCCCCGCTAGATGCACGCAATGGATCCCGGGAATCGTACTCACGACCACTCTGTTCATGAGCTACCCCATGGCCCCATATCTTGTTACCAAACAATGAATCCACACAATTTTTCCAATTACATGGGTGTACTTAGCATTCGTTTGCGTATCATGTTATATGCTTTCTCGAAGTCTATGAAAACCATAAATACAGCTCTTACGAATTTTCAAGATTTTTTTTTCCTTTTTTTTTATCATGTACCAGTAACCCAGTGTTGTTATTTTATGGACTTCAGTTTACCAGCGCTTCTATCCTTGAGAACCGTCTCGGCTTTGGAAGACGACCTTATTGGTTGTGAATATACTTTTCCAAATGAGTTTGAGTCTAGGCTCAAGAGTTGCAAGTATACACTTGTATCTGTTGTATCATGCTGTATTGTGTTGTAGTTTAAGTAGATGAACAAGAGAGAGACGAGGACGATAGGTGCGGCCGTGCGATCGATAAATAGTGACCCAGTAACGATAAATCACAATGGTTATCATAATTTATTTATTTATTTACTCTCTTGGTACATGACTGTGGGTCGATGAATGATCAAGGATTCCGTGTGTAGGTGTGTGTGTGTGTACATATGTAAGCATAATATTAACCCACTGCAGGACCTCCTTATCCTCACCATGATGACCTAATTCATGTATACATACATAACTGTTTATGTGTACACGAATATGTTTGTAAGCGTGTGTGTGTGTGTGTGTCCACGCTTTCTTGGGGTCAGCACGTAGTGTAGTGCGAGCGTGGATGGAAGGAAAGTAAGAACTGACCGACACAGAGGAGAATGAGGGGGAAGAAGAGGAAGAGAAGGAGGAGGAAGAAGAAGAGAAGGAGGAGGAAGAGGAAGAGGAGGAGGAGGAGGAGGAGGTAATCAATGAAAGTAAGGAAAGTCTCTAGCGGAAGGTACAGGTGGAGGAGAAGGAGGTGAAGGGGGAGGGGAGGAAGAGGACAAGTATAAGGAGGAGAAAGTGGAGGGAAACAAGAAAAAAGAGGAAGAGAGGAGTGAGAAACCAGTTAAGAGAAGAAGGATGAGGGGGACAAGTAAGAAGAGGAAGAGAGGAGGAAAGGGGCAGGGAAGAGGAAGAGGAATGATGAAAAAGAGAAAGGAAATGAGTAGAGGAGAACAAAGTGGTAAGAAACAGGACGAGAATGAAGAAGAAGAGGAGAAGGAGAAGGAGAAACGGGGAGGAAGCAAGAGGAGGAGGAGGAGGAAGGATTTCATTCCGTAGTCGAGAACCAGCGTTTCTATCCATGGGGACAAAATGGCGCCGAAGAGGCGGAGTCATCGAGGGGAAAGATTTGAGGTAAAAATGATCAGAATTCCTCTTGTGAGTGGGAATGAGGCTCCAATCTCAAAAGAATGCTGCGAGAGAGGAAGGGAAGGAGGAGGAAAAGGGTGAGGAGGGATGAAAGCGAAAGGAGGAGGAAGAGGAAGAGGGGAAGAAGGGATGGAAGAGGAAGAGGGGAAGGAGGAGGGAGAGGAAGAGGAGAAGGAGAGATGGAAGAGGAAGAGGGGAAGGAGGGATGGAAGAGGAAGAGGGGAAGGAGGGATGAAAGAGGAAGGAGGAGGAAGAGGAAGAGGGGAAGGAGGGATGAAGAGTAAGGGAAGGAAAAGGAATATAGGAAGGAGGTATGAAAAAGTAAGGGATGGAGGAGAAAGAGGAAGAGGGAATGATGGATGAAAGAGGAAGGAGGAGGAAGAGGGGAAGGAGGGATGAAAGACTAAGGGAAGGAGGAGGAGGAGGTAGAAGAGGAAAGGAGAGGAATTAAGGGGAGCTGGATGAAAGCGTTGGAAGAGGAAGAGGAGAGGAAGGGAAAGAAGTAAGGGGTGCGTGATGAAAAAGGCGTTTAAGAGGAAGAGCGGAAGGAGGAGGAGAAAGAGCATGAGGAGGAAGAAGGGGGGAAGGAGGAGGAGGAGAAAGAGCATGAGAAGGAGGAAATTGGGAAGGAGGAGGAGAAAGAGCATGAGAAGGAGGAAATTGGGAAGGAGGAGGTGGAGGAAGAAGAGGAAGGGGAGGGGGATCTGGATGAAAAGGAGAAAGAGAGGGAACGAGGAAGAAGGAGGGGGAAGAAGAAGAAGAGGAGGAGGAGGTTTACAATAACATGACTGGAAAGACAATCTTGGATGAAGAGCATACACCATGAGACACTACACGTCTGTCTCTGGACAGAACAAAGCATATAAAGTGCGGCGGCGTCCCCATGAATAAATGACCGACTCAGGCATCACGTGACCAATTCATCGCGCGATTGTTTTCCTGCCTCTCGTCCAATATCACTCCTCCTCCTCTCCTCCCTTCCTCCTCCCCTTTACTCTCTCCCTCCACCCCCTTTCCTCCTCCCCTTCCTCTCCCTCCCCCACTTTCCTCTTTCCTCTCCATCTCCCTTCCTCTCCCTCTCTCCTCCTCTCCCTCCCCCACTCTCCTTCCTCTCCCTCTTCCCCCTCCCTTCTTCTCCCCTCCCTTCCTCTCTCTCTCTCTCATCTCATCCCCCTTCCCCTCTCTTCCTCTCCCTCTCCCCTTCCTCTCCTCCTCCCCCTCCCTTCCTCCTATCCCTTCCTCTCCCCCTCACTTTCCCTCTTACCTCCTCTTTCCCAACTCCTTTCTATCCAACCATCTCTACCCCTCCTCTCTTCCAATTCCATTCCTCTCCCCTCCCCCTCCCGTCTCTCCTTCCCTTCTTCCCCCTCTCCACCCCCCGCCCCTCCCTCCTTCCCCTTTACCATCCCCTTCCCCAACTCCCCTTCATCCAATCATCTCGCCCTCCCTCTCTTCCAATTTCCCTCCTCTTCTCCTATTCCCCTCTCCTCCTCTCCTCTCCTCCTCTCCTCTCTCCCTGTTCTCCCCCTCCTCCTCTCCCCTCTCCCCTCCCCTCTCCCCCCTTCCCTCCCTTCTCCCCTCTCCTCAACTATAACTCCTTCCCCACCATCCCTCCCCCTCCCACTTTTTTGACACCCCAGTATCCCCCACTTCTCGCATCCCCCTCTCCCCCCACCTCCACACACACGATTTCCCCCTCCATCTCCCCAATCCTCAACTTTTCCTCCCTCCAGCATCCTCCATGAAGGGAGAGATTGGCTGGGCCTAGATGCATGTGTATGTATGTATACATGCATACATACATAGATACACAAAGACACACATACATGTATACACATACGTACACACAGGCTCAGGAATTCTCCCTCATTTAGAGGGTTTCCCCAACTGCCCCTGAAGTCGTTAGGATATCTGCGTCGAGGGGGGAGAAGGACGGGGCCAGTTTCCTGGCCCTATCGATATTCTTTGACTCACTGCGCAATGGAATTATGTTTGTATGATTCGCCACCGTCTTGAATCACGTGTTGGACTCGTGATCGACAGCTGTTACTCTCCCGGATGAGAGTTCAAAGTTCCTGTATAGCCCGATCTATAGTTAATGCTGTCACCTGATACACACGCACGCACACACACATAAATATATATACACACACACACACACGCACACACATACACACACATATGCGCGCGCGCACACACACACAAAACTCCTTGCCCACCAGAGTTGGAGTGCCGATCGCAGTGTGTGTGCGTGTGTGTGTGTGTGTGTGTGTGTGTGTGTGTGTGTGTATGTATGTGTGTGCGTATGTGTACACATAACAGGACAGGTAGACCAGGAGAGACAGTGACTATGGCATCGATTCCCCCCCTCTACTTTCCCCCCTCTTCCACCCTCCCCCCCCGCCTGGCCCCCGGCGGCCTTTGTACGGCCCAGCGCCCCGAAACAAAGGCCATAAAGGCATCCCTCCGAAAAAGGCAATAAAAGGTCTTTTACCAAAAAAGGTTCTGTATCAAGGAAGGAAGAATTCAAAGGAAGGGAAAGACATACGGGTTGATTGGGGTTTGGGGAGGAAGGAGGGAGAGGAGGTGAGAGGGAGTGAGAGAGAGGGGGGGAGAGAGGAGGGATGGAGGTGAAGGGAAAGAGGGTGAGAGAGAGAGAGAGAGGGATAGGAGAGATGGAGGTGAAAAGAGAGAGAGAAAGAGAGAGGGGGGATAGGAGGAATGGAGGTGAAGAGAGAGATGGTGAGAGAGAGAGGGGGGAAGGGTAGGGGTGAGAGGGAGTGAGAGAGAGAGAGGGATAAGAGGGACGGAGGTGAAGGGAGAGAGAGAGGGGGGAGAGGGGTAGGAAGGGTGGAAGTGAGAGAGAAAAGAGAGAAGGAGGTGAAGAGAGAGAGAAAAGGAGTGGAGGTAAAACGAAGAGAGAGATAACAGAGAGAGAGAGAGAGAGCTGTGGGAACTGGAGGAAGTGAAAGTAGCAAGAGATAGAAGAGAGAAAAAGAGAGAGGGAGGGGACATCAGGCGAGTGAAGAGAGTATTGCTTAATATTACTGTGCTGGGAAGGTTATATTCAAAAGAAGAGGTGGTGGTGGTAGTTTCTCTCTTCCTCCTCCTCCTCCTCCTCCTCCTCCTCCTCTTTCCCTTCCTCCTTCTCCCTCTCTTCCTCCTCGTCCTCCACCTCCACCTTTCCCTCCTTGTCTTCCTCTCCCTCTTTCTCCTTCTCTTCCTCCCTCTCTTCCTCCCTCTAATCCTCCTCCTCCTCCTCCTCTTTTCCTTCTTCCTCCTTCTCCCTCTCTTCCTCCTCGTGCTCCTCCTCCTCCTTTCCCTCCTTGTCTTCCTCTCCTTCTTTCTCCTTCTCTTCCTCCCTCTCTTCCTCCCTCCCGTCCTCCTCCTCCTCTTCCTCCTTCTCGTGCTCGTCCTCTTCCTCCTCCCCTGTCTCCTCCTCCTACTGCCCACTTCCTCCTCCTCCACTTCCTTCTCCTACTCCACTTCCTCTTCGTCCTCTTCCTCCTACTCCGACTCTCTCCCTCTTCATCCTCCTTCTTCCTCTTCCCCATCTTCCTCTTTCCCTCTTCCTGCTCCCATCTTCCTCCTCCTCCCCTTTCTCTTCTTCCTCTTCGCCCTACTCTCCTCTTCCCATCCTCCTCTTCCTTCCTCCGTTCTTCGTCTTCCCCTTAATCCTCCTTATACCCTCCCAACTCCTCCTCTTTCTTTTCTCCCTCTTCCTTGTACTCCTACTCTCCTCCACCCTCCCTCTTCCTCATTCTCTCCTTCTTCCTCCTCCTCCTCCTTCTTCTCCCCCTTCCTCCTCCCCTCCATCCTTCTCTTACTCCCCACTTCTTCCTCCTCCCCTTTCTCTTCTTCCTCCTACTCCTACTCTCCTCCTCTTCTTTCTCTTCCTCCTCTCTCCCCTCGCCCTCCTCCTCTTCCCCCTCTTCCTCCTCCTTCTCCTCCTCCTCCTCCTCTCCCCCCATTTCCCCTTTAAGGATTCCAGCCTGAGAGCTCATTTCTCCTTTTACGTTTCGGTCGATACTTGGGTCATCATCATGCGAAAAGGGGCCCTGCTGCTGGCAAGAAGGACTTGGCCAGAGAGAGAGAGAGAGGGACCAGTTGTCAGCAGGTTCCTAGGGATAGGAATATATATATATATATATATATATATATATATATATATATGTATGTATGTATGTGTATACATGTATACATATACAGTATATATATATATATATATATATATATATATATATATGTATGTATGTATGCATGTATAGTTTTTTATAGATTTATTTTTAAGGGGCGAGGGAAAAAAGTAATTTCTGAGGGTGTGGAAGGAGAGGGGGAGTTTGTGTAAAGGGAGAAAATGCGATTTTTAAGGGAAAGGGAGGTTGTCTGTAATTTAATTTAATTTAATTTTATTTATTTTCTATTTTATTTTTTTATTTAATCTTATTATATTTTTGTTGTTCGTTTATATATATATATATATATATATATATATATATATATATATATATATATATATATATATATATATATCACGTTCCTTAGCTAAAACCAGGTTTATCCGGTAGTGCCTCGTTTGAAGAAACCTTGACACATTTCACGCGAAAATTATTAAATTTCTCCCCCACCTTCCTCCCTCTTCCCCCTCTTCTCCCCTTTCCCCTCCTATCCCCGTACCCCCTCGTATCCCCTTTCCCCCTTCCTCCCCTTCCCTCTTTCTCTCCCTTCCTCCCCCTTTCCCTCTCCTCCCTTCCTACCCCTTTTTCCCCCTTCCTCCTTTCCCTTCCCTCCTCACTTTTCCCCTTTCCTCCTTCCTCCCCTTTCCCTTTCCTCCCCCTTTCCTCCTTTCTCCCCTTACCCCTTCCTTCCACATTCCTCCTTCCCCCTCCTCACCCCTTCCTCTCTTTTTACCCACCCCCTTTCCCCCTTTCTCCCTCCTCTCCCCTTCCTCCCACTTCCCCCTTCCCCCTCCTCTCCCCTTCCTCTCCCTTACCCACCCCCTTCCCCCTTTCTCGTTCCTCTCCCCTTCCTCCCACTTTCCCCCTTCCCTCTCCTCTTCCTTACCCACCCCCTTTCCCCTCCTCTCCCCTTCCTCCCTATTTCCCCCTTCCCCTTTTCCCCCTCCTCTCCTCTTCCTCCTTCTTTCCCCCTTCCCCTTTCTTCTCCCCTTTCCCCCTTCCACTACGTGGACGAATAGAATCGGGTGGCGGCAGTCAAAACAGGAGATAAAGTACCACTTGGTACAGAAGGGGTTAACCTAACCTAGGATTATAATACCAACTTTGTTAAACGTAACCAAACTTAACCTAACCTTACCTAACAAAACCTCACCTAACCTTGCATAACCTAAACCTAACTGAATATATCCTAAATCTAACCTAACCTAACCTGATCCAGTATAACTTCATTTAACCAAACCTCATCTGACCTAATTAAATGTTACTTAACCTAACCGAAAGCTAACGTCATCATAACTTTACTCTAACTTAACCTTACCTAAGCAAACCTAACTTTATCTTATCTGACCTAACCAAACCTAACCTTATCTTACCTGACCTAATCTAACCCTATCTTACCTGACCTAACATAACCTAACCATATCTTACCTGACCTAAATTAACCTAACCTTATCTTACCTGACTTAACTTAACCTTATCGTACCTGGCCTAACTTAACCTAACCCCCATCTTACCTGACCTAACATAACCAAACCCTATCTTACCTGACCTAACTTAACCTAACCTAACCTTATCTTACCTGACCTAACTTAACCCTATCTTACCTGGCCTAACTTAACCTAACCCCCATCTTACCTGACCTAACTTATATTAACACTTAACCTAACCCTGTTTTACCTAACCTAACTTTGTCTTACCTGACCTAACCAAACCTAACCCTGTCTTACCTGACCTAACTTAACCTAACCGAACCTAATTAGATTTTGAAAAACAACAAGCCGGGGGCTTGGCTGCGCAAACAGCGGCCTTCGGCCGATTTCTCCGTCAAAAAGTTCCAGATCGTCAAACATTTCATCAGAGTACTGAAAACCTTCAAGTTCTCGTAGTGTCTCGTTAAACTTGAGCACTTTTCGATGAAATTCTCGGATAGACGACTTGACACAGAAGGATTTGACGGCTCCGTACAGACCTGGAAAAGCTTGGGTATGTTCATTCCGTAACTGGGCATATAGGTTCTTGTTGCCCTGTAGAACAGCTTTTGAAATTTTTCTGTTAACTGTAACCCAATTCCAAAAGTGACGAAGACGCCTATTCTTGTTTGCGTCGGATTCCGCGGGCATGGTGTCTGAATCACAGAACACGGTCACCGGTCACATTCATGATGCAATCTACCCGCGACCGCTTATATGCGATTTATACCCTTACAGGGATGGCCCGTGTGACGGGGTCCGTGATTGTCCCCTTTTTGCAGGATCGCCGTTGAACTCGGTTAGGGACGTCATGACATTGAAACATTTTGGAGATTTTTTTCTTTTTTTATTGTATATAGAAATACGATCGACCAACCGAGTGGGACTTGTCCCACGTGTCAGGGAGGAGGAGGAGGAGGAAGAAGACCTTGTCAGTCCATCATCCTCGAGGCTGAGGTCACGTGACTGACTGTCAGCAACAGGAAATCCGGTACTTGCGTCCGCTTTGCTGATCAGTCAGGTTCTGCTGACTCTGAATTTGCGTCAGTTCTTTTTTCCTTCCTTTATTTATTTATATGTTTATTATTATTATTATTATTACTATCATTATTATCTTTATTATTTTTAGGCGATAATATCCCCCATAAAATAATAATAAAGATAAACTTGCAGTTAAGCTCCGCCTTCTTGCTTGTAAGCTCCTCCTCCTTGCACTTAAGCTCCGCCTTCCTGCACGTGGGAACTCTTTGTTTTCTTCAACCTTGGCTAAGGGGGGTTTGTCCCAGGGATTATGAAATCCCACAAGATCATAAATGTCTTTGGGGGAGTTGGTGGAATTATTTGAGGTCATTGTTATTTTTAGTAACGGTTTGACGTCAGTAACGCTTTTAGTAACGAGTTGATGTCGTTATATTTAGTGACGATTTGACGTCATCACTCACTTTAGTAACGGTTTGACGTCATTTACGCCCGTAGTGACGAATTTGACGTCAGTGACAGCTGTAGTGATGGTTTGACGTCATAATAAATCGACCTTTTCACTACCAATTCCAATAACAACACAACCACTATCACCACCATCACCACCCACCACCAATCACCCTCCACTACCGCTTACACCACCACTTCCACCACCATCAGGTATACCTCCACCATCACCCCCACCCCCACCACCAATCACCAACCACTACCATTTACACCACCACATCCACTACCACTTCTACCACCAGTTACACCACCACAGCCACCATCAACCACACCACCATCATCACCGTTGGTAACCACCACCACTTCCACCACCAGTAATACCATCACTCCCACCACCACTTACACCACTATACCCCTGCTGGGGAAGCAGCCAGGGAATTATATATTAAGTCGGTAGTAAAGCTTGTAATCTACAGGAAGTAAAAGAAAGAAGGTTAGGAGGAGGAAGAGGAGTAAGGAGGGAGGAAGGAAGAGAAGGAAGAGGGAGAGGAGTAGGGAGCGAGAAGCAGAAGGAAGAGGAAAAGGAGGAGAAGGTAGAAAAAGAAGAGGAGGAAGAGGAGTAGGGAGGGAGGAGGAAAAGTAAGAGAGAAAGGAGGAGGAGGAAGAGGAGTAGGGAGGGAGAAGGAGAAGGAAGAGGGAAAGAAAAAGGAGGAGGAGGAGGAGGAAGAGGGGGGAGGAGAAGGAAGCAGAGGTGAATCTTCTTGTCGAGGGAATATTACTAATAATAATAATAATGATAATAAAATCGCCTGTCGGCAGCGGAACTAGAAGGAAAAGTGCCACTCAGTACAGAAGGTGTTTAACAACAGGTAATTAATTTCGGCTTGGGAGGCCTCTGGTTTGCCTTGGCTTCCACTGAGCGGGTGGGTAGAGGGGGGGGGAAGGGGGGAGAGAAGATCCGGGGGAGTGGGTAGGACCAGGTGGAAGGTTTTGGGAGAGGCTCAGGGTGTCGGGGAAGGGGGGGTGGGGAGAGGAGATTCTCGGGTAGAGGAGGGATTATAGTCTGTTCATTTCCACTATGAAAAGGTTAAATATAAAAGAAAAACTCATATCAGTCACGACATAAACATTCTACAAAAAGAAAATGCAAAAATAAGAATGGACAGAAAAAATGGAAATTAATGAAAAACTAAAGAAAAATGAATAAATTAATAGATTAGTGAATGAAAATCACAAATTTCGTGTAGGACAGTTTTGAAATAGAATATACAGATCAGGGTTAAGTGAACAACCCATAGCGACGCCCCTTACCGTCCACCCTCGCTCACGGAAGAGTACGCCAGCACCTCGCTTCGCTGGGCCTCTCTCTCTCTCTCTCTATTTCTCTCTCCACCTCTCTCTTCTGTTTCTCTCCCTCCCACTCTTTCCCTCCCTCTCTCTCTCTCTCTCTCTCTCTCTCTCTCTCTCTCTCTCTCTCTCTCTCTTCTCAACATGGCTACTAACAAATGGAGTGAGAGCTGAAACTATCGGTTGTTTTAAGAGACGGTTAGACAACTTTATGGATGGGCCTAGTGTAGGCCTTATGGTCTCTTACAGTCTCTTTCATTCTTATGTTCTTATGTTCTCTCTCTATCTCCCTCTCCTGCCGATACTCAAGTTTTACCGCTCACGACCGATTAGCGCGAGTGATGGCACCATTCTTCGAGCTGATATCTCCTGAAGGAGACGAAGACGAACAAGGGAAGCTCTGATAACATCGGTGACATCAGCGACTCCTTCCTCCTTCTGCTCCTTCTCCTCCTTCCCCCTTCTCCTCTTTCTTCCTCCTTCTCCTCCTTCTTCCTCCTTCCTCCTTCTCCTTCTTCATCCTCTTTCTCCTCCTTCCTCCTTCTCCTCCTTCTCCTTCTGCCTCCTTCTTTCTCCTTCTCCTTCTCCCTCTTCCTCCTTCTTCCTTCTTCGTCTTTCTCCTTTTTTCTTTTCATCTTCCTCTTATCATCATCTTCATGTTCCTTTTCTCCTCTTCGTCTTCCTCTTCCTCTTTTTCTTCTCTTTCTCCTCTTCCTCTTCTTTTCACTTTCATCTTCCCCTCATACTCATCTTCATTTTTCTCTTCTCCTCCTCGCCTTCCTCTTCTTCTTTTTCATCTCTTCCACATCTTCCTCCTCTTCTTCCTCTTCCTCCTCCTCACATCACCCTTCCTCTCGTTTCCTGCTCCTCCTCTCCCTTCCCTTCCTATCCATTCTCCAACTTCGTATTTCTCTTTCTCCCTCTCCGTACCTTTCTTTATTCCACTTCTTCCCCCTCTCAGTTCCCCCACTCCCTTCCTCCCACATCCTCCACTCCCTCGCCTCCTTTATATTCTGCTTCTTCCTTCCAGGACGCCAACTTTCCTTCCTCTCCCCTCCCGCCCTCCCCCCCCTCCACCCTTGACCGCCATTCCCATTGCCTCGCTGTCTAACTTAACCTAACCCTATCTTATCAGACCCAACTTTATCTAACCTAACCAAACCTAACCTTATCTTACCTGACCTAACCAAACCTAACCTTATCTTACCTGACCTAACCAAACATAACCTTGTCTTACCTGACCTAATCTAACCCTGTCTTACCTGACCTAATCTAACCTTGTCTTACCTGACCTAATCTAACCCTGTCTTACCTGACCTAACTTAACCTAACCCTATCTTACCTGACCTAACTTAGCCTAACTTCATCTTATCTCACCTAACTTAACCTAACCTTTCTTATCTGACCTAACAAAACCTGACCTTATCTTACTTGACTTAACCTAACCTAAAACTATCTTATCTGACCTAACTTAACCTAACCCTGTCTTACCTGACCTAACTTAACGTAAACCCATATTATCAGACCTAACTTAACCTAACCCTGTCTTATCTGACATAACCTAACCTTATCTTACCTGACCTAACCAAACTTAAAACTGTCTTACCTGACCTAACTTAACCTAACCCTATCTTACCTGACCTAACTTAACCTAACCCTATCTTACCTGACCTAACTTAGCCTAACCTTTCTTATCTGACCTAACCAAACCTAACCTTATCTTACCTGACCTAACCAAACCTAAACTTATCTTACCTGACCTAACTTAACTTAACCCTATCTTACCTGACCTGACTAAACCTAAACCTATCTTACATGACCTAACTTAACCTAAACCTATCTTACATGACCTAACTTAACCTAGCTTAACCTAACCCATGCTTTGCCACTCCAGGCTATTATCTTCATGTACGTGGCACTTTCTCCCCTTTATTCCACTCGCCGCCAAGGGATTTTATTCATCTCTAAAATAATAATTTATCACACGTTGTTGTGTATTTCGTTGATATGTTATACAATAGATTTATTTGTATTAAGGGAGTTTTTTCTAAACTAGTATTGTGTCCCTACAACGCCCATTAGATGTTTGTTTTTTTATAACTAGATTTATGAGACAATTAGGTACTTTTGGTTGGGATTGTACATCACAAGGCAAGGTAACAGCGGCCCTACAGTTTTTCCACTCCTCCTTTTCTCCTCCTCCTCCTCCTCCTCCTCCTCCTTCTTTTCCTTCTCCCTCTACTCCTCTTCCTTCTCCTTCTCTTCCTTCTCCCTCTACTCCTCCTCCTCCTCCTCTTCCTTCTTCCCTTCTACTTCTCCTCTCCTTTTTCCTTCTCTTCCTTCTACTCCTCTTCCTTCTTCTTCTCCTCGTGTTCCTCCTCCTCTTCCTGCTCCTCCTTCTCCTCCCGTTCCTCCTCCTCCTCCCCTTTCTTTTCTTTCTTCGTCGTCTTTCTTTTGTATTTTTGTACGTGTATGATACACGCGTACATTACGCCGCGTGAACGTCGTTTTCTTTTCCTCATCTTATCAGTTCCTTCTCCTCCTCCTCCTCCTCCTCCTCCTTGTTCTCTTCCTTCTATCTCTTACCTTCCCCTCCCTTCTTTCTCCTCCTCCTTCTACCTCTCCCTCATTTTTCTCCCTCTTTCTCCTCACTCCTCCTCTTCCTCAATCCTCTTCTTCCTCCCTCATCTTCCTCTCTCCTCTTCATCCTCCCTCCTCTTCATCCTCTTCCTCAATCCTCCTCTTCCTCAATCCTCCTCTTCATCCTCCCTCCTCATCTTCATCATTCCTCCTTTTCCTCCCTCCTCATTCTTCTCCTCCTCCTCCTCCTCCGAGTTGGTATGATTAACCGTAGGAGGTTAACCGAGATAGGTCGAACGATATTAACGTCCAGAATCCCCCCCCTAAACCGAGTGAAATCGGCTCTCATCAGCTTGAATAAAATCTTTCAAGTTAACCAAAATCGGACTAGGTTAACCACTCAAAGGTCTGGAGGTTGATTAGGTTAACCCCGGGGGGGATCTGGAGATTACTCTCGGGTTGTAAAAGAATAATAATACGTGACTCTGGGCCGTAGGGGAGGCTAGCCAGAATAACGTTCGTGAATTGCGTCATGGGAGTCGGCCCGTGACGTCACGATCAAGACCGTTACCGTGACCTGGCCTGTGACGTCACGATGACCTGGATGGATGAGGTCATAACGGATAAGATCGTCCCATTGAATGACGAGAAATGGTAACGACTGTGGGTAATCGATAAGAACGGTAATTGAGACGGTTCGCGGTAATGGAAATGGGTAATGATTACTGATAATGGCAATGGGTTCCTGGGTGGGTCGAGGAAATGGAGGGAGTCGCGTAGTGTGAATTGACGCGTAAGCGAAATAGGCGTATTTGGGT
>NC_134787.1:19732582-19735082 GCF_046742065.1 Oratosquilla oratoria
ACACATGCAAAGACAACGTGAAGAACATTGAGGTAAGAAAAAAAAGAAAAACAAAAGAAACACACACACACACACATACCGGACCATTTCGAGCGTTTCGATTGGCTCTCTGTCCGAGCGAGTTAGCGAGCGACCTTCACCTCAGCGACATGACGTCACACCTGCCCGGACAACTTCCAGTTGTGACGTTGTGTCGTCGCCCAACGAGTTTGTAGTAAAAATACTCTGTTTATTTCCAGTTGGCGGAAACCTATTCAGAGGACAAAAACCGGATTTTGAACTCATTTAATTACAGAAAGTGAAAACAGTCAAGATGTTCATAGACAAAGTGAAAACAGTCAAGATGTTCGTAGACTTAGACGAGATGTATATACAGATATTGACAATAACAGAGGGGACGATAAGGTCGATTATCGTATTAACCAATAGAATAACTTTCCTTATGTTATCAGTACCTCCGAAAATACCCTGGTATTAATGTCGCGAGTATTTCTCGGGAGTATTTCGAAGATCAACTCTCGTTGCTCTTTTTTTTCCTCTCTCTTTCTCCTCTCTCTGACATTATCGTCGCCATCAACTGGTGTGTAGGTTTCTGAAGGTTCCTGCCGCCCTATGGCCTCGCGGTGACAAATGGCCGCTCATACCTCCTCTCTCTCTCTCTCTCTCTCTCTATCTATCTATCTATCTATCTCTATCTCTCTTTTTCTGTCTTTCTCTTCCTCTATCTCTATTTTCTCTCTCCCTCTCTTTATTTCTCTCTCTCCCTCTCTCTCTCTCTCTCTCTCTCTCTCTCTCTCTCTCTCTCTCTCTCTCTCTCCTTCTCTATCTCTCTTTTTCCTTCTCTTTCTCTCTTTTCCTCTATCTATATTTCTTCTCTCTTTCACGCTCTCTCTCGCTCTCTCCTGCTCTCTTCCTGAAGGTTCTCTCTTCCTCGCACCTTCTCCTCTCATCCACTTTCTTATGGTATGATCATTAACTGGTCGTTTGTCCGGTCCCCCCCCTGTTACCCGATTACCCGGTTACCGGTACATTGTTCTGTCTCCTGTGCCCTCTCAGCTGAATAAAATCGCCTGACGGCACATGAATGAGCATCTAAAGTTTTCAACAAGTTCAGATTCGAGTGACCTTGACCTATTGACCTTGACCCTTTTTGTAAAGCCTTACCTTACCAATTGTACACGCACACACACACACATGCACACACACACACACACACATATATGTATATATATATATATATATATAATTGTGTGTGTGTGAAATATATTAATAAAATGATAGATACACGATTCACAAAAATTTATTATATATAAGTGGACTTAATTTATTTATTCATTTATTAATTAATACATGTATTCATATTCTAATATGGAGGGAAAGACTAGTGGATCTTGTAGGGAAGAGCTCAGTGCCAAGGATAGAAGCTCCGGTTATGGCGGACGAAACGGTGAAATACCAACAAGGGGGATAGGGAAAGGGGTAGGGGAGGAGGGAGAGGAGAAGGAAGGGGAGGAGTGGGGAGAGGGGAAGGAAGAGGAGGAAGGGGAAGGAAAGGGAGGAAAGAGGAAGAGGGGAGGGAAGGAGGGAGAGGGGAAAGAACTGGAGGGAAGGGAAGGAGAGAGAGGAGAAGGAAGGGGAAGAAAAAGGAAGGGAAGGAGGGAGAGGGGAAGGAAGGGGAGGAAATGGGAAGGGAAGGGGAGGAGGGAGAGGGAAAGGAAGGGGAGGAAAGAGAGGGGAGGATGGTGGGAGAGGGGAAGGAAGAGAAGGAAGTGGGGACAGGAGGTGGGAGAGGGAAGGGGAGGAGGAGGGAAGGAAGAGGGAGGGGAAGGAAGAAGAGGGGAAGGAAAGGGGAAGAGGAGGAGGAGGAGGGAGATGGGAAGGAAGGGGAGGAAAGGGCGAGGGGCGACAGAAGAGGCTAAGCAAGAGCTCCAGAGGTCTGAGAAGAAATGTTTGTGTCGATGATGCCGAGAATGCAGGACCTCGACGGAGGCGGCGGCGGCGACCAGGTCACGGCTATCCTGGACGACGGCGCGGGCGGGCGGGCGGGCGGGCGGTTGTCACTTCCTCCATGCCACCTTGGCGACGGCGGAGACCTGGATTCGCGACCACGCGGGTTCCTTACTCTACGGACGGGTGGAAGAACTTCCTCTCTGTCTTGCATTTATTTATTTTGTTTATTATTGTTTATGTGATAATAATTTTCGTTTATTTTTCTTTTATTTATTTATCATTATTATATATATTTTTCCGTATCCGACCTAATTATGGACCAAAAGGTCTCCTGTCGGCATGCTCTTCCTTTGTAATATATATATACATATATATATATATATATATATATATATGTATATCTATATATATGTGTATATATATATATATATATGTATATATATATATTATATACATATATATATATATACATATATATATATATATATATATATATATATATATATATATTATATAATATCCTAGGTCTGAAACTCATCGAAGCATAGTG
>NC_134787.1:19742582-19772582 GCF_046742065.1 Oratosquilla oratoria
TTCGACAGTCCGGGCTCGAATCCCACTCAGGGCTGAAATAATTTCAGTATCGCTGCGCTGCGAGTCGTTACTTCAACTCTCGTGGACGGGGAGTTGTGTGTGTGTGTGTGCGTGTAAGGTCACAGCATTACCCATGGATCGGTCATATATGAGCTCTGAGCTCTCTTCCGGTATGGAAATAGCTGTCGATCACGAGTCCAACACGTGGTCCAAGACCATGGTGAATCACACACGCGCACGCACACACACGCACGCACGCACGCACGCACGCACTCACACACAAATGCGATTTTTGTGTGAAAGGAAACTTAGTATGGCAAGACAATGGAAAATAATAGATTTATTCAAATTCCAGTATTTCAGGCCGAGCCTTGGGCAGCCTGGAATACATACAAGGAAAACTCACAAGAAGGATCAAGGAGATCCAGAGGATCCTTTCCAGCAGGATCCCAGAACTCCGTTTTCTATCCCACAAAGAAGTCCTGGAATCCCTTGGTCAGGCTTCCTTGGAGGAAAGAAGGGAGAGGGGGTACAAAGGGTCGGGACCCATAGATGACCTTTGCTTGTTATTATTTCTCTGTTTGTTTATTATTTGCTTGATTTTCATTTATTATTATTTATCTGTCAATTTATTATTATTTACTATTTACCTGTTTGTTTATCATTGAACTATACCTATGCATTTATTTATGTTAATTATTATTATTTATATTATTATGATTTTTATTCATTTTGTTTGTTTATTTATCATTATTATATTTTTTTCGCATCCGACCTAGTTATAGACCAAAAGGTCTCCTGTCGGCATGCTCTGCCTTTGTAATCCTTTGTAAGAAATAGACACTAAGACACTAAACAAAATATTTAGTGTTTTGTTAATCATAACCAGCGTTTCTGTCCTTGGAGTGATAAAGAAGACGTTCAAGAAAGGGTAACTGAAGACAGCAAATCATAAGAGGGTGTTGCCCACTCGTGTATAATGACAAAACCCCTCCACCTTCTCTCAAGATTATAGGTTGCAGACAACCTCCCACGTGGTCCCTGCGTGCCACAACCCGCCAGGAGAGAGCAACCTGCGCCACCTACGCCTGTCGGAGGTTGTGGGCTGGGTCATGTTGGGTTGTGGGTTGCGGGTTGTAGGTGCAGGGGACTAAAGTAGATCTGTATTCTGTTGACGTCCTTGCACAGGAGAGACTTTCTCTGTAGGATGCGCTCAAGTCTAACGCGCGCGCGCATATGAGTGTACGAATAAGTGGACGTGTGTGTGTGTGCGTGATTCTCCATTGGTCTTGGATCACGTGTTGGACTCGTGATCAAAAGCTATTTCCCTACCGAAAGAGAGCTCAGAGCTCATATATGACCGATCTATGGATAATACTGTGACCTCACACACACACACACACACACACACACACACACACACACACACACACACACACACACACACACACACACACACACACACACACACACACACACACACACAACTCCCCGCCCACGAGAGTTGGAATAACAACTCGCAGCCCGGACCGCCGTAGTGGCAGCCGGGAACTCTAACCACTGCTCCACGAGGTGTATGTGCATGAGTATGTGGGCATTTTTGTGTATATGTATATGTTTATGTGTGAAGGCATGTCTGTGTGTGTTCGGATGGATGTACGTACTTGCGTGTGCGTACGTGTGTATGTATGTAGGCATGTCTGTGTGTGTGTATGTTTGTGTCTGCGTTTGCGAGCACGTGCGTGTGTATGTGCGTGTGCATGTTAACCTACTTGTGTTAAATACGTGATTGTGTCAATCTCGTAATACTTCGCTTCTTTTTACTATATTTAGTTTAGTTTCAAATTCGCAGTTTAGCCTCGAACTCTGGACCGATCTGGGTGATTATTGTGTGCACGTGTGTGTGTGTGTGTGTGTGTGTGTGTGTGTGTGTGTGTGTGTGTATGCGTTTGTCTGTGTGTGTGTGGCCTTGTGACTGTAATCTCGTAAGTGCGTGTGCCATTTGTACGTGTGTTTGGATGTACGTATGTACGTTTCTCTGAGTATGTATGTGTACGTTCGCGCACGTGAGTGTATGTATACATTCATACACGTACACATGTGCGCGTGTGTATGTGTACAGTAAAATGGATCATACAAGTTTTACTTGTTAGTAAAATCGTGTATGTGTTTTCGGGCACACACATACACACACACACACACACACACACACACACACACACACACACACACACACACACACTCATATATAGGTGGATATCTGGAATATATTAAATGAGGCAACAGAGAGTGCAAAAACTATACAAGATTTTAAGAACAAACTTGATGCTGAAAGATACAAAGACGGGTCACAACGAGCATAGCTCTTCCCGTAAAATACAACTAGGTAAATAAAATACACACACACATACACACACACGATGTGCCTACAAAGTGGCACTGCTAAGGCACAGTGCCTTAGCCGCCTGGGAGCTGAGGCACTAAGACGTTCTTTGTGCCTCTTTGTCGGTCACTCGTGATCAACAGACGAAAGAACGGATAAGCAGGATGGTGACGATGATGATTATGATGATGCTAGTGACGATAGTGTATGTTTGATTGTGTGTGTTTGTGTGTTTTTACCTAATTGTAGTGTACAAGAAAGCAATACTCGTCGGGTCCCGTCTCCTAGCCTCCAATTTATCATACCTAGCTTCAAACTGTGTGTACACATGTGTGTGTGTGTATTTACCCAGTTACAACGCACAAGATATGAGCTATATTCATAAGGTACTGTCTCTCTGCCTATAGTGTGTGTGTGTGTGTGTGCGTGTGTGTGTGCGTGTGTTGATATAGTTACACACACGCTGTTAGTTCACTGGGCATTAAACCACACCCCCAGTTTAAAGTTCTAGAAGTAAACATCACACCCTGCCATTATCGCTGTACCGAGTACAAGATATCTTCAGTCACGCCATGGTAACCACCACTTGTTCCACAAACCGTATCTTCTACCTTTTTGTTGTTTTGTTCACAGACACGCGCGCGCGCGCACACACACACACACACACACACACACACACACACACACACACACACACACACACACAAGCAAACGCATACAATAAAACAATATCTTTATTTGTTTATTTATTTATTTGTTTATTTATTTTCAAAGCGGTGGGAAAATATGTATGGGATACACCCCTCTCCCTCATCCTCGACCGTGCTTCATCCCCGTGGAACCCCCGTTGCCCCTATAGCGAGGGGATAAAGCGATTTGCATATGTGTTGTAGCCAGCGAGGCAAACCTAGGGGGCGTGGTCTAAACTCCTGTTTAGGAAAGTGGGCGTGGCACTCTATCCTTTGTCGTATCTGCCGCCGGGCGCTTTTATTTATATTAATTAAAACCATCTAACAACACCCAGGAAATATATATATACTGTATATGAATCTATGCCATCTACTGGTTATGCTTATATATATAAATATATATATATAGATATATATATATATATATATATATGCATATATATATATGTGTGTGTGTGTATGTATGTATGTATATATATATATATATATATATATGCATATATTATATATGTATATATTATATATATATATATAATCGACGTGACGTCATAGCATAGCGAGTGTGACGTCATATCACCGACATAACGTAATTGTTTACCGAGTGTGACGTCATACAACCAACATGGCGTCACAACGTATCAACGTTGGCATATCATCGATATGACGTCATAGTGTACCAAGTGTGACGTCACATCACCGAAATGACATCATAACGTAACTAATATAATTTTTTTCGTTCTTTACAGGTACGTGTGTCGCTGTTTTTTCTATTGGGCAACAGTTGATGTTTGACAAAGGTAAGTTCAGATGGATCTATAGATGGTAAAAATGGTTCGTAATTGATTTTTATTTAGAATGATGTTAGATCCAAGTTAGGACAATTCTTTTTTTTAATATAGAATTATAAATTTGCTTTCTTACATGATCTGTTAACAATGACACATTTGTGTGTGTGTGTGTGTGTGTGTGTGTGTGTTTATTTTTTTAACGTCTTACCCGTCACCCGCTTTATGAGGTGGCTAGGCATGACTTCCTCTGTCGGTAATTACTTGTGTTTATACTATAATTTTTAATGAGAATTTGTGTGTTTGTCCCAAGTATTTCAATTCGACATGCAATTTCTATTCTAAGAACGTCCACTTTGAAAAATTATATTAATGATAAAGAAATACTTACTTGTCACTTCTGTTACGCTTACAAAAAAGAAACTTATTGTTTTATATTACGAAGAATAGCATGGAACTATATGATCCATACCCTTGGTCCAACTCGCTGGTGGCAAGTTCGAACTGCCATCACCTCGACCTCCGCCGCAAGTGGCGACGCTCTAAACCGCTCGACCAGAGAGCACCAATGAGTATCAATGAATTAATTAAAATTCTAAAAAAAAAAATATAGAGAGAGTGGGGTAACGCACCCCGCTGCCCCCCCCATCTCCACTCAATTCTCTTAATACTTTACTAGATAGAAAAACTAGGTCAAGCCGGACTAGCGTGTCGCGCTGTCAGATATCTAGATTGTCTAAGATTACAGTCCTGTTCTAGATTGAAAGGCTTAGAAAGTGTTAGATGTTTTTTTTTTTTTTTTTTTTTTTTTGTGATTTACCACTATGGTCTTGGATCATGTATTTGGACTCGTGATCGACAGCTGTTTCCTTCCCGGAAGAGAGCTCAGAATTGATATATGACCGATCTATGGGTAATGCTGTGACCTCACACGGACACACACACCCAACTCCCCGCCCACGAGAATTGGAGTAACGACTCGCAGCGCAGCGATACTGAAATTATTTCAGCCCTGAGCGGGATTCGAACCCGGACCGCTGTAGTGGCAGTCGGGAACTCTACCACCACGCCACGAGTCGTGTGTGTGTGTGTGTGTGTATACACACATTTAAGCGCGTATACAGATGTATCCCAAACTGGAATCATACATGAATTAAAACCAAGGTATAATAATTAGAGAATGAGAGACGGGACTCCACGAGCGTAGCTCCTTTTCTGTATACAATAATTGGTTAAATACATTTAGGTAAATGTAGTCTCAAATTCACATACACATACACATACATACATATACATACCATATACGTACACACAAGCACACACGCAGTATCACTGCGCTACGAGTCGTTACTCCAACTCTTGTGATCATGGAGTTGGGTGTGTGTGTGCGTGTAAGGTCACAGCATTACTCGTAGATCGGTCATATATGAGCTCTGAGCTCTTTTCCGTGAGGGAAATTACTGTTGATCACGAGTCCAACACGTGATCCAAGACCATGGTGGAGGTGGTGGTGAATCACGCACACACATACACACACACACACACACACACACACACACACACACACACGTGCACGCACACACACACACACACACACACACGCAAACACACACACATACACACACGCACACACACGCACAGACATACACACACGCACCCACACACACGAGCACATACGCACGCGCGTGCACACACACATGCAGACTCATCCAGACGAACATGGAAAAATGAAAAATATGCAGAGAGCAATCGCGATATTGGCTCTACGTATGCTTTTTTTTTTTTTTTTTTTTTTTTTTCATGTTCTATCGCTGTCGAGTGGGCGACCACGGACATGAATAAAATCGCATGGCGACGTTCAGGCCCACACCGGACGGAAGGGGTTAACAAACACATAGGGCAAAGGTGGTAGGCGCATCTTAGCATCCTCCACTATTATATGACAAATCTGTTCCATCTCCAGCCTTTGTCTAAGGCCCACATATTCTTTATTCTCTGCCTTTATACCATTTCCACCTTTGTAATAAAGGCAGCCAGGTCTAAGGGAGGAAAAAGGGAAGAGGAAAAAGAAATGGGAAAGAAGAAAATCAATAAAAGAAGAAGACAAAAATTCGGGAAGCATCCATTTTGGACGAATTGGACACCATTGTTCCATTACAGGGGGTGGAGGTGGAGGAGGAGGAGGTGGTGGAAATGGTGGTGGTGGCATTGGTGGTGGGAATGGTAGAAATTGATTGACTGAGGGAATGTAATTATATATATATATATATATATATATATATATATATATATATATATATATATACTTTACACACACACACACACACACATGTATATATATATATATATATATATATATATTATATATGTATATATATATATATATATATATATATGTAGCCTATATATATATATATGTATGTATATATAAATATATATATATATATACATATATGTGTATGTGTGTGTTTGCGTGCGCGTATATATATTAGTACGCGCGTGTGTATAAATAGAGAGAAAGATGGAGAGAGAATTGTTGTTATTGGCTATAGAGTACCAGCACTTCTATTCATATCAACAATCTAGCGCCGCTCTCATGCAAGGAAGAGAGAGAAAGGGAGAGAGAGAGAGAGAAGGGAAATGTTTTGTTGTTTGGGGTTCGTATTCAGAGGCGTGATTGCGCAATCTCCCGTCCCCGTCTCACGTCATCGGGCCATCATTCTCACCATCTCCAGTCGTGAGAGCTGCACACACGTCGGCGTCCTCTCGCCGCACAACTTCTGCGCTTCAATCGAACCCGCAAGAGTCACCGTTTGCACAGCCCGCACAACATCTGACATAGCATATCGTTGATTGAATATGTATATACTATATATATATATATATATATATATATATATATATATATATAACTTAAACACGGTCTTGGAGAAGAATAAGCTGGGATACAGAGTAAACCGTATATTCGACCACTAACTGCGGTCGAAATATACGGCTTACTCTGTGCTTATTTTTCTCCTAGAGTGGGTTTTTAAGTTTTATTTTACTCATGTGCTACTACATCTACGTTATTTAATACATACATATATATATATATATATATATATATATATATATATATATATATATACATATATATACACATTTTGCTTTGGTTTCTCTTTATAATAAAATTTCTCCACCTCTTCCTCCTCTTCCTTTCCCTCCCACCCTCTTATTCATACTCATTCTTCTCCCCCTCGTTCTCTTCGTCCACATCCTCCTCGTCCTCCTCTTCAGTCTCCTGTTTGATACCCTAACTCTCTACATCCATCTTCTTCTCTGTTTACTCTTCCTCTACTCTCTTTTTTACCCCCTCCTCTTCTTTCCCTCCTTCTTCCCCTCCTCCTCTTTCCCCTCCTCCTCCTCCTCTTGGTTCTTTTCCTCTCTCTCCTTCCCCTCCTCCCTCTCTTCCTCCTCCTCTTCCTCCTCCTCCTCCGCTTCCTCCTCCTCCCCACCTCCTCTTCCTCCTCCCCTTCTCCTCCTTCCTCTCCTCTTCCTCCTCTCCCTCTTCCTCCTCCTCCTCCTCAACGAGAGACGAGCGTCACGAGGCGAGGGTGGGGGGTGGAGGGAGGCGGGACACTTCTCATCGGGGGGTGGGGGGGTGAGGGAGCTTGTGTCGCCGCCTCCTTCTTTCTTCCTCCTTACTCTTCCTCCTCCTTCTTCTTCGTCTTCCCCTTCGTCAGTAGTGGCTCCGCGTGAGCCCCCTGGGAGATGACGATGGTCCCTTTTTTAATTTTTAATATTTTATTTATTTATTTATCTATTCTATTATTATTTTCTTTACTTGGCTTAATAGTAGTATTTTAGTGTTATTACTATTATTATTATTATCATTATTATTATTATTATTAATATTATTATCGTTATTGATGTTATTATTATTGTTGTTTTTCTTTTTATTATCATTATTATAATCATTATTATTATTATTATCATTATAGTTATTATTATTATTATTATCATTATTATAATTATTATTATTATTATTATTATTATTATCGTTATCATTATTAATATTATTGTTATTAATTTCATTATTGTAACTGTTATGTGTTTGTTATGAATTTGGTTGTCATCACCAGTATCATATCCGTTATTATTCTTTTCTTATTTTTGTTATTTTTTCCAATTTCCATTCATTAACATTCTTGTTTTTATCGTTGTTTGTCATCCCTAAGCTCCACAAACGCCACAGCCACACTCACCCCTCCTCACTCCTTAGGATGGTATTTGGCAATCTCCCAGTGAGGATCCAGATCCATCCTTAATGCGTCCACGTAGACATGATTCTGTCACATTGTCGCCACGAGATCGTGAGTGACACTGGTCGACAAACATGGGGTCTGCGTCAACACAGAATTGGCCTATAACACAGACTATCTGGAATTGGCCTATGGATATACTATCTATACACAGACTATCTGTCTACACCCACCCATCCCCTCCCATTCCTAGTACACAGACACGACACAGTCACCCCGTTTTCTCCAGTCACCCCGTTTTCTCCAGTCACCCCGTTTTCTCCAGTCATCCCGTTTTCTCCAATCACCCCGTTTTCTCCAGAAACCTCGTTTTCTCCAATCACCCCGTTTTCTTCTGTCATCCCGTTTTCTCCAATCACCCCGTTTTCTCCAGTCACCCAGTTTTCTCCAGTCACCCCGTTTTCTCCAATCACCCCGATATCTCCAGTCACCCCGTTTTCTTCAATCACCCCGTTTTCTCCAATCACCCCGTTTTCTCCAATCACCCCATTTTCTCCAGCCACCCCGTTTTCTCCAATCACCCCGTTTTCTCCAGTCTTCTCCATCAGGTGAATAAAATCGACTGGCGGCAGTGAAGGGAATAAACTCGTTAAATAAAAAAAACGGCAGATTGATGTTACTTAAAACGAAAAATGGGTTGAGTTAACTTTATTGGTTTGCGAATTAAGAAGCGAAATGAAGCCGGAAAATAGATTACACAGTTGTTATCCGCAAAAGCAGCCTCCTGGCTTTGAACACGGCTTTGATGTTATTCGCGCGCACGCGCACACACGCATACACACACCCAAACACACACACACACACACACACACACACACACTCATATATACACACACTCATGCAAGCGTAGTTCTTATTCTATGTATTATGATTAAGTAAACACACACACAAATGCACACATATACATACATATACGAGTATAACTCTTATTCCCAGTATTGCAATTAAATAAACACACACACACAAAGACTCACAGACACACACACACACACACACACACACACACACACACACACAGCTCCCCTTCCCATATGATACAGCTAGGTAAATACACACACACACACACATACACACACACACACACACGTACTGGTATGTGTGTATGCACGACGACGGCACCTGTTCTGGCGGATCGGTGGACGGACGGTGTCTGTTGTTTCATCTTTAATATTTTCATTAGTCGCAGGACAGTGACTGCTCTGTGGTAGCAAGGGGAACGGGGGAGGGAGGAGGGGGAGCGGGGGGAAGGAGGGGAGGTTGTGGGAAGAAGGAGCGAGGGAAGGAGGGGAGGGAGGAATGGGAATTGGGGAAGGAGAGGAGGTTGTAGGAAGAAGGAGCGGAGAAGGAGGACGGGAGGAGAATGGGGGGAAGGAAGGGAGGTTGTTTGAAGAAGGAGTGGGGGAAGGGGGGGAGGGGTGGGGGAAGGAGGGGAGGTTGTGGGAAGGAGTGGGGGAAGGGGAAGGAGGGGAGGTTGTGGGAAGAAGGGGAAACGGGGGAGGGCAAAGAAGAGAAGGGGGAGTGGGCTTGCTCAGCTTTGGAGAAGGAGGAGGAGAAAGAGAACGAGGAGGAGGAGAAGGAGGAGGACGAAGAGAAAGAGAACAAGGAGGAGTACGAAAAGAAAGAGAACGAGGTGGAGGAGGAGGACGAAGAGAAGGGGAACGAGGAGAAGGAGGATGAGGACGAAGAAGAAGAGAATGATAATGAGGAGGAGGAGCAACAAGTAATCGTTGATGAAAGGAAACGCGGAAAAAGAGGGTTCCAGCACATCACGGGGACATCTTCAGGTGATATCCGGTCCTTCCCTGAACCGGTTTTAGGACTGCTGGAAAACTGGAAGCTGTTCTGGAACAGCGCGTGACGGGATGGCTGTCCTCTTCTATGCAGAGACCAATTGGACGGATGGAGGAGGAGGAGGAGGAGGAGCTATTGTTGTCATTCCGCTACCTTTGCTGCTCCGTTAGTTTGTTGTAGTGTTTCCCATTTCGTTATATTGTGTGTGTGTGTGTGTGTGTGTGTGTGTGTGTGTGTGTGTGTGGCTTTTGTTTATGTACACTACACCCCAGTGGCTTTCTCTTCCCATTTTCTGTTTCTTTGTCTTCCATATAATGATCCTCCCGCCTGACTCTTCTTGAGATCTTCTTCGTCTCTCCCTTCTCCTGTTTGTCTTCTGTCTTTGTCTTTCTTTCTCTCTGTTTACACACATCCGTTTATGTCTATTTGTCAAGTCAATTCCTCCCCTCCTCTCCTCTCCCCCAGTTTCCCCCCAAACACCTTCTCCCCATCTCCCCATGTAAAGTACAATTATTTTCTCTTATAAGTACAACATTGGACTAAGAGGAATTACTAGTTAGGGGAAATAGATACAAATCTAGAAAGGCTCCTTCAGACTCTAGAGGAACTATTGTAGGGCAGAGAACCTAGATATTTCTTTCTAGGGCCCATAAGGGGTGTTGATAAATCCTAGAGGCTGCTAGAAAGGCCAGATCCTAGTAGCAATGCTGTTGTCGCCCCGTGACCTGATGTATAGTGATTGCCACACTACCTAGACCTGACTACTGAAGGGTTGGAAAAGATTAAGACTCCGTTAAGGTCTGAGATCAGAAAGTGACTGAGGAAAAGGTGGCAACCTTGGTTGTCACTCGGCTGGTTCATGTCAGCGGTTCTTCTTGAAAACCAGCTGTGGAGGAGGTGGTGGGAGAGGAGGAGGTGGTGGTAGGGGAGGAGGAGGAGATGGGAGGTTGGCGAGCAAGGCTTCAAACCAATGAAGTCACTTTTTAATTAAATCCACCGAATGAAATTAATTGCTTTGTTCCCAGTAAGCCAACTGATTAACAGGGTTACAAAACCCCCTTCCTTTCTTCAGTCCTTTGACCTTAAATTAAGCGAGGAACATACCCCAGGAGGCGCTGAGTAGCTATGACCGAAGCCGTCATCTTTGCCCTATAATGCGGCTTTAGGGGCGGTTGGGGTAGGTCACAGTCAGTGCTAGGAATCGAAGAGAAGTGCAGGATTCGAACCCACATTTAAGCTTCCGATGACGCCACCAGCACTTATCCTGAGTAGTGGTATATTGTGACTTTATGACCTTTTTATTGACCTTGTAATTATACTGATGCATTAGGTCCTTTGTAAACAGCCGTATTACCTTCTATTGACCTCTGCATGATAGTAATGCCTTTGGAAGAGTCACCGTTGCTTTAGGTCCTTTGTAAATAAACCTTGTTATTTTATTTGGACTTTGTAAACCAAGACTTATCAGTTTGCAGAGGAAGAGAGAATGGGAAGGCGCCCCTTTTTTTTTTTTTTTTTTTTTTTTTTTTTTAAGCCGTTAACGGTTTTTCTAGTTTTTCAAAAATTTGAAAACTCCCCGAGGGAGTGGGTCTTGTTTGTAACGGTCTCCGCTCCAGACCTATCGCCTCCAGCCCTTTATTTATTTGTTTATTTACTTATTCATTTATATCTAATGTCATTATAATTTTTCTTCTTCGTAATTACCTGAGAATCTAGCTTCTTCCTGTGTAGTTCAATCTCTTATACTTTGTGATAGTTCACGTGTACACACACACACACACACACACACACACACATACACACACACAGCTCGACGGTGCAGTGGTAGCATTCGCAACCGCTAAGTCAGCGGTCCGAATTTGAACCCCGCCCAGGGCTGAAATAATTTCAGTATCCTCTGCGCTGCGAGCCGTTATTCCAATTCTCGTTGGGTGCGTGTGTGTGCGTGTAAGTCACAGCATTGCCCATGGATCAGTCATATTTGAGCTCTGAGCTCTCTTCCGGGAGGGAAATAACTCGATTACGAGTCCAACACGTGATCCAAGACCATGGTGAATAACACACACACAACCCAATGAAAATATAAACGAATTTAAATCCAATTATGACCAGTGGAGACAGAGAGACGAGACTCCACGAGCGTAGCTCTTTTCCTGTACATTTCACTGAGGTTAATGGACACACCGCCAACCAGGAGACGGCGCCAACTCCCCCGGGGGCTGTAGTGTCCACCATTGGGTCAAATTGTCTTTTGATGAGGTTTTATGGACATCCCACCCGTCCCCCTTCCCCTCCCCCTACTCCTCCTCCTCCTCCTTCCCCTTCCCCTCCCGCTACCCCTTCCCCTCCTCCTCCCACTACCCTTTACCTTCCCCCTCCCCCTCCCATTCCTCTCCTACTAACCCTCCACTTCCCCCTGTCCCTCCCACTACCCCTCCACTTCTCCCTGTCCCTCCCCTTCTCCCTCCCTCTTTCCTCCCTCTTCCCCTTTCCCTCCCCCTCACACTAACCCTCCACTTCCCTCTGTTCCTCCCTCTACCCCTCCACTTCCCCCTGTCCCTCCCCCTCTCCCTGCCCCTGTCCTTCCCACCCCCTTTCCCCTCCCATTCCCACCACCCCTCCACTTCTCCTTGTCCCTCCCCTTCTCTCTTCTCCCTCTTCCCCTCCCTTTCCCTTCCCCTCCGTCTTCCCCTCCCCATCCTCCTCGACAGCCCCTTCCCTCCCTCCCTTCTCCCTCCTCCTCGCCCCACATCCTCCCCCTTCTTCCCTTACCCCCCTTCTCCCCTATCCCGTTTCTCCCTCTTCTCCTCCCCCCCCGCCCCTCCCCCTCCTCCAACCAAGGGGTCTTATGGTGTCCTTCTCCATCATAATGGAGGTTCACCTCCAACACTCCAACACATCTTAATGAAACTCCAAAGACCTGTTTTCTGAGGGAGTTAGGGGGAAGACAGAATCCCGTTTTCTTTTTCATGTGGTGGCGGAAGCGAGTGACGTTTTCTAATGATAAGGAGCTTGACGTGTACTTATGTATTTACGTATTTATGATGCATGAGGGGAAAAAGGAGCTATACTAGTCCCGTCTTTAACTCCACCTGTCAAATTTGGATTTATGTTTAATTATATTGTTTAATTAGACTTTCATTATGTGCTTGTGTGTGTGTGTGTGTGTGTGTGTGCTTGTGCGTGATTAGCCATCATGGTCTTGGATCACGTGCTGGACTCGTGATCGACAGTTATTACCCTCCCGGATGAGAGCTCAGAGCTCATATATGACCGATCTATGGGTAATGCTGTGACCTTACACACACACACACAAATAAATAAATAAATAAAAAATTGCCACCCACGAGAGTTGGAGTAACGGCTCACAGCATAGCAATACTGAAATTATTTCAGCCTTTAGCGAGATTCGAACTCGGACTGTTAGAGTAACGTTTGCGAACGCTACCACTGCGCCGCTGAGCCGTGTATTTACCTAGTTGTATCTTACGGGAAGGGGACCTATGCTCGTGTGTATGTATGTGTGTGTGCGTGCGTGTGTTTTTTGTGTAATGATAATACTAATTTCACTTCCAAATTGTGTATATTGGTTTCCAGTATCTAATAATTTCTGTTGGGGAATACGAAAGGTCAAATGCACTGCGTCGACATGACGTCATCAGTAGTATCTGAAATTTACTGGAACTCACGCATAAACCTCACTTTTTTTCTTCTTCTTCTTTTTGTGGCATAATTTTATTATCATGTTATGAGTGAAAAATATATATGTATTTATTTATTTATTAATTAATTAATTTATTATTATTATTATTTTAATAAAGTTATATTCAGTCGTGGCATCGGCACAAAAGCCAGAAGACTGACAAAAATTCTCAACCCTTCTCAACTTGATTAATTTATTTACTCTTTACTCTTATAATAAATTGTATAACCGACATGAGAGTACAGAAACAAAATAAATTGAAATGTTATATTAACGTTCTGAACACAATTAGTTTTTTTTTTTTTATCAAAAAAGAATACATGTATTCAAATTGTGTTGTTACTGTTACAGGAGTAATACTGACTATTCAATATAGTGTGTTGGCATCAAACATTGTATTTATTGATTTATTCATCTATTTATTCATTTCTATTTTTTTTTTATCTATTTATTATTTCTGTTTCATCTTATTCATTTTAGTTTATATTTTTTATATTTATTATTATTATAATTAATTATTTTTAATTTATACTTACTTTTTATTCTTTATTTGTTTATATTTATTCTTGATTATTTTCTATTCTTTTATTAACTCATTATTGATTGATTTTTATTAGATTTAATATTCAATTTCAGACATACCAGTAAAATCATCAGAGTCGAATGAGGACGGGAGGGAGGGAGAGGGGATAGGGGGGACGGGGGAGGTTAGGGGGGATGGAGGGGGAGTTCTAGATATCTGAAGGGAGTTGCATGACTACAATTTTTTTTTTTAGGGGGGGGGGCAAGAGTTAGGTCTTTGGAGGGAGTGTTAAAGGTCAAGTGTGAGTGTGAGAGGGAGTCCCACTTTCACTAGCCAGGGAGTACGACGGAAAGGAGTAAAATTACCAGTCGACAACCATAATAAAATTAGTTGATTAAACCTAACCAAAGTAATTAAAACATAACTAATCTAATTAATCATACATTTAATTAATTCGTCATTGATTAATCATTATCATCAAATTATTCATTTCTCTGTATAGGGAAATTGAAAGTTTCAATTGAAATATCATTTCTATTTTCAAAGTTGAATAAAATCAACTGGCCAAGCCCTTCTCCTCCCCCTCCCCCCTCCCACGCTCCCTCTCCCACCCTCCCATCCACTCCCTCCCACTTCCTTCCCTCTTCTAATCGCGACCGCATATTTCATTACAGTTTCCCCTGGGATCTTGGGGGAACCCTTTAAGAATCCCTGATACACCCACTCCCTCACCCCTTCACTCCTTCACTCCCTCACCCCTTCACTCCCGCATTCCCTCACCCCTTCACTCCCTCATTCCCTCACTTCCTCACCCCTTCACTCCCTCACTCCCTCACTCTCTTCGCCACGTGATCTATAAATAATCCCTCAGACTCCCACCTCTTCCACTTTTCCTTTGGCTTCCTTCCCTCCCTCTCCCTCCCCATTCCCCCCTTCCTCTCCACTCTCCTCTCCCTTTCCCTTCCTATGCCCCTTTCCTCCCTTCCCTCCCCATCTTATTCCCTCCCCTAGCTTCCCCTTCCCTCCCCATGGTATCCCCTCCCCTACCTTCCTCCTCCTCCTCCTCCTCCTCCTTCTCCTCCTCCTCCTTCTCCCCCTACTTCTTCTTCTTCTCTTCCTCTATCTTCTCCTAGTTCTCCTTCTCCTCTGTCTCCTCCTCTTCCTCTTCCTTCGCCATCTCCTCCTCCTCCTCTTCTTCCTCCTTCTCTTTTTCCTCCTCCTCTTCCTTCACCTCCTTCATCTCCTCCTCCTTCTCCTCCTCCATCTCCTCCTTCTTCTCCTTCCTTCACTCGTTGCCTTCCTTGCCGTACGTTTTTGCCCCCTCCTCACTCCCCCTTTCTCCCCCTCTCCCCCTTTCTCTCCCTCTTACCCTCCTCCTCCATTCACTATTCGTCTTTCTTACCCCGCGTCTCAGCCCCCTCCTCATCCTCCCCCTTTACCTCTCCCCTTCTCCCCACCTCACCCTCTCTTCCCCTCCTCCCCCTTTCTCCTCCTCACCCTCTCCCTCTCCCTCTCTCCCCCTCTCCCCTTCCCCATCTTCCCCCTCTCTCCCCTTCCTCATCTTCCCCCTCTCTCCCCTTCCTCATCCTCCCCCTCTCTCCCCTTCCTCATCCTCCCCCTCTCTCCCCTTCCTCATCTTCCCCCTCTCTCCCCTTCCTCATCTTCCCCCTCTCTCCCCCTCTCCCCCTCCTTCCTCGGCCCCTTGGCCGCCCCCTCTCGTGTCCCCCTACGCAACGCCTTTGGAATGCCTAACAGGTAAACATCACTTTTTAAAGCCACACCCATCCTGCCTTGTCTTGCCTTATCCCCCCTCTTCTCCCCTTCTCCTCCCCTTTCTCTTCCTTTTTTCTTCCCCCTCTCTTTCCTTCTCTCTTCTTCCTCTCTTCTCCCTCTCTTCCCCCTTCTGTTCCCCCCTTTCTTACCCTCTCTCTTTCCCCTTCTTTTCCCCTTCACCATTCTCTCTTTCTCTCTCTCTCTCTCTCTATATATATATATATATATATATATATATGTATATGTATGTATGTATTTATGTGTGTGTGTGTGTCTTTCTTTCTCACGTTGAAGCACATTACTGATTTAATTCTGGCAAGCGACAGCCAATTCTATTCAAATAACTTCAGACCCTCGTGTTGAAAAGACTCCCGCTGCTACGATACCGCAATGTAAGAACATAAGAATGGAGAAGACTGCAAGAGACCATAAGGCCTATGCTAAGGAGTTCTATATCCCTAGCCTAATAGGTATCTAACATTCTCTTAAAAAAAAAACAATTAGTTTCGTTAACTACTCTGTTGGTAAACTAACAGACCGAGAACTCGCCTCATACGCCGTGGCTATACATAGTCACGTCTGGGTGAGTAGTCGATAACTGGATAAAGCTCTTCCTCCTTATTCAGCATCGGAACACGGCGCCAGGAAGTAGGAAGTGTTTACACAAGATTTGTCCCTTGATGACCACCACATTCTGCACGCAGGTCACGTGTCACGAGCCTCGTTTAACCCGGTTAACGGGGCGTTGTATTGACCCATACGCTCGCGTGGACCCGTCTCTTATTCTCCATAGTGGGTGTGTTTGTGCTCGTAGGGTCCCGTTTCTTAGTCTCCATTGACCATGCCTCCCATTGGGTATGGGTAAGGATGTGTATCCATAGAGGATAAGGATATTTCAACAGTGTCCGTAGGTGGGATTCAAACCTGTGACATCACGGAAACGTCATAGAGGCTGTTGACCGTGAGCCGTTGAAGTCGTCTGGCGGTTATTGGCAACATCATCTTTAACCACGGTTGCCATTATCATCATCATTACTATTATTGTTATTATTATTATTATTATTATTTATTATTATTGTTATAATTATTAATAATATTATTGTAATTATTATCAATCTTATTACTATTATTACCGTTATTGTTATTATTGTTATTATCATTATATTATTATCAGTATCATTATTACTATTATTATGATTTTTACCGTTATCGTTATTATTACCATTATTATAAACATTATATTATTATCATTATTAATATTAATATCATTACTATTATTAATATTTTTACCATTATCATAGAATCATCTTTGTTATCAGTATCATCATTTTCATCATCATCTTGATCATCATTGTTGTTGTAATTAGTGTTACTAATTAATTATTTTGTTTTTGCTTATATATACTTTTTTATTCCATTTACGAGTTCAAATATTTATTAATTTTTTATTAATATATAACCGGATCGAGTTTGCTGTAGACTCTGAGATCGGGTGTGGCACCCCCCTTCTCCCCCCTCCTTTGGGGGGGAAGGGGGGTTGCCTACTCAAGACCCCCCCTGGGTTCAATGAACAGCTGGCCCCCTTGAGCAAGAGTGAAAGTAACCTTCCTGGCCCCAGATGCCAGTTACTGTTTATCAGGATTGTTTATTTGATCGAGAGCAGTGTTATCGTCGTCGTGGTCAGGGATTATTTGTAGTTTAGTTCCTTCGTTTGCCGGTAGGTGTCACTTGCGTGGCAAGGGTATTCTTGTTGGCGTTATCAGTAGAATTTGTATAATTTTTGTCATCGTCATTGTTATCATCGTTATCTGTCAACAATAAATGCATAATCATCATCATCATCATCATCATCATCATCATCGTTTGCATTTGAAAGCAATAATATTAATAATAACAATAAGAATGACAATAGCAGTAATGATAATAATAATAATAATAATAATGATACTACTACTATTACTAATGATAACATTAATAATAATTATGATAATACTGTTACTAATAATAATGATGATAAGAATGATAATGATAATGTTAATAATAATAATGAAATTATCTAAAAATAACAAATGACGTTCGGGTGACATGACTTACAAATTCAAGTTGCCACTTCATGTCATTTCTTTGGTCTTCTCTTCGTAGTGAATTGCCCTGTTCTTGTTCAGACTTTGACATGTTAACCCCTTAAATAAGGCGATACAGTTCATAGATTAATCTAATTATTTTATCATACTCATTTTATTTTTATTTTTATTTTTGTCTATTTATTAATTAGTTTCATAGCTGAAATGGTACAGTATATTGAGAACAAAACATGGATTAGATAATTATTTTATTTTATTTTATTGTATATTTAATTCTTATGCACTTAAGTGATATAATGGGAAAAAATGAATTAGACCAAGATGAACTCTGTGACTCACTTTAAAGATTCTCTTCTGGATAAAATGGATGATTTTTTATGTCTTCGATGAGGCGGACTCCGGTTTGAAGGAGGCACTGAGCGATCGCGACCCCTGTACAGGACACTGGTAACAGGAACCAGTTCCAGTGTAAGAATATTTTACTAAAGAAAGTAATAATATAATGTGTATATATATATATATATATATATATATATATATATATATATATATATATATGTATATATATAATTAAATAATAGGTAAATAGAAAGAACTGGTAACAGGTGACCTTACAAGAACAACAGATAGAGAAATAGGCAAATAAACAAATAAAGAAATAGAATAGATGAAAGGAGAAATGGTGACAGCTATGGGAGTGTACTCTATGTACTTCCTTGACTTACGTCGTCGGTCCTGTCTTCGTATACCTGACGTCACTCTGACGTCACTCACAGATCCGAAGGAAACCTTTTCAGAGTGCCACACTCGAGCACGCGAGGAGGAGAAGTATGTGGAAGTGGGGGAGAGGAAGTGATGGAGGAGGAGGTGGGGAAGAGGAGGAGGTGGGGAGAGGAGGAGGAGGTGGGGAGAGGATGTGGAAATGGGGGACTGGAGGAAGTAGTAGGGGGAGAGGAGGAGGAGTATGTGGACGTGGGGGAGAGGAAGTGATTGAGGAGGAGGAGGAGGAGGAAGTGGGGGAGGTAGTAGGGGGAGAGGAGGAGGAGGAGTATGTGGAAGTGGGGGAGAGGAAGTGATGGAGGAGGAGGAGGTGGGGAAGAGGAGAAGGAGGTGGGGGAAAGGAGAATGAGGAAGAAGTGGGAGAGAGGAGACGAATGGGGTAGTAGGGGGAGAGGAGGAGCAGGTGGAGGAGGAGGAGCAGGAGGTGTCAGAGGGTCCGGAAGGGTCCCTTTATGAAAATAACTCCTTCGCTAGAGGGTCGATCTCGCGTATATGATGAATAAAATCGCCTGGCGGCAACCAGAGGTAACAGGGGACAGGGCCACCCGGTACGGAATGGGGTAAGTGTGTAAAGACTGAATGAAACATCAATGGAAAAAAGTAAAAAAAAAAAAAAAAAAAAAAATGAAATTATATTCTTCAGCCCTTGACTTCGCCGGGGGTACGATCTTCGCCATTTTTTTTTCTCATTTATCTATTTATCTGTTTAACTTTATTTATTTATTTGTTTGACTGTATTGAATGAATTTAATTAATTGTTTTTGTACAGTTTTCTATATTCTCTCTTTCCGCTCTTTGAAATATATGATAATAATAATTACAATTCATATGTGGGCCAGACGGGAGGGTTGAAATCTTGTCTCGGAGAAGGAAGGAAGGAGATGAAGGAAGGAAGGAAGGAGGGGAAGGAGAGGAAGGAGGTAAAGGAGTATTTTTAGCATTTCTTCAGCCATAACCAGCGCTTCTATCCTTTGGGGGTCACCATCGCACCCAAGAGGCGGACCCACACAGGAGAGAAGTGCCTAGTGTAAGCCTTATGGTCTCTTGCAGTCTCCTTCATTCTTATGAAAGAGAACTTGAAGTTGATCCGCATTCAAGGGGTTAGGGAGAGGCTAGGGGCACCTACCAAATAACCCCCCCTTCCCCCTTCTCTCTCTTTCCCCCCATGACAACCTATCAACATAGGGTCACCTTTCCCCCCATCACTAAGATACCCTTCCCCCCGGTAAGATCTCCCCCATCTCTCTCTTCCCCCCTGACACCCTCCACACTATGATAGGACCACCTACGAAAGAATTCTCAAACCTTTCCCCCCCCATCGCTAAGATTCCCCCTCTTTCCCTTCCCCCCATGACCCTCCCGCACTGTGATGGGAGACCATGGAAAGAATTCCTCCCTTTTCTCCTATCGCTAAGATTCTCTCCCCCCCTTTCTCCCCCCCCTCTAACACCCTACCGTGCCAGGGGGGCTAGGGAAGGATCCTCCCCCTCTCTCTCCCCCCGCTAAGATCCCCCCTTTCCCCCATTAAGATCTCCCCCCCCCCGGCCACCTCCCTGTGTGCTATTTCAGGGTCCTCGTCTACCAGCTAAAGAGGCCACTCCCCTTATGCTCTCCCCTTGGAGCGCCAAGGAAGTGAATGAAATACAGAAGAATGTAAGCATGGAGGAGACTGCAAGAGACCATAAGGCCTACACTAGGTAGTTCCATGACCCTTACCACCTATCATCACTATTCATAAAGTTCTCTCTTCTTCTCTTAAATGAGTTCTTTCCTATTTCCTTCTTGAACATAAATTTGTCCAATTTAGATCCATTTTACTACAAGTAATGGTTCTACTTATTGGATATATAGACAGTACTTAGTAATTATAAATTCAAAACATACGAGTTTTCTTCAAGATTAGAAGAAGGTCAAGACGATGGACGACATGACGTCACTTCCTGTAATGGCGAGTGCGCTGACGTATGATTTTTAAATATTTCATATGTTTTACTTGTTTATTTTAATTATTTAATTTATTTATTGTATATGTTTATTTATTTGCTGTCAATCAATCAATCAAATCAGCCATCCTGAGTCCACTGCTGAACAAAGGCCTCCTTCATAGCATTCCATGAGTCACTCCTGCAAACTTTTCGATCTCGTCTCTCCACCATCTGCCTGGTCTCCCTCTTCCACGCTTCCTATCTGGCGGCGTCCACTCGGTAACACACTTGCTCCATCGCTCATCAGTCGTTCGCACTAACTTACCTGCCCAATTCCACTTCCTCTCTTTTACTGCCTCCACAATATCTTTCACTCTAGTCTGCTCTCTCACCCAACTTGCTCTCTTTCGGTCTCTCAGTGTTATTCCCATCATTGATCTCTTCATTCTCCTCTGTGCAGTCCTTAGCTTTGTTTCCATCGCCCTCGTCAGCTTTCAAATCTCACACCCGTAGATTATTGCTGGTAGAATGCATTGATTGTAAACTTGTATTTGCTCTAGATGTAGGAATATCTCCATATATTTCCCCTGTTTTATGTAGTTCTGTTCCCAGTTCCAAAATCCTCACCCTCTCCCGTGCTTCTCCCCCCCCACCCCCGGGGCAACTTCCCCCCCCCCCTTTCATGTGCCAACTTACAGTGCCTGGACACGACGAGTACCCAATACCTGCCCATTACCGTCAACCGTCTTTCTGTATCATCATCAACATCTACATTTCCTCTCCCTCCTCTTCCAACCTTCGTTCCTGAATAAAATCGTCGGTGTTTAGCGTTTGTTGAAGGCATGAAGGGTCCCAAGATGATTAATAAAATAGTCTGGAGCCAGCCAGAATTGAAATAAAAGCGCAGCAGCAAAGATAACAAATGAAATAAAATAAAATGATAGAGAGCGTCCGAGTTACAAGTAAAGTGCAGCTCTAAAGTGGGAGGAGCTTCTTGTCAAGTATTACGTCATGTTGATGTTGAGCGTGGTCGTGCGCACGCGCTAGAGAGCAAAGAGGACGGATATAAATAAAACTTAATTAATTTACCATTTAATATCTGCACGTGGGACTGAAACATTAAAAAATATTTCACCGCAAATGTATATACATACATTTTCGACTGCTTTCGTTTAAAAAAGAGCGCTTTGGAAAACGGCAGCAGCCATGAGAAATGTCGACAAGAACACATCCCTTGAGAAAGCGTTCCTTTAGCTACTTATTCACTTCAGAGCTCGTGGATTTTTGTGTCAATAGAAATTCTCTTTCAAAGCAGAACTGGAATGAAAAGGAAAGCAAACAGGTCCAGTAAGATTTGTCCTTCTTTAGCTTATTTTTATTCATATTTTCTTAAAGTAAGAAAAAAATGTAGATATTTTCATAATATTAGATTCTAAGCTTTGATCCGAAATATATATAAGCACGCCATTTTCTAAAATACGAATGATTAAATAAATGAATAGATAAATAGATACATAGATCAATTATAACGTGAATATGATTTAGGTGTTACGATAGTGTATTTCAAGATGGCTGACTCAATCAGCAACATCTGCTAAATATCAAAGACAGATCGTCTCCAGTTTCTGGGGAGTCCTGGACAAGAGGGGGACCCGCACTGCACCAGCCAACCGGTTTAAACCCGGAAGAAGGATCTAACCGTCTTCACTTAACTGCCAAACTTAACCAAGAAACCGTGACTAACGGTCAAAGGGGGGAGAGGGAGAAGGAGGAGGAAGAGATGTGGGAAAAGGAGGAAGAGGAGGTGGAGGTGGAGGAGGAAGAGGAGTAGGAGTGAGGAAGAACGGGAAAAGAGGAAAAGAGAAACAGGAAGATAAGAATAGGAAGAAGAGTAACAGGATAAAAAGAAAGGGGAGGTGCGTGTGTATGTGTGTGATTCATCACGGTCTTGGATCACGGGTTGGACTCGTGATCGACAGCTATTTTCCTCCCGGAAGAGAGCGTAGAGCTCGTATATGACCGATCTATGGGTAATGCTGTGACTTTACACACACACACACAAACAAACAAACAAACAAACAACTCCCCGCCCACGAGAGTTGGAGTAATGACTCGCAGCGCAGCGATATTGAAATTATTTCAGCCCTGGGCGGGACTCGAACCCGAACCGCCGTAGTGGCGGCCACTATCGCTACCACTGCGCTGTCAAGTCGTGTGTGTGTGTGTGTGTGTTTCTGTTGCAGCCGTCTAAACACAAAGGGCACAGGTGAGGTGGCAAAATCTACCTCCGACATCTCTCATTTTTGAAACGTCGTCTGTCTCTTCAACGGTCGCGCCAATATGTCGACATTTTCTTCCACGTTGTCTTAACAAACGTCATCAGTCGTTTTCCATGGCCAGTTATTGTTCTGTGACGGAAGAAAATAAACACAAATCTTTTCTCGAGTTATTTCTTGCAATGAAATTAATTTCAAATGGCTTATTATTCATAATCCTAAATTATATTTGAAACGTTCTATTCTTCTTCTTTAGCGTCTGGTAATTTATATGCAAGATTATTTATTTAACAAAAGAACGATATTCTTATTGGGAACAGTCCTAGATGGGTGTGTGTACGCGCGCGCGCGCGTGTGTGTGTGTGTGTGTACGTTTGCGTGGGTATGTCTATGTGTGTATTAACTTCTTCGTTTTATAGACTTTATTCTGGCTACTATGCATCGCTTCGGCTAACCCCCCTTACAAAGGTGGAAAAAGCCCACACTAAGGCCCTGTTCACACTCGCATTTTGAACCGCGCGGAAACCGCATAGTCAAGGAAAAACTTCGCGGTTGTGTGTGAACACCTCCATTGATTTCCATTGTAATTGAACCGCCGTGGTTTAAGCCGCTAGTGTGAACAGGGACTTCTTAATAATTTTTCTCATTAATTATATTTATTTGTTTATTTATGTGTATATTTATTCATTTATTTATTTATTTATTTATTTATCTATTGCAGGTAAGACGTCCAGACCGGTTTCCCTCATCCAGTGCTGATGTCAGGGTCACGTGACCAAGGTAATTCGAGTAATGAATGAAATTAGTAATAAATTCCTCAACACACAAGACCACCGCTGGTCTTACATGACTGGTAACAGCCCAAGTCGGTCTGAATAGCCCCTAGTGAGGTCTTGTCGGTGTTGCTCTTGTCGTCGTTTTGTTTGTCGATTAATTAAAGAGTCTTTAGGAGATTTGGCAACGTCGCAAGTGCCCCGGTGCCGCGCTCTCTGTGGGCAAAAAACTGACCCACTTTTTTTTTTTTTTTTTTTTTCTGTGGTCTCCAGTCTCGACGGTCCTGCTCGTCCACCACGGAACGCCGTCGTCAACCTCCTCCTCCTCCTCCTGGGGTCAAGGTCGACCTCGAAGGAGGAGGTGGTGGAAGAATAGGAGGAGGAGGAGGGGAAGTGGGAAGAAGACGAGGAGGTGGTGAAGGAAGAGGAGTAGGTGGAGGAGGAGGAGGGGGATGAGGAGAAGGTGGATGACGATGATGAGAAGGTGGAGGGGGACGAATAGGGCCTGAGCATGGAGGACACATCATGCGCATACACGCACATACACGCGCACAGATACATACACACACACATACACACACACACACACACACACACACACACACACACACACACACACACGCTTACACATTGTATCACTGTTAACTAAATTAACCGGTTATTATTATTATTGTTATTACAGACACACACACACACCTCCCCCCTCTCTCTCTCTCTCTCTCTCTCTATATATATATATATATATATGTATATATATATATATACATGTGTGTGTGTGTGTGTGTGTGTGTGTGTGAAATTGAAAATGTTACATCAACACTGATTTGGCGTCATAGGCGATCGAGGGCCGGCGGGGCGATGCGGTTGATCACTAACAAGATCCAAATGACGAATTTCCAAATTGTCGCGTTATGGTCATCCCCAAGGTTTGAACAAGAACAGGACAGTTCACTTCGGAGAGAGAAATGTGACGTCATAGGAAGATGACGTCACGGGTTCCTTTCTACACAGTTCCTTTCTACACAAAAGGTCGAGGGGATGGTGGTTCGAATCCTGCCACCGGCGAAGATGAACTAAGGGCATGGTTCATTAAATTCCACGCTACAAAGTCCTCGGTGAGGGGCAACGTCCCAGCCTCCCGATAGGCGGGGGGGGGGGGGTTATGGCCTTAAACTATATCATCATCAAGTTCTGACGATTTGACATAGGCGCTGTGAGTGGGCACCCTCTTGCAACGGGAGGGGAGGGAGGGAGGGAGAGGAGGCGGGATCATTGACGCAAGATGGAGTTGCAGGATGGCGCTACATTTGTGAATTCTACTTTGTGATGCAACATTCAAGCCAGCCTACGCGAGTCTGCAATAATCTTGTTTTTATTTTTCAATTGTCATCGTACAGCTAGAGACGAAAGTTGCTGTGTTATATTTCAACAGAGTTGAGGACTAGACCTGTTACAGGGGCTACAAGATGGAGCATTTAAGTTTTTAAGTTTTAAGTTTTAATTTTTCTTTATTTTGATTTTTAAGTTTTTAAGTTTGTTTTATGTGTTAAGTTGTCAGGTGTTTAAGTTTTTAAGTTTTGATTTTTTTTAAGTTTTAAGTTGTCAAGTTTTTAAGTTTAAGTTTTAAGTTTTAAAATTTAAAGTTATTAAGTTTAAGTTTTTATGTTTTAAGTTTTTAAGTCTTAAGTTTTCAAGTTTTTAAGTTTTCGATTTTTAATTTTCTTATTTTTTTTTCATTTAAGTTTTTAAGTTGTCAAGTTTTTAAGTTTTTAAGTTTTTTAAGTTTTAAGAAATGGAAGTGAAGTATACTTGTATGCAGATGACACCAAAATCTACAGGCAAATTAATACCCAGGGGGACATGAAGCTTCTTCAAGAGAACATAGACCGTATGAGGCCATGGGGTGATAAATGGCTACTGCTGTTTCATGCAAAGAAAAAAAAATCATTAGCAATGTAAATTGTAGTGTAAGAAACGATAGATATAGCATGGATAATATGACAGAAACAAGCACAGAAGAGGATATAGGGGTAATAATCGATGGTACGCTATTCTCAAACCATCTTGAATGAAAATCCGATAAGAAGTAATGGACTCAAACTGTCAGGAAATAGGTTTAATTTGGAAGTGGGTAGAAACAGTTTCGCCTACCGTGTAGTTAATGAATGGAATAAACTTCCTGCAGATGCAGTGCAATGTAGTTCAGTTCGAAGCTTTAAGATTCGTTTAGATAAACACTTAAGCAAGATGCTGTAATGCCTGCCATTTATTTTATATTATTTGTTTATTTGTTTATTATTTGTCTTTTTATTATTATTTGCTTGATATTCATTTATTATTATTTATCTGTCAATCATTATTTACTATTTACCTGTTTGTTTATTATTTAACTATGCCTATGCATTTATTTATTTATTTTATTTATTATTTATATTATTATAATTTTTGTTTATTTATTTATCATTATTATGTTTTTTCCGCATCCGACCTAGTTATGGACCAAAAGGTCTCCTGTCGGCATGCTCCTCATTTGTAATCCTTTGTAAATATAATTAATATAATTAACCTTTGTCTCCTTGGATGAAGAAATCTTAAGTTTATGTGGCAATAATTAGACCTCATTTGGAGTATGCAAGCCAAGTATGGGTTCCATATTTAAGAACATAAGAATGAAGGAGACCGCAAGAGACCATAAGGCCTACACTAGGCAGTTCCATGTCCATTACCACCTGTCATTCCCATCCATAAAGTTGTCTAACCGTTTCTTAAAACAACCGATAGTTTCAGCGCTCACTACTGCATGGTTACTAAGTCTATTCCATTCGATGACCACTCTATTAGTAAACCAATTCTTGCCTATTTCCTTCTTCAATATTTGCTGAGGGACATGGAAGTTGCAGAAGGAGGGGGACCAAGCTGGTACAAAAACATCAGGAATTTAACTATAATAGAGATTGAGGAAATTGAAACTATCCACATTATCATATAGACGAGATAATATGATTGAATCATTTAATATCCTAACAGAAGTGTACGATCTGGAAATATGCAAAGATATTTTTGTAGTAAGAGAAAATGGCAGAACCAGAGGACATCCTATGAAAATGGTGAAGAAAAGATAAAGATCAGAATAGTAAATAAATTGGAATTCACTACCCATGTATGTGATACGACTCACATTAATTATTAAATTTGAGAGTAATTTAGATAAAGCATGGAGCAGCCAAGGTATATTATATAACTATAGTGTTAAAGTTTAATATAATGATATTCAAAATATGATAATATTCAAAATGATACCACAATCTCCACTTATTCAGTTCAAAGTTCTAGAGTTGAAATCAATATCCCCGGAAGAGTTCTAGAGCTTCTAGATTGAGAAGCATTAATTTAGAGCAGCATTTTCTTATTTTCCATTATCTTTATTATTATTATTATTGTTGTTGCTTTTAATGTCACCCATTAACATCTTTCCATAGAATGTAGTGCGTGTAACTGTAAAACTACTATATATTATTAATCTTAGAAACTATAAAATATATATTCACTTAATGTTGAAAGGCTTTAATGAGAATCTCGTCAAAATATTTTAACATTTCCTCTCAATTGAGTCTCTTCCAATCATATTCCCGTCAAAGTTCCCCAAATTACAAATATAAAGAAAAAATTGTAAAGTGGAATTTTAAAAAATAAATTCAATTTATTTTTTAGAAAAACACTATGTAACTACCTTAAATAATAACAGGATCGTTCATTGGATTTTACATTGAGTAATTCTCTAAGGCACAATGTAATTCTAAAACATATTAATGTTATGAAGTGAAGCCGAATTAGCTTTCAGATATAGTATTGTTACCCCTTAAAATAACATTCTTTCTGTCGGATTTCATTCTCTCTAACTGATGTACCCCTGACTATAGCGTTTCAGAAAATATATACATAATTAATTGTTGTGTATAATTTTATTTTTAATCCATATCAAACAATAACAAGATGACTATATTATTAGATTATATTCTGTTCTCACGTTTTAGTTAGATATTTATATAGTAGAGATGGAAAGGAAGGAAATAATTAAGATTCTAGCGAGACACGGCAACTGCACACCTTTACACGTTCGAGTCTTCCAGAAGGGACTGTGAAGGCGTGTGTAAACACATAATTGCGCGTGAGTGTATTTCAGATAAGAGGTAAAATGTCGTAACGGGGGTCACGGTAATCGTTTGAGAAAGTAATGTGAACTCTTTGAACCCGCTACATGTGACGTCACAAATATGGGTAATTCGCTCTCGGATTGATAGTCGAGGCAACATTTTTCTTCCTCTTCTTCTTCTTGTTTTATTTCTTTCTTTTTTCTTTTTTGGTCGTGAGTGAAAGCTTTATTATAGACTCCATGATATCAGTCCCCAGATGCCAAGTTTATAATAAATTTTTTTTCCTGACCTAACAAAGTTCTTGAGCTGTATAGTTTAATCTTAAGAAAAAAAGTCATACAAAAATTTTTATTCGCTTGATTGGCAGACCCCGAGTTGGAAGTACCCTAAACGACTGAGACTGTGACCAGGAGGGCACCCACGCCTCCCTGTGGGTTAAATAAACAAATTAGCAAATAAATAAACGAATGAATACACAGGTAAAAAGAAATTAAAGTTGCCAAAACGGAGATTCATACATTGTCTCTCAGGTACCGCCAGGCGATTTTATTCACCTACTGAAGACCTCCCGTCCTCGCAGGGTTAAGGGGTGACCCCGCCGTTGCGTCACCGGCGGGGAAGATGAGACAGAGCGTGGGAAGTGAAAGTGGGGCACCCTCCTCCTCCTCCTCCTCCTCCTCCTCCTCCTCCTCCTCCTCCTCCTCCTCCTCCTCCTCCTCCTCCTCCTCCTCCTCCTCCTCCTCCTCCTCCTCCTCCTCCTCCTCCTCCTCCTCCTCAGAGGGGCGACTCTTTCGTGAAGGGAGAACGGGAAGTGTAAATTGCCAATATGGCCGCCGTGAAGATTTTATTATTTTATTATTTTATTTATTTATTGAAACAAGGATAATAAGAGTTCTCTGTTTCTCCGTTTCAGAAATTGTATACGGAAGTCTAGATTTATTAGATAAAGATAAAAATAGAAATATTGTGATAATAGTGATCATGATAACAATAGTAACGATGTTAATAATCGATAATAATTATTATAACGATGATAATGATAGTAATAACAATCATAACAATAATGATTATAAATATAGTAATAATGATAAATAACTTTACAACGAAACCCAGTGTGAAGCAAAGATATGCATGTAAATATGAGTGACAGAAATTATTAAGTTTTATGTCACATTAATCCAGACAACGTAACAACATACTATAGATTCCAGGAAGGGCATTTCAGGCAGTTCTCTTTTATTGGGAATTTCTCTAAAAAAAAGTATTCCCAAAATTCGGAACTATATTTTCGGATAAAAAGAAATTTGGAATCCGGATAATCGAGAAACTCATCCGTAGGAATCCACCCGGGAATGTGGATGACCTCCCGGATGTGGAGAAGTGGATTGCCCTCTGGATTGCTATGTGGAAGGATCAATCTATCAATCTATCATCTATTCAGAGTCCACAACCTCCACGAGTCGAACGATCCCACCAACCTCTGCCATGCCACTCCTGCAAACTTCTCTATCCTGCCCTTATATGTTCTGTCTAGTCTTCCTCTTCCTCGCTTCACGTCTCGCGGCTTCCAGTTGGTAGAACACTTGCTCTTCCCTGTGAGCAAACAACAGATTTTTATTTAGTTATTTACAAGTACTTATATATATATATATATATATATATATATATATGTGTGTGTGTGTGTGTGTGTGTGTGTGTGTGTGTGTGTGCCATTCTTTGGGACAAATTAAAAAATATTTTTGATAATAACAACTCCCAGGTTCGAACCTCAGTAGAGTTTGTCATTTATTCAATTTGTATGAAATGACATGTAAACACGAGAATGTGCGGGAGAGGGAGAGAGGGGAGGGGAGTAGTGGGGGCGTTGGGGGGAAAGGAAGAATATTCAACAGTCGTGTTTGTCGTCGGAATGGTAGATGAGGAGGGGGAGGGGAAAAGGGGGAGGGTAGGGCATCGGGGTCAACCCCCTCCTCTTCCTCCTCCTCCTTCTCCTCCTCCTCTTCCACTTTCGCTTTCCACCAATAGGCGAGTTTGATTTTTTGGGGGGGTTATTTTTG
>NC_134787.1:19777582-19787582 GCF_046742065.1 Oratosquilla oratoria
CAAGTTAAGAGGGAGGGAAGAGGGTGGAGGGGAGTGGAGTGTAATAGGAATGGAATGGGTGGGAGTGGTTTTTATGCCTTTGTTTTTTTTTTGGCTACCTCCCTTATAAGGGGGAAAAAGCCTTTGGTATATGTATGTATGTTAGAGTCGTTAGAGTCGGCCATGTTGACTTGCCTAAGAGTCCGTGACTCAGACTGCGACTAGCGGCCGATGATGAGTCATGTTGCAACTTGCAGGAAATAAAATAGAAACCGCTAAATTAGCTTCTGCTGCATTGCCTGTCGCCTCCCCCTCAGCCTCCCCGTATCCCCTCCGCCTGCCTCTCTCCCTCCCTCTCTCTCTCTCTCTCTCTCTCTCTCTCTCTCTCTCTCTCTCTCTTTCTTTCTCTCTCTCTCTTTTTTTTTTTTTATAGGACAGGAGCTACGCTCGTGTGGCCCCGTCACTTGATCTTCAACGCTAATACCTATCTTCTACGTATCTAACAATCCCCCCAGTGAAAAAGCAAAACACGCTTTGACTAGCCCTTCTCCCTTATAAGGGGAAAATAGATGTTGATAATAATAATAAATAATAAATACTATTAGTGTATCTTTTACATATTTACGTATATATTTGTGTATTTGTGTATTCGTTTATTTATTGGTCTATTATTTTTCATTTTATTTGTGAACTTCTTTATTTGTTTTAATTATTTACTTACATATTTTATCTTCTTTCATTTCTACTTTTATTTCTGCTTATCTGTTGTATTTACTCATTTATCTATTCATCTATTTTCTATTTAATATTCATCTATTGCATTAGTATTCTCGAGAATCGTACGCACGGAGGCGCTGAAGGTCCGATGACGCACACACCCATGAAGGCTCCGAAAGGCAGGAAGACCTAAGGCGGGGAAGGAGAACAAGGAGGGAAGGAAGTCGCTCAGGAAGGCTGGCGGAAGGAGGAGGAGGAGGAGGAGGAATGGAGGCGCTGTGTGTATGGGGAGGAGGAGGAGAGGGTGAGAAGAAGAATGAGGAAGAGTGTGGGAGTTGGAGGATGAGGAGGAGTAGAAGGAGGAGATGGAAGAGGAGGAGGAGGAGGGGGCTGGAAAAGTTGGAGGTGTAAAGGAGGAGGAAGGAAGGAGAAGGGAGGAGGAGGAGAAGGAAGAGTAGGAAGGTTGATTTTATTTAATTATTTTATTTTGTTTGTTTGTTTATTTATTTATTTGTTTATTTTTATTTATTTTTCTTTACTCCCCTGGTCGAGTCGTGGTGGTCTAGTGGTTAAAGTATTCATATGTTCATAAGAACATAAGAAGAACATAAGAAATAAAGGAGACTGCAAAAGACCATAAGGCCTACACTAGGCAGCTCCGTATCCATCACCACCTGTCGTCCCCATCCATAAAGTTGTCTAATCGTTTAAAAAAAAAAAAAAACTGATAGTTTCAGCGCTTACTACGTGGTTACTAAGTTTATTCCATTCATCGACCACCCTATTTGTAAACCAATTCTTGCCTATTTCCTTCTTAAATCTAAATTTGTCCAGTTTATACCCATTACTGCGAGTCCTGCCCTGTTGTTTTATTATGATGACCTTGTTTGCATCACCCTTGTTATAGCCTTTGATCCACTTGAACACTTCTATTAGATCACCCCGCACTCTGCGTCTTTCCAGAGAGTGTAAGTTTAGGTGCCTAAGCCTCTCTTCGTAAGGCAAATTTCCGAGTCCTTGTATCATTTTGGTCATTCTTCTCTGTACTGATTCTAGTGAATTTATGTCCATTTTGTAGGACGGAGACCAAAACTGTACCGCATAGTCAAGGATGGGTCTAACTATCGCTAGATAGAGTTTAATAATTACCTCTGCACTTCTATTTGTTACCGTCCTAGCAATGAAGCCTAATGCTCTGTTTGCTTTATTTCTGGCGCTAATGCACTGCTTCCTGGTTTTAAGGTCCGGACTCACCAGAACTCCCAAGTCCCTCTCGCACTCAGATTTTTCTAAGAACGTGTCATCTAAGTTGTATCTATTTTCGGGGTTGTGTAGCCCTACGTTTAACACGCTACACTTAGAGATATTGAAGTTCATTTGCCATTTCACCGACCATGTTAACAGTTTATTAAGATCATCCTGCAGAATCTGGGCGTCTTCTCCTGACCTAATTAGGCGTCCTATTTTAGTGTCGTCCGCAAACTTACTAACATCACAATTTAACCCATCATTCATTTATCTATTTATTTATACATTTATCTATTTATTTATCTATTCATCTTCACTAGTTTTACAGACCAGTGTTTCAACTGAGATTTGGCCCTAGTCGTCGCTCGCGAAGACATAAGATGGAGTAAAGTTATCTAATTTGGTGATTTGTAGCAACTGGAAAATGGGAAGAGAGTGGGGGGAAATTTACGAGTGGGGGGATATTTTGGGGGGTGTTTGAGGTGGAAGGAGGGGTAGGGGGAGGTATACGGGGAGGAAAAGGAGGGGGGGAGGTGGGAGTAGTTTTTTGTCTGGCTCATATTCCCGGAGGGCGCTGCTGTCAGCCTGTGTTTGTGTTGTGACGGAGTTTGGGCGTCGTTTTTCGACATACGCCATACATATCGGATGAACGAAGGGAATAAAAGTAACAGGAAAATATATATATATAATCTTGGTTTAGAAAGGTTAGTCAGCTTTGGTTAGGTTAGGTTAGGACGTTTTCCTCCCGTGACTTTTTTTCCAGGGTTCTTTTTGGGTCGTTGCTCAACAAGACGACAAATGTCGACATTTCACGTTTGTTTTATTAAATCTTAATTAATTTACCCGTATCTTTATACATATTTCCAAATCGCGTAAGATTTTTTATGATGTAACACACATACGCCTTCGAATTACATGTTACAGTTGGAGAAATTTATACAAGAATAACAAATAACATGGCAAGGTTATCATGGTATTCGGAGGTGTTGCATTGTGTTGCAATTGTGTTTAATGTGATTCCACGCGACTTGACGTGGCGGGATTGCCTTGTGACGTAATGTCGTGCTAAAAACATTCTCCGTGCGCTCTGCTGGAGTTGCTGTGTACATAATATATTCTCTTTTCTACATCCATGTTTATTTATATCTCTCTATTTATAGGTTAGTTTATTTATGTACTTAATTGTTAGTTTTATTAATTAATTTATTCATTTATTTATTCGTTTTAGTTTATTTACACATAGACACATAGAAGACTTCCTGGAAGAGGCTTACGCCTGTGACTCCAGATCCACATTTACACTTTGTGGTGGCTTGTGGTGGATCTTTGCTTTATAATCGTATTTTAGCTCTTGGTTTTGCCAGAATTTGTCAAGTCCACCCTCATATTGGTTGACTGATTTTGCTGCAATTAACCATTCAGGCAGCTGGTTCCAACTATTGACAACCCTTCACGGGAAAGCATATTTTCTTACATCCAGCCGTGACTTTGTCCTGAATAATTTCAGTGAGTTTCCCTCGCTTATGTTCTCTTCCCTAAGCTTCAATATGCCTTTGAGTGCAGTATCCATCATATTTTCCTGTCAGTATCTTGTAGGTCTCTATCATGTCTCCCCGTGCTCTTCTATATGCCAGTGTTGGTAAGTTCTACCTCCTTAGTCTTTCTTCATAGCTCAGTCCTTTAAGTTCACTGCACATTCTCCACCATCTCAATATCTTTTACCAAGTGAGGACTCCAAACTTGGTTAGCATACTCAAGATGTGGTCTCACCAATGCTACAAAGACTTAGATATTGTTGCATCCAATGTAACAAACGTCCTTCTGATTAGTCCCTCTATTTTGTTAGCTTTATTTACTTTATCTGCTAGGTGATCCATACAGCTTAATTTATCATTAATTATTACTCCCACATCCTTCTTAGAAGCAATCAGAAGCAATTTTTTCAGCTGTTTCTCCATTCGGTAGCCATGATCTTCAATATTCGTTCTTCCTATTCGCATATACTTGCACTTATCTGGATGAAAACTCAGCAACCATTTTTCACTCCATGAGTATACCTCCTGTACGTCCTGCTGCAGCTTTTGACAATCTTCTTGTTCTTTTATGCATCTAAATATCTTTGTATCATCAGCATACAGGTAAATCTCACTGCCATTTATCATCCTCTCAGGGAGGTCATTAATAAATATAACAAACAACAATGGTCCAAGAACAAACCCCTGAGGCACTCCACTTGTCACAGGCTTCCATCCTGACATTTCCCCCTTCACCACCACTCTTTGGTGTCTTTATGTTAAAAATGCTGCAATCCATTCTAAAAATTCCGATCCATTTCCATAACTTCTAATTTTACTTAATGATCTTTTGTGTGCAACTCTGTCAAAAGCCTTCATAAAATCGCAGTAAATTACGTCCACTGCATGTCCCTCATCAATAAATTCAGTCCATCTATCTAGAATCTTTATGAGTTGAAGCACTGCTGCTGGAAAAGAATTTACGCTGAATTTTAATCCATTCTTAGATGTAATATATATGTCATTCAATATGGTGATGTAGAATATAGATGGTTCTGTATACAGAAAACACGAAAATCGGATATTACCAATATACACAGAACCTTAGAAAGTTCCCCTAGTATTCGTAATTTAAAAAAAAATTGGAAACTTTCGTTCCAAATATTGGAGAGTTTACGATTTTTATAGATTCCCAATTAAGGAGAGAACAAAGGTCTTGGCGCGTTGTTATCAGGCGGTGAAGAGGGAGGATCAAGGTAACACTGATAACAATGATTTCCAAATAACCATTTAGGCTTACCAGACTTCAATTGAAGATTTCATAAAATTACACAAAAGATGAGGTTCAGTATATAGAATCAAATACCCAGTATAAACGATTGAATCCGATATGATTTCAAGTTTCGATATTCATTTGTTTGTGTAAACACCAAAATAGTGATATTTTATGTCTGCCAAGTGATTTGGGTATTTCCTCGAGTTATTTGTTTCTTGGGGACGTTTTGTGTAATTTATTATTATTATTACTATTGTTATTGCGATTGCCATTATTATTGCTGTTATTATTATTATTATTATTATAATTATTTTTAGTATTATTGTGAATGTTATCATTATTATCAATATTATTATTATTGTTATTCTTCTTCTTATTATTATTATTACTTATTATTAATATAATTATTATTACTACTACTATTATCATTATTAATATTATTATTTTATCTTGTTCCCTTGTTTCCTTTCCTTTCTTGGCTTAATTGTGGTTCCCCCTCCCCCTCCCCCTCCTCCTCCCCCCACTTCTTGGCTCCCTCCTCTCTCTTCATCCCTCCTCCTTCTTACTCCTTCTTCCCTCCTAATTCTTCCTCTCTTCTACCTCTTCCGCCTTCTCCACTACCCTTATTCCCCCTTTTCATCCCTCTCTCTTCCTCCTTCCTCTTCCCTCTCTTGTCTTCCCTCTTCATCTTTCCTTCCTCTTCCTCTCTCCTCACCCTCCCCTCTTCTCTTCCTCTCCTCGCTCTCTTTCTCCCCCCTCGTTATCTCATCGTCCCTTCTCCTTCTTCCTCCTTCCTTCCTCTCCTCGCTCTCTCTTTACCTCCTCACTCTCTCTTCCTCCCTTCCTCTTCTTATCCACGCTCTCTTCCTCCTTTCTCTCTCCCTCTCTCTTCCTCACTCCTTCCTCTTCCTCCTTCCTTCCTCTTCCACTCCTCGCTCTCTTTCTCCCTCTTCCTCTTTCTCCTTCATTTCTCTTCCTCTCCTCGCTCTCTTTCTCCCTCTTCACTCTCTCTTCTTCCCTTCCTCTACCTCTCCTCGCTCTCTTCCTCCCTCCTCCCTCCCTCTTCCTCCCTCCTCCCATTCCCCCTCCCTTTCAAACTTCCTCTCAGTTCTGAGATTGCATATCACCCAGATCCATATTTCTCAGCTTTTGTCTGAGCCGTCCCTGGCACACTCTGTTATGATGGCTGTTCTTATAAGCAGAAAAAAATGAAGAAAATTGCGGCAATTAACGGAAGGAGTGGGGTGGGGGAGAGCGATGGTGGTACTATCTGGAAGGTAATACATAATTCATATTACTTAAGATTATTATTTTTAATCTACTTGTTACCACAAAAACAGGGGATTAAGAGTTCATTATGGTTTATGCCCAAAATCCCACAAGGTCGTCATCCCATTGGTCATTATCCCACATCCAAAATCCCATGTATATAAATATTCCAGGATATTGATATTATGAATATACAGAATATACATTATATCTGTGTTAAAGTATACTTTCATTTGATAATTTTATTAATGAATAAATTAATAAATTGGTTAGGTTTAATTATGTTAGGTTTAGTTAGATTAGGTAAGGTTAAGTTAGGTTAGGTGTGGGATTTTGGATGTGGAATAGTGACCAGTGGGATTATGACCCTATGAGATATTGTACTCTTCAACTTCTTCAAAGCTCTCACCATCGACTTATAATTCCTTTACTTTGAACTTGGAATTATAGTTTGTCTTGGAAATGTGGTGTAAGATGAGATTATTGTGAGGAAATGCCACATAAATGGAAATGCCAGTCAGTACGTGAGTGGGTGGATGAGTGAGTGGATGAGTGGCTGTGTGGATCATTCGATCCACAATGAGATTCAGTCGACGATCACTCACCGTTCCAATAATTCTGTCGGTCATCAAGATTTATTAGTAATTAAGGGTTACATGAAATGATAAGCGTTTTTTGTAGGGTCTATTGTTTGGCCGACGCTTGTAGCAGCGACTTGTTTTATTGCTGATTTAGGTGTCTGTCGTCAGCAAGGTCAGTGCTGTCATGGTCGGTGAGTTCGGACGACATCGAGAAACACGTTGACTTTTTTTTTCTCTCTCTTTTTTCATGTCCATATACCATAGAGCAGGGAAGAATGTAAATTAAAGTACAAATGATGAGACAATATATTTTCTCTTTTGTAGACATGCGCATGTACAGAATCATAAATAATGTCCTCTTAAAAAAATTAACGAATAATGTTGCAAGGAACTGACTTCGGAAATCCTTGCGTTGGAGCGCTGGACATTTCTGTTCGGACTCGATACTTGCAGTCTCGTTACATACCGAAAACAAACTAAAAGACTGAAAGTATTCCACGTTTCAAGGATGTAGAAATTGACAACTGGAATACTATTAACCTACACACGTTTCAAAATAGCGCAGTAACTGACAGGTCGACGGTTAGGCAAAGAAAGACGATGTCGAAGCCATAGCGCTATATTCGAACACATTGTCGTTCGAGCTTTGAATGAAATGTCGAGAAAATAGGCAAGGAAGGACGCCATACCACGCAAAGAAATTATTAGTGGAAAGAGAGGATTAGAGAAATAGAGGGCCTCTAATAGTTTTTATTATCCTGAGAAGGGAGCATGAACCCCCAAAGAAAAAGTATAGATAAATTTAAATATAAATTAATTTAATTACAAGAGTAAAAATGATAGTTATTTTTTTCCGTGAATTGTTTTTCTATGCAATTCTGGTGGACTGTAGCGTGTTAAGGCTAAGGCTGATTAATTATCAAAAGTGGGATAAAAGGGCTATGACCAATTACTAGTGTTAAAAATTACCATTGCGGCTTACTTAGTTTGAATGATAATTCCGATAACGTAAAGGAATAAACATAGACTCGAGAAGCACATACGTAAACTAAAATTTTCTATTACCACGTTTCGTTTTGTTAGCGTTATCTTGAGACTAGCCAAAATCGGCTTTGAAGATGAGCCGGAGGGGGGGAAATATAAAATTCACGAATGAAGATTAAGATATTGTGTTACTTGTATATCAATTATCTAATTATATTGCCAACTTCTGAGAGAACAAAATTACTCGTGTATAGAAATTCATGTATAATACTTCAATAATGCTAAGGTAAAAGCATATTCCATACATTTTGTAGCTTGTTTCCATACTTCCTTGTTAGACAAATATGCAATTATCAATTTTAGATCGGCAAAAATTTCAATCCATATATTAAGTTGAATAGCGTCTTTATATTGTGTCAGTCTTTCAGGTTCCTGGAAAAGATATTTTGAATGTGTTGAGAATTTGTGAGTGAGTAGATTTAGTTCTTTACGTGTGACCTGCTGGCCGTGACTACTGGAACGCTTAAATAAAAGCGTGCGAAATATGTGGTCTTCCTTCTCACTTGAGAGACTGTTATGTGCCGGACATAGTCAACATTTACAAGTTCCATCCTCTTTATCTCGACCTCTTGGCCTTTGACCACTATGGCACACACGTAGAGGAGTATTTCATCTACTTGCAGAACAAAGTTTCAAATACTCACGGTCCTTTCTATCGAAAGAAACTTGGGAAAGGAAACGACACTGGCCAAGTTGATTGTGTCTGGTAACCGCTCGGAAAGCAGGTTCCTCGGTGCTGCCATTCACTGAGCACTGAATTTCGTACTGATACGTTCGATTGGGGCATGTAGGTTGTTTCCTGTAATGAAAACACAACCAAGGCTTTCCACTGATAGTAACAGATAAGGTGACATTTGTTTCTATTCGTAAATTATTTGTTATCTATTAAATGGCAATATGTCGCTTCATAGTTTGACATATGCCTGGATCTACGCACATTAATTGCTTTCATCGAATATTCAAAACATAAAGTTATTAAATATATTTCATAGGGGCAGTAATATCATGTAAAATTAATATACCAATGGTTAATCCAGAATTTTAACGTGAATATTGCAAACAGGGAAGCTTTGTAAGTTATTATCGTACTTCTGGCATCATCTCCCAAGTTGCCGTGAAGTCAGCGGCTAACGTCAGTTTATGTCAAGCCTTGTTGATGTGAGGAGGGGTGTGAGCTCTCGCTGTATTGATTTCTCTATGGCCTGGCATTAAATGTGGAGTTGTTAATGCATTAGGCACGGCCTGATCGGCTTGAAGACTGCCTTTACCCATGGCATAAACAGAAATACTTAGCGGGAAGGGCTGAACTTTGGAGAAAGTCCCGCTTCTAGTGTAGAAAATTTAGATTGTCAAATTTGTATGTGTGTGTGTGTGTGCGCGCGCGTTGTTTTTTCCTCCTGAAGTGTTTGCTTTTGGAAATAGAATACTCGTCGGTCTCTGTGGATCTCTTATATTCGTCAGGACGGGAATAAGTTGCTCCGAAAAGGAAGATTTACCATATGTTTTAGGTAAGTTTGATTTTTTTCTTTACATTTTTTTTCGTAGCGTGGTCGTATGTAGTGGAATTCTGTGACCAACGCTTACACTAATTATAAAGACGTGTTAAAACGAAATTAGTGTATTTCTTATGTAAACTGGTATGTAATGTGGTAGACACTAGATAAGAATAAATATTGAACATATGTGATCATACATATTGAGTTTTTGTGTAGAATGTAAGACTATACTGCAATTATTATATTTCACACACACACACACACACACACACACACACACAAGCACATGCATCCATACATAGATATACATCATATAATGACGGATATGTATGTTAATTAAATTATGTTAAATTGGTCATTAATTTCTGTAATAACGCCTTCCCGCGTATACAGCGGTGACCTCTCTATAGAACAGGTGCAGAGGAGGGAGGGGAGGACGGAGCAGGAGGGGAAGGGTGAGGGTGGGGAGGTGGCGGGCCCGGGTAGAAGGCCGATATATTCTTTTCAGGGTTGTAATGTAACAGCGCGATTGAGAAACGTTCTTGTGAACGGTGCTGGTGTGTTGGTTGTTAGATTTTGTTTGTTGGAGTTATTGTTGTTGTTATTGGTATGGCTACCCTTCCTTATAAGGGGGAAAGGGAGGTTTGCTATATGTATTATTGTTTTTATTTCTTTCTGATGATTTTCTTTTTTAAAACTAATTTCCGTAGAAAATATTTTAAAAGTAAAGAAAAAAATTGTATGTTGGAAAGTAAAATAATACTTATTATGACCGCCCACTTACCCCCATCTCCCCCCCCACCCCAAAGTGGAATTGTGGGTTAAGTGTATATGTAAGTTTTCCTTACTATTCTCGTAGAAGATCAGGAAGGTTTT
>NC_134787.1:19792582-19835082 GCF_046742065.1 Oratosquilla oratoria
CCAGAACAATGTATTAAAAGTGGCACTAAATTCCAGATGGCACAAGCCTATTCTGCACAGTACAACTGCATGGCACGGTGTTGTCCTAGGCACTCGCCAGCGTGCCATAGGGGGTGCCATGGTACCGCAGTCCTGTAGAGTTTAGGAGTTTCTTGGTATATGGATGGATGGATTTACTTTTAATTTATTTTATGAATCTTGTAATTATTATCATTATTATTAGTACTTATATTATTATTATTATATATATATATATATGTATATATATATATATATATATTTTTTTTTTTTCTCCCTTCTTCTTCCAAGGATTTCGAGGCTGTCACCCGTCCAGACCTCGTTCTTGTCCTTCAAATGACTGAGGGGGGAAAGGGGGGAAGGAAACCACACCGGAAGGAACTCGGGTGGTGGAAGGATATTTTTGTCACGGAGAGGAGGGAGGATGAGGGAGGTGGAGGCTCCGGAAGTGCTTGCGTGAGTGCGCTCGCCAGTAGTTTGGAGTTGAATCACCTCAAGGAGAAAAGAACCTTCACGTGAGAGAGAGAGAGGGGGGGGGGCAGAGAGGGGAGAGAGAGAGGAATGGGAGGGGAGATATTGTGCCCATATATTTGCTCTCTGTGTACTACTGTGTGTATGTATGAGAACATAAGGATGAAGGGGACATCAAGAGACAATAATGCCTACACTAGGCAGTTCCATCCATAAAGTTATCAGACCTCTGACAACCGATAGTTTCAGCGTTCACTATATGATTACCAAGTCTATTCCATTCGTCGTTAACAACTCAGTTAACCAGTTCTTGCCAATTTCCTTCATAAATCTAAAATTTTAATTTAAATCCAGTACTGCGAGTCCTGCTGTTTTGTCTTAATATGATGACCTTGTCTGCATCACATTTGTTAAAGCCTTTGATCCACTTAAACACCTCAATTAGATAACCCCGCACTCTGCGTCTTTTCAGATAGCGTAAGTTAAGGTGCCAAACCTGTCTTCATAAAGTAAATCTCTGAACCCATGTATATTTTTGGTCATTCTCTTCGGTATTGATTCTAGTGAATTGATATCCATTCTATAGGACAGACCAAAATTGTACCTCATAATAACGCCAGACAAAGTTTGATAACTACCTCAGCACTTTTATTTGTAACGATCCTAACAATGAAACCTAATGCTCCATTTCTGGCGCTAATGCAGTTTCCTGGATTTAGGTCCGGACTCACTAGCACTCCCAAGTCTTTCTCGCACTCAGTTTTCTCTAAAAAAAAAAGTGTTATCTAAGTTATATATGCTTTCTAGGTTGTGTAAACCTACGCTTAACACACTGCACTTTGAGATATTGAAGTCCTTTTGCCATTTCACCGACCATGTGGACAATTTAAGTATGTGTGTGGGTGGGTGGGTGAGAGAGAGAGGATGGTGAAGATTGTGCCCATACGTTTGCTATGCGTGCCTAGCTGCATTTATACATGTGTGTATATATGTGTGGGCGAGAGTGTGAGTGAGAGAGGGAGGGAGAGAGAGAGAATAGGGAGGTTGTGGCCATGTGTTTGCCATCCGTGTCCGATTGCGTGTATGTATGTACGAGTATGTATGTATGTATGCGTGCGTGCATTTTTTTATACAGCAGTGAGCAACCCCGTTCCCCTCTTCGTTGCCACATGACGAAGAAATAGTATCCTCCGAAGGGGGGGGGGGTAGCCTTGCACATTCCCCTTCGCTCCCGAGAGGAGGAGGGTGTGCCACGGAGGTGATTAAAATCGCCTGGCGGCAGCAAAGTGCCACGTGGGACAGAAGGTGTTAATCTTGAGTGGTATCACGTTTAGTTGTGCTGGTTGAGGGACAAACGTTTGTTTGGTAGGTCAAACGTTTGTTCGATACGTCAGACGTTAGCTTGATTCGTCAAACGTTTGTTCAATGGATCCAATGTTAGTTTGATTTTCCATACGTTTGTTCGTAGGGTCAAACGTTTGTCCGCATTTTGTCTTGTCCCGTATCGAACTGCCAAACGTTGTCCGAAGTATTTTTTGCAAAAAACTCGATGGTCTTTCTGTCGCCAGGCGATTTTATTCAGCAGAGGCAAAGGGGCCTTTGGCACAAACGTTTCTCGCGTGAATAAACTCGTCAGCCAGAATGTAATATTTAAAGCATGCCAACGGGATAAACGTATCAGCAAGGAATCTTCCTCCTCTCTCTTTCCTCTCCTCTCCTCTCCTCTCCTCTCTCTCGTCTCCCTCTCATCTATTTTCTTTCCTCTCTCTCCCTTTCTCCTTTCCATTCTCTTTCCCTTTCTCCTTTCCTTTCTCCTTCCCTCCCCACTCTCTCTGTCTCCTTTCCATTCTCTTTCCCTTTCTCCTTTCCTTTCTCTTTCCCTCCCCACTCTCTCTTTCTCCTCTCTCTCTTCTCTTTCTCTCCTCTATATCTCTCTCTTCTATCTCTCCTCTATCTCTCTCTCCTCTCTCTCTCTCTCTCTCTCTCTCTCTCTCTCTCTCTCTCTCTCCTCTATCTCTCTCTCCTCTCTCCCTCTCTCTCTCTCTCTCTCTCTCTCTCTCTCTCTCTCTCTCTCTCTCTCTCTCCTCTCTCTCTCCCCTCTCTCTCCCCCCGTATCTCTCTCTTGGTTGCTGAGTGGACAAAGGTCCTGGCATCTGGAGGTGAGACTAAGGGAGGTGGTTCGAAACCGTGAAAGTCATCGCGTGATGGCATTAAGGTCGTGTGGTTTTGTAGTCTAAATTTTGATAAAGGTCTATCCACTTCGTAATGCGAGTAATGGCCGAGTTTTGAAAAGAAAAATATTATAGCAGTAATACAAATAATTATGATAATAGTAATAGTTATATAATAATAAATTATAATAATAGAAATAAATAACAATAATAATAAATTATGATAATAGTAAATAATAATAATAATAATGATAATAATAATAATAATAGAAATAATATTAATGATAATAATGCTAAGGCCTTGATCCCAAGGACATCGAGCAAGCGAGATTGAGAAGCCTGTCTTTATGCAGCTCGCCGTGGAAGCTGCTGATTGAAGCGAGGACCTAAATGACAGCGGTTAAGAGGCATGCCTGTGACGTCATGCAAGGTGTATGACACCTAATACGTCATGAAGAACCGTGATGATGTCATTATTACTCAAGACGACAATGGCGGCGATCCTTGTTCAATTTTCACTTCTAAAGGTCAAGTACTCAAGTGATCCTTAATGTATAGCGTCTTAGTGACATTTAGTGGGAGGTAAGGTCACAACAGTTTCTGTAACGTATCGCGGTTCAAATGAAAAAAGAAAAGAAATGAGTATGACGGAGGGACCGGTCGAAAGGAAACGACATGACGTCATCGACGACGGACGAAGAATGACGTAGACGACAAAGATGGCGATGATGGTGGTGGTGGTGGTGGCCGTGGAGGTGGGGAAAGGAAGTTGTGAAGTTGATTTAGGGAGGTGGAGATGGAGAGTTGAAATTTTGATTAAACATAATTTTTAGGTCATTCTTGATATATTTAGGGATTGTAAGGAGCGGAGTTCGAGAGTTGAAATTTTGATAATTTTTTTATGTAATTCTTAATATATTTAGGGACTGTAAGGTGCTTGAATTCCCATAGTCGTGAGATTGGGGAGTTGGAGGTGGGAGGGGGAAAGAGAAGGGTCATGGGATTGGGGAGAGTGGGAGGGTGGGAGAAGGTCGGACGAATCACGCTTCACTTTGTGCTGGTTGTCGGTATGTAGACTACGCACGCACGCACGCACGCACGCACAGCTCGTTCACTCGTCCTTTCAACTTTCTCTTCGTCTTTATCTTCTGTATTTGCCCTGTCCTCCTCCTCGCCTTTCTTTCTCCTTGTTCTTGGTCCTCGATCTGTGAATGGAGAGAGAGGGAGGACGTGGGATGGGGTTGATATAAAGCGATACAAGAAGAAGAAAACGACGGAGGAAAAGAAGATGAGGGAGAAGGAGACGAAGGAGAAGATGAAGGAAGAGAAGACGAGGGAGGAGGAGAAGAAGAAGAAGACGGAGGAGGAGAAAAAGAAGAAGACGGCGGAGGAGGAGAAGAAGAAGAAAACAGAGGAGGAGACTAGGGGTAGTACAAGTTGCCTGGCTCACCCCGGGGGGCTGGGGGGGGGGTTGATAGATAAAAAAAAATCCCACGTCTTGCTTTGTCATGTCTTACTCTCCCATGCTTTTTTTTTTTTTTATGTTCTCTTGCATTTCTCTTGAATTTTCGTCCTTCCCTTCCCCCTCTTTTTTTCTTTTATATCCCTTCTGCTCTCTTCTAATCCCCCATTCTCTCCCATTCTTTTTCCTACCTCTCCCACTTCCTTTCATCTTCTCCTCTATTCCTCCGCATTTTCCCTTCCCATGAGAATGCAGCCACGGAAGGAGGGAAGGAAGGAAGGAGGAGAAGAATGAGGAAGAGTAGGAGGAGGAGGAGAGGAAGGAAGGGAGGGGAATGAAGATGAGGAGGAGAAGGAGAGGAAGGAAGGGAGGAGAATGAAGATGAGGAGGAAGAGAAAGAGGAGGTAGAAGAGAAGAAGGAGAAAGAGGAGGGAGAAGAGAAGGAGGAGGAGGTAGTGAGGAGCAATCCTCAGGTTGGTTGGCACTCGCCAGCGACCTTAACCTTTCTCTCACGGGCACTGGCACTGGCACTTTTGGCGTTTGTGGCACTCTCTCCTCTTCCCGTCCTTGGCCCTCTGCTCCTTCCCCCTCTTATAGACCTCGTCCTTGGACTGTGACCCTCAGGACTAAACCTCAGACTTCGGAGTGCCAGAGGATCACGACCTCGTGCCCTCCTGGTGTGGGCGTAGGTAGGAGTTCTCGGGAGTCCTGATCAGTTTCCTCGTATACGTCATATTTATGCGCTGCTGTTGTTTAACCCTCTGAAGAAGATCACTTCAACACTAAATTGAATCGTCTCGCATCCACTAACTGCCACTAATTTTCGGTTCGTAGTCCCTGTTAGGGGGTTCTGTGGACCACCAACGCGATCGTGGCCCACATGTTGTGAACCGGAGTTGCTTTGATTTCGACCCTCCAGCCGAAGAACTGGACTTCGGAGACGCAACCACCGGCTGCAGTTCTCGAACTCTGCCCCACGCCTTACTTCCTCTCTCCCCCGCCCACTGTTTGTCTACCAGTGGGCTGAGGCTCGACGCCCACTTGCGGGAAGGGCTGAAGCCGCTGCCAGCAGGGAGTCATTGTTATTCTGTCATTTTTCTTCATCCGGTTTGCTGGGGATCTCCCTCATCTCCTGCCTCCCACTTCATCGCGTCTCGACCAGTTCATCCCTCTTGTCACGGTTCTCTATTTTAGGAACGTACCCTCATTTCCCCCCTCCCATTCCCTACTCCTATTCCCTACTCCCATTCCCTGCTTCTATTCCCTACTCCCATTCCCTGCTTCCAGTCCTTACTTCTAGTCCTTGCCCCTGTGCTTGCCCCAGTATGTCCTACTTGCCACCTACTTCTCATCCTCCCCCTCCCCTTCTCCTTCTCCCCGTGCCCCCTCTCCTCCTCCTCCCCCTCTCTTCCCCCTCCCCCTCTCCTCCCCCTCCCCCTCTCCTCCCCCTCCCCTCCCCCTCCCCCTCTCCTCCCCCTCCCCCCTCCCCCCCTCCCCTCTCCCTCTCCCTCCCCTCCCCCTCTCCTCCCCCTCCCCCTGTCCTCCCCCTCTCCCTCTCCTCCCCCTACCCCTCCCCCTCTCCCTCCCCTCCCCCTTTCCTCCTCTTCCCCATCGCCCTCTCCTCCCCCTACCCCCTTCTCCTCCCCGTCTCCCCATCTCTCCTTTCCTCCTCCTCCTCCTCTCCTCCTCCTCCTCTCCTCTTCCTCCCCTGCCCCTTCTCCTCCTCCTTCCTCCCCCTCCCCCCAAACTCTTCACCTGTGTTCCTCTAAAGAGTTCCTTAATTAGGACAGAAACTTGGTGGATTGATTTGTTGGCGACGGAACCCCCACCCCACCTCCATTCCGTCGGGGGTGGGGGCTCAGTCCTGCCTCGCCCCGCTCCCGCTTCCCCCCCCCCCAGCCTCCTTGTCGCCCTCCTCCTCTTCCTCCGCCGCCTCTTGGTAACTTCCTCGTTACCGTTAGGTTCCTACCCTCTTTCCCACCCACCCCTCTCCCTCCCTTCTCCCCTCACCCCTCTCCCTTCCCTCTCCCTTCCCTCTCCCTCCCCTCTCCCTCCCCTCTCCCTCCCCTCTCCCTCCCCTCTCCCTCCCCTCTCCCTCCCCTCTCCCCTCTCCCTCCTTTCCCGCTCAATGTGCACCCGCTTTCCCGTCCCTTCTCATTTTCCTTCTCGCCTCAATCTTTCCCTTCTTCATCTCCCCATTCTCTTTCATCATCTCCCCATTCTCTTTCATCATCTGCTTCTCTTTCTTCCCTCCATCACCTCCCTCTCCTCCTCCTCCTCCTCCTCCTTCTCCTCCTTCTCCTCCTTCTCCTCCTCCTCCTCCTGTTCTTAATTCATTCCCTTTGTTATTGCACTTGTATTTGCCTCCATGGCTGCCCCCACGGCCACCTCACCTTGCTCTTCCCCATCGTCTTCTTTCCCGTCCACCGTCTCCACCTTACGTTGTCTCCCCCATCCCCTGTCTTCACTATCCCGTCTTCTCCATCCCTTGTCTTCCCCTGTCCCCTGTCTTCCCCATCATCTTTCTACCCTATCCCCTGTTTTCCCCCATCGCCTTTGTTCCCCATCCCTTGCCTTCCCTATCCCTCCTTCCCTATCCCCTGTTTTCCCCCATTGTCGTTGTTCCCCATCCCCTTCCTTCCCCATACCCCCTCTCTTCCCCATCCCCTGTCTTCCCCATCCCCTGTCTTCCCCATCCCCTGTCTTCCCCATATCCTGTCCTCTCCATCCCCTGTCTTCTCCCCCTTTCACTCCTCATTCCCTTGTCTTTCCTTTCCCCTGTCTAAAGTTTTACCTTGCCTTCCCTTTCCTCTCTCACTGCTCACTCCCCTTACCTTTCCCATTCCTATACCCTCACCCTTACCCTTACACTTACACTTTTCTCCCTCTCTTGATGGACATCTTCCCCTTGTTACCTGTGTCTTTCCTCCACTCTCCTCTTCCCCCTCCTCCATACCTTCCTCTCCCCCCCATCTCTTCCCTACTTCCCTCTCCTCGCCACCTTCCTCTCCTCCCCACCTCCCTTCCCCGTCCTCCCTCTCCTCCACTCCTCCCCATCTCCTCCTCCCCATCTCCTCCTTTTCTTCCTCCCCTCCTTTTCTTCTTCCTCCTCCCCTCCTTTTCTCCCTCCTCCTCCCCTCCTTTTCTTCCTCCTCCTATCCTCCTTTTCTTCCTTTTTCCTATCCTCTTTTTCTTCCTCGTCCTCCCCTCCTTTTCTTCCTCGTCCTCCCCTCCTTTTCTTCCTCCTCCCCTCCTTTTCTTCCTCCTCCCCTCCTTTTCTTCCTCCTCCCCTCCTTTTCTTCCTCCTTCCCTTCCCCTCCCCTTCCCCTCCCCTTCCCTCTCCTCCTCTTCCCTCTCCTCCTCTCCTCATCCTCCTCCTCCTCTCATCCTCCTCCTCCTCCCCACATCCTCCTCCTCCTCCCCACATCCTCCCGTCCTTTCCCCTCTTTTCCCCTTCACCTCCCTTCCTCCTCGAGGTGGAAGCCGTTCTTTATCCATAACAGGTCCCGCTGCTCTCCCCCAGCCTCTGCTGTGCCCTGAGGCCCCCAGTGGGTACGCCGTCTCCCCAGTCTCTCCCCCTCCTCCTCCCCCAAGTGGGGGAAACTATAGAGACTTTCATAAGTCTTTACTCTCGTGGCCGTCACTTCATCTCCATTTCTTCTTCTTCTTTCTCTGTCCCCTCTTTTCTCCTCTCCTCTTTCTCCCTCTTTTCTCCTCTCCTCTTTCTCCCTCTTTTCTCCTCTCCTCTTTCTCCCTCTTTTCTCCTCTTCCCCCTATTTTCTCCTCTTCACGTTTTCTTCTTTTCCTTTTCCTCTCTTTTCTCCTTTCCCTCTCCTTTCACCTCTTTCTCCCTCTTTTCTTCTCTTCCCCTTCTTTTCTCTTCATTCTCTTTTCTTCTCTTCCCCTTCTTCTCTCCTCATTCTCTTTTCTCCTCTTTCCCCCTCTTTTCTCCTCTTTCCCCCTCTTTTCTCTTCGTTCTTCCCCTTTTCTCATCTTCCTCTTTACTCTCTTTTCTCCTATTCTCCTCTTTTTTCTCTTCCCCTTTCCTCTTTTCTCCTCTTCCTCTCTCCTCTCTTTTCTCTTCTTCCCCTTCTTTTCTCCTCTTCCCCTTCTTTTCTCCTCTTCCCCCTCTCTTCTCCTCTTCCCCCTCTTTTCTCCTCTTCCCCCTCTCTTCTCCTCTTCCCCCTCTTCTCCTCTTCCCCCTCTCTTCTCCTCTTCCCCCTCTTTTCTCCTCTTCCCCCTCTTCCCCCTCTTTTCGCCTCTTCCCCCTCTTTTCTCTCTCTCTTCCCCCTCTTTCCTCCTTTCTCCTCCCTATTATTCTGTGAACGCAACTTTCGTGTTACTTTTTAGTGTGGGTAATGGAAAAGCCTTCCAATTCCCAACATTGTCTTTGTGTGAAAATCTTTGAACACGCGCACACACACGCATGCACACACACACACACACACACACACACACACACACACACACTACATAATCTCAGTCCATATTATTTAGTATTTACGTCTTTTTGGTGATGTGATGTTTGATATTGTGACTGAGTCTGGAAATGGAGGAAAAATTGTATTGCGAAATCAGCTCGAATGGGCTGACAGTGAGTTGCAAGCTCGCTGACAAGGCGATTATTATAAGCGTGGGAATAAGGTGCTGCTGATTCTGCTGTCAGAGCGATGAAGGACGAAAGAGAGTGTATAGTCTCTCTCTCTCTCTCTCTCACTGTGACCCTCTCCCCTCTGTTTCTCTCTCTCGTTTTCGCTCTTTCCCTCCCTCCCTCCCTTCTCCCTCTGTGTCTCTCTTTCACTCGCTCTATTCCTCCCTCCCCCTCTCTCTCCCTCTTTCTCTTTTTCTCTCTCCCTCTCCATCCCACACACTTTCCCCTTCCTTCTTCCTTATTTCCTTCCAGTCTCCGCTCTAATTTCTCTCCCCTCTTTCTTCTTCTTCCCCCGCCTTTCCTCCTCCCTCCTCATGCTTTCTCTTCCTCTTTCTCCTCCTCTTCCTCCTCCTCTTCCTCCATTTCCTATCACTTTTCCCCTTGCCCCCCTTCATCTCCCACCCGATTCCTCTTCTTGATTTTCATCGCTTTTTTTTTTATCTCTCCTTTTCGTACCCTGGCTCCCCTGGTCTCGCTCCTCCCTCGCCTTCGTTTGTTCAGCACTGATGTACAGATGATGGGATCAATATCCCGTGTGTGTGTGTGTGTGTGTGTGTGTGTGTGTGTGTGTGTGTATTTACCTAGTTGTATTTACGTGTGTGTGTGTGTGTGTGTGTGTGTGTGCGCGCGCGCTCATATGAATATGTGTGTGCATATGTGTCTATGTATATGTGCATTTGGCTGCGTGTGTGTATATGTGTGTATGTATATGTGACTGCATGTGTGTGTGTGTGTATGTGCATGTGGCTGCGTGTGTTTATGTATATGTGGCTGCATGTGTGTGTGTGTGCTCGTGCTTGTGCTTGTGCTTGTGTTGCGGGTTGTATGCTTGGAAGGAGATTGATTTGCGGTTGTGGTTGGTTGCTGCAACTTTTCCTGCTGCGCAAACTGATAATAGGTTTTCTTCTTCCCCCATTGTCTGTTCGGAGGGAAACGCGCGAACGTAAAACCTCTTGTGTATTCACCTGCAGACGTGCTCTTCGCATGGGCGTGTAGCCTTGCGTGCACGCGCGTGTGTGCATGACCCTCATGCGCATGCGCAAATGCGCGCGCAGTGAGGGCCCCAATACTACACCCCGTGGCCATTTCTCTGGCCTTGTTGACAGGTCCACAGAGTCTGCTTTCTTCGAAATATTGTCCTGTGCTCTTCTTTTCGCTTTTTGTTTTCTTCGTTTCGTTGTAAGAAACTTCTTTGAATGCTTTCCCCGGTTTTCCCCGCTTTCCTCCTTAACTTCTTCCTCTCTTCCCTCCTTAACTTCTTCCTCTCTTCCCTCCTTAACTTCTTCCTCTCTTCCCTCCTTAGCTTCTTCCTCTCTTCCCTCCTTAGCTTCTTCCTCTCTTCCCTCCTTAGCTTCTTCCTCTCTTCCCTCCTTAGCTTCTTCCTCTCTTCCCTCTTTAACTTCTTCCCCTCTTCCCTCCTTAACTTCTTCCTCTCTTCCCTCTTTAACTTTTTCCTCTCTTCCTCCTTAACTTCTTCCTCTCTTCCTCCTTAACTTCTTCCTCTCTTCCCTCCTTAACTTCTTCCTCTCTTCCCTCCTTAGCTTCTTCCCCTCTTCCCTCCTTAACTTCTTCCCCTCTTCCTTCCTTAACCTCTTCCTCTCTTCCCACTTTAACTTTTTCCTCTCTTCCTCCTTAACTTCTTCCTCTCTTCCCTCCTTAACTTCTTCCTCTCTTCCCTCCTTTCCTCCTTCCCTTCTTACCTTCCTCCTTTCTTTCCTCTTTACCTTCCTCCCCTCTTCCCTCCTCTTCTCTTTAGTTTCTTCCCCTCTTTCCTCTTTACCTTCTTCCCCTCTTCCCTCTTTACCTTCTTCCACTCTTCCTTCTTCCACTCTTCCTTCCTCCTCTCTTCCCTCTTTCCTTTCTTCTTCTCTTCCCCTCTTCCCATAATCCTCTTTCATCAGCCTTTCTCAAACCACCTCATCTCGGAACATGTCCAAACCCGTTTTCCTTTTTTTTTTCTCTCTCTCTTCTTCTTCTTCTTTTTCATTTTTTCCTTCTTTGCTATCATTTTAATCAGTTTCCTTTCTCCTTCCGTTTGCAATATGGTCCTCTTTCCTCTGCGCGGCGGATATTTTCCAGTCCTGTGCTACACATCAAAAGCTTCCAATCTATTTTCTTTTTGTTCGTTGTTCACGTTTCGTCTCCATACTGCAAGCCGCTTCCTCCGGAGCTCTCGATAATTTTCTGTATACAATAGAGTTCTCATGGAAAGGGGATGCCAGCAGGAAATCGTGATCAAATGAAGGAATTACAAATCAATTAAATCTTCAGGGCGGGTTGCCGTATATTATGTACTTTAGTCAACGTTTTATTCCAATTGAGCAAGAAAGGGAGAGGGCAAGGGATAGGCTGAGTGAGCGAATGGTTGTCTCCATCCATATGCCTGAAACCTTTTCCCCCTATAAGAGGGGTAGCCAGCCACGCGCGCACACACACACACACACACACACACACAATGTTTCCCTCTCATCTTAGTTCCTCATGGTCATCCCCGACTCCAGCCCACTGCCCGGGGCAGAAGCAATACAAGACATTGCACACCCGCAACATGGCCGCGGATGGTCGTAAATGGATGATAAATTGACACTCCCCGAAGATATTTCTCCTCGTCTTCTCTAATTAATCGTGAGTGGGGGAGGAAGGAGGGCCGCCATGGAAATGAAATGGTGGGGGTGAACCAGCTTCGGTTGTCGGGCACTACCATGGAAGTGCTATGTCTTTCTGCATTGCTTTTGGCCCAGGCAGTGGACGGGGAGAAGGGGTGAAGGGAAAACAGTTTGGTGTGGGGTGGGTGGAGAGTGGGTGCGTTCTCCTTATAATGGGAAGGAGGCTTTTTGGTATATAGCAGTTGTCTGGAGAGAACTCCACGTGACGTCACGGGTGGAGATGGACCACAGATTAGAAAGGCTGGACGGCGTCGCATATTTTCTCTCGTCAGTCTCAAACTAGGCTAATGATGAACAAATGTATATACGTGTGTGTGTGTGTGTGTGGTGGAAAGCGACCGTGGCTCGATGATATTCAATATTCTTCAGATCCACAATTTCCTCAGATGAACAGAAGTGTCTGATGTTTGAATGGCATTTGAGAACAAATGAACACAGGGGTGTTCTTATTTCAGTATATGCATTCTGTTCCCACCGGGACATGCGGGTTCCCTCTGGGTTCCCACTGGGTTCATACCCGTGTTTGATCAAAGTACAATTCAGAGTTGAGTTTAAGTACATTTACGTTTACTTGTACTTAGACTTGAGTACATATTTTCATGTATTTTTACTTGTACTTGTACAGGTCATTGTTGGGTCCAAGAACATTTACATGCATTTCTATTTGGACTTAAGTACAGATTTTCATGTACTTGTACTCAGACCCAAAGTACTTAAAGATTACCAAGTACATTCAAGTACAAACAAGTACATCGTATTCAATTAAAAGTTATGTACTGTATATAGATTTTAGCAAGCTTTGTGATGATACTATTAGATAAATGCCCTCGTATCAAAATTACTGTACTTGTACTCTTTTCTTGAAAAAAAAACTCCAGGTACTTGGGACTTACAGCCCCCTGTACTTGGATCCAGTCCTGGTTCCTACAGGGTCCTACATGGGTTCCTGCTGGAGGCGTTGCAAATTGGAAAGGAAGCCTTTCGACTTCTCAATCCCCTTTTAATCTCTCTCCCGTCTTCCTCCATCTCGTTCTCGGATGAAGACTCCCCCTTCCCCCCCTCCCCCCTCCCCTCGCCCGCCTTTTGCAGTTCTTGTTCTACGTCTTTCAGTTAGAAAAGGTTTTTGTGCGTCTTGTACATATACAAAGTTCGCCCGGTGTATGTGTGTACATGTGCGTGTGTGCGTGCACGTATGTCTTTGTGTGTGTACGTATGTGTTTGTGTGTGTGTGTGTGTGTGTGTGTGTGTGTGTGTGTGTATGTGTGTGTGTGTATGTTTGTTCATGCACAGAAAAAATAGTTGCGGGCTTCCTTGTTAGCAGATGTCTTCAACCGTGGAAATAGGGGCCAGCCTCCACGGGGAGGAAAAAGACAAGATCTCTGTGTGTGTGTGTATACTATACATACGTATTGTGTGTATGTATATATACACACACACACACACACATATATATATATATATAATATATATATATATATAATATATATATATATATATATATATATATATACATGCATGTACATGTGTACGAAAATATATAACAGCAAGCACATTAGTCACAATAATTTCATTCCGTCCAGAGAGAGAGAGAGAGAGAGAGAGAGAGAGAGAGAGAGAGAGAGAGAGAGAGAGAGAGAGAGAGAGAGAGAAAGGAGAGAGAGGAAGGACAAAGGGACTCGGATTTGAGGAGTTGAGAGGAGGGAGGGAGGGAGGGCGGCTTGGGCCCTGAGATCCAGCTTTGATCTTCCAGTCTGTCTGTAGGACGGAAGCGATGATCGGTGAAATCCATCAGGAGGGCCTCCTCCTCCTCATCCTCATTCAGCTCCTCCTCCTCTTCCAGCTCCTCCTCTTCCAGCTCCTCCTCTTCCAGCTCCTCCTCCAGCTCCTCCTCCTCCTCCAGCTCCTCCTCCTCCTCCAGCTCCTCCTCCTCCTCCAGCTCCTCCTCCTTCTCCAGCTCCTCCTCCTTCTCCAGCTCCTCCTCCTTCTCCAGCTCCTCCTCCTCCATCTCCTACTCCATCTCCTCCGTTTCCTCCTCTTTCTCGTCCTTCTTCATCTCCTCCATCTCCTCCTTCATCTCGTCTTTCATCTCCTTCATATCCTCTTCCTCCTCCACCTCCTTCATCTACTCCTCATCCTTCATCTACATCTCCTCCTTCATCTACATCTCCTCCTCCTCCTCCTCCATCTCCATCTCCTTCTCCTCCATCTCCATCTCCTTCTCCTCCATCTCCTTCTCCATCTCCTCCTCCTCAATCCTCTCCTCCATCTCCTCCATCTCCTCCTCCTCCTCCTCCATCTCCTCCTATTCCGTCTCCTCCTCTTTCATCTCATTCATCTCCTCTTCCTCGTCCTCCATCTCCTTCATCACCTCCTACTCCTCCTACACCTACTCCTACTCCTCTTTCCCTCTCCATATCCATCTTCCTCCTCTCTTTCAACTCATTGTTCTTAATCTTTTTCTCTTCGTCTTTATCCCTCCCCTCCTCCTCCTCCTCCTCCTCCTCATTCTCCACAACATTTTCTCTTATCTTCTCTAATACTCATCCTTTTTCTCCATCATCTCCTTTACCTTTTTCTCCTCCGTCCTCTTCCTCCTCCCTCCCCCTCCTTTTCCTCCTCCCTCTTCCCTCCTCTTCCTCCTCCCTCTTCCCTCCTCTTCCTCTTCCTCCTCCCTCCTCTTCCTTCCTCCCTCCTCTTCCTTCCTCTTCCCTCCTCCTCCTTCCTCCTCTTCCTCCCTCCTCTTCCTTCCTCTTCCCTCCTCCTCCATCACCTTTTTACCTTTTCCTCCTCCTCCCTCCTCTTCCTCCACCCTCCTCTTCCTCCACCCTCCTCTTCCCTCCTCTTTCTCCATCACCTCTCTTTTACCTTTCGTCCTCTTCCCTCCTCCTCCTCCTCTTTCCTCCTCCTCCTCCTTTTTCCTCCTCCTCCTCTTTCCTCCTCCTCCTCCTCCTCTTTCCTCCTCCTCCTCTTTCCTCCTCCTCTTTCCTCCCCCTCTTTCCTCCTCCTCCTCTTTCCTCCTCCTCTTTCCTCCTCCTCCTCTTTCCTCCTCCTCTTTCCTCCTCCTCCTCCTCTTTCCTCCTCCTCCTCCTCCTCCTCCCTACCCCCAAGACGTTTACGACGAAGTTCCGGCAGTGGAAATCATCGACGACGTCTCCGCTTCCGTCTGGAATCTTCGCTTTCTCTTGTATTGTCTTCTCTTGTCTTCTCTTCTCTTCTCTTTGAGGGCGACGCCAACCAAAAGCGTCTCCACAGGTGTTGGATATCGTTCAAGTGACAACTTGAGTTTCACTTGACCGGGAAACCGCAGCCCCACATTGCCCGCCAACGGTGCTGGGGTCCCTCCTATAGATAATTCCGGGAAGAAACTTTGGACTGTTTTGTTTGTGTTGAATGAGTTTGGTCCGTTATTGGGGCGCGATCGGTTGGTACTCTTTTCAATCATGGAGTTCGCTAACAGAACTTCATAAGATCGCCTGTTGCTGGGCAGAACACAAATTATGTAAATTTCGTATTTATTACACAATTTTGATCTACGATCAAGTCTAACACAAATTTTGTTTACTTTTTGGAAATGTCCTTTAGTCGACATGACATCATATCCTGGAGACATGACGTCACTTTTAAGCCCCGCCCCCCTCGACAGGCCTTGGACACTTGAGACTTTGTCTCTACTCGAGCGTTTGTGAAACTTGAGACCACAAGAATCTTCTTCAGAGAGGGACGCGGGATGGTAGAGGGTATGACTACTGGCCTGGATACTTCGGGAACACCTGCTACAGGGAGGTTTCCTCCTCCTCCTCCTCCTCCTCCTCCTGCTCTTTGTGCAGTAGCAGGCGTTTGAGTTCTTGCTTGTTAAGTCGAGATCGAGTGGTTTCATGAGTAGTTCGTGATCGGATATGAAGGAGGTTGAGGGTGTGTTGATCAGATTAAAAGAAATGTCGGTTGTTTAAGGTATGTGTGTGTATTTCAACCCCTTTCGATCTCTCTCTCTCTCTCTCTCTCTCTCTCTCTCTCTCTCTCTCTCTCTCTCGTGACGTCATTACGAATTTGACTTGTACATCGACACTAGTAGCGAAAATTTTTTTTTTGGTTCCAGTTATGTTTATTTCACATTTTATATATTTTTTAAAGTATGGCCGAATTGATGTATATAACGATTAACGTTATATATAATGCGCTCGCGTATATACGTTATAGCATTCCTCCGGTAATAGACTACGACACACACACACACACACACACACACACACACACACACACACACACACACCGAGTTCTGTATGGTTTGTTTATGTGCTGTAAACTGTGTCTTGGTTAAAAAAAAAGTGTACATTTAGATGTACTTCTGAAGTGGGCGCATTCTGTGTTGGGGGGGGGCTCCTGAAGGAGGAGGAGCGACAATTTCCTTCCCATTCGTAACGAATGGCGAGGTCTTCGTGTGCACTGTGTATGTGTAGCTTTGTGTGGGAGAATGCGCGGGTGTGTGCGTGTCTTCGTATGTGTGTGTAATGTGTGTACTTGTATGTGTGTATGAAAGCATGTGTGTGTACATGTCTACGTGTGTGTATATATGTGTCTATGTATGGGTGTGTAATTTGTGTATGTATGGGTGTACTTGTGCGTATATGTCTGTGTAACTGCGTGTGTGTGTGTACATGTCTGTATGTGTATATGTGTGTCTGTTTCTGGATGTGTAATGTGTATGTAGGTGTGCACTTGGGTGTATACATGTAAGCGTGCGTGTGTGTGTGTGTTTACATGTGTATGTGTGTGTGGGTACGTGCGTGCGCTAGAAGTAAGTCCATGATATTTTAGCCCTAAGTTTGCCTGTGCAAAATGGCGGTGCTCCATTCATGGCCCAACTTGGTCAAGTTGCGGATGCGCGCAAAAACGAGAGAAAGAAACGCCGACCGCGAGGTTGGAGCCGCGACTTGTGGCCCTGGCACTGGCTCTCTCTCTCTCTCTCTCTCTCTCTCTCTCTCTCTCTCTCTCTCTCTGGCTCTCTCTCTCCTCTCTCCTCTCTCTCTCTCTCTCTCTCTCTCTCTCTCTCTCTCTCTCTCTCTCTCTCTCTCTCCCCCGACACACGTACTTATCTTTGCTGTTATTCTTATGCAAGTCGTATTTTGCATCTTCACAATTCTTTTCATGTTTGATCTCCAATATTTTTATCTCCAGTTTACTCCCAATCTCCACAGGTGGGATCAAGCATCGCCACTGTCCCTCCACCTCCACTTCCTCCACCTCATCCACTGTCCCTCTCCACCAGACTCCTTCCTCCCCTCCCCACCTCCCTCTTCCACCATTCCCTTGAGGCCTTCTTGCCATATGGGTGGGCACTGTTTGATCTCGCGCAAGTATATGAGCGCAGGTTGGGTATTGGCTAGTGGCAGCCGTTGCAATGTCCGTTTTCTTCCCGTGCTAACGTTCCCATTTTCTCCCCTTTTTTTGCAGGTGAGTGTTGCCACACGGGGAGCTTCGTGTTTTCTTGATGTCAAGAACTTGTAAGTACATTTGGTGTTGGCTGTACTGGCTGTGTGATTGTGATGGTAAAGATGGTAGTGATGTAGGGGGTGATGTTCATAGGCTTGATGGTGGTGATAGGTTGATGGTGATAGTGATTACAAACGGGTTGGTAGTGAGGTAGGGGTGGTGGTGAGGGTGGTGGTGATGGTGATGACAAGGGTGATGCTACGTTAGTAGTTCAGTTGGTGGTGGAGAGGTGGTGGAGGTGATGATGGTGGAGGTGGAGAGGATGGGAAGGTCAGTAGAGGGTGCTGGTGGGCTTCGGGTAACGTCTGGTATGGGAACAGGGCCATTCCAGGAAGTTGTCACGCCTGGAACAATGCTACCTCTGGTTCCTGCCAAAGACACGCACATCCTTCTTCCCTTCTCACAAACGCTTCCGCCTTCAGCTTTCTCCTCCACTTTCCCTCCATATGCCTTCCACATCACCCCCATTCCCCCACTACATTCTCTCCACATCCCCTATATATCTCCCACATCCCCCATATATCTCCCACATCCCCCATTTCCCCCACTTTACCTCCACACCTTCCACATCCCCTCCACACCCTCCACATCCCCTCCACATACACCACATCTCCTCCACACCCACCACATCCCCTCCACACCCACCACATCCCCTCCACACCCACCACATCCCCTCCACACCCACCACATCCCCTCCATTGTCCCTCCACACCCACCACATCCCCTCCACTGTCCCTTCACAACCACCACATCCCCTCCACTGTCCCTCCCACCCACCACATCCCCTCCACTGTCCCTCCCACCCACCACATCCCCTCCACTGTCCCTCCCACCCACCACATCCCCTCCACTGTCCCTCCACACCCACCACATCCCCTTCACACCCAACACAACCCCTCCACACCCAACACAACCCCTCCACATCCACCACATCCCCTCCACACCCTCCACACCCACCTCATTCCCTCTACACCCACCACATCCACTCAACACCCAACACAACCCCTCCACACCCAACACAACCCCTCCACACCCAACACAACCCCTCCACACCCAACACAACCCCTCCACACCCAACACAACCCCTCCACACCCAACACAACCCCTCCACACCCAACACAACCCCTCCACGCCCAACACAACCCCTCCACACCCAACACAACCCCTCCACATCCCCTCCACACTCACTACATTCCCTCCACACCCACCACATCCCCTCCAGTGTCCCTCCACACCCACCACAACCCCTCTACACCCACCACATCCCCTCCACACCCACCACATCCCCTCTACACCCACCACATCCCTTCTACACCCACCACATCCCTTCTACACCCACCACATCCCCTCCACACCCACCACATCCCCTCCACATCATCTCTTTTCCACAGTCCCTCCGCATCCCCCTCCACATCCCCTCCACTGCCCTTCCACATCTCCACATCCCTTCCACTGCCCCTCCACATCCCTTCCACTGCCCCTCCACATCCTTTCCACATCCTCACCTTTTCACCGCTCCTTTCTCACAACTTCATGTGCACGTTCGACTCCCCCTCCCCCCAGCTTTTCTGCCCCTCCCACGCTCTTTCCAAGTAAACTTCCCCGCTAACACTCTTCTCCCTCACAGTCCTCCCTCAATTTCCTCACTGAATTTACCCCTACAGCCATCCTTACCAAATCCCAAACCTCGGTCACTACCCTCACTCCACCATCCTCATTCCACCATCCTCCCTCCACTTCCAGCCTCCACGCTCTTTCTTTCGTCCTACCTCCACCAGCCTCCCTCCCTCTCTCCCTCCTTCCCACACCAACCGTCCTCCTTCCAGTCCCTCCAAATCCCTTCCTCCACTCTCCCTCTTCCTACCTTCTCTCCTCCACAAGCTTCCCTCCCTCCCACACTCCCTCCCTCCCTCCCTCCCACATTCCTTCCCTCCCTACCTCTCTCCCACACTCCCTCCCTCCCTCCCACACACTCTCCCGCCCTCCTACACTCCCTCCCTCCTACACTCCCTCACTCCCTCGGGGTCTTGGCACCCGTATACAGGCTGTATTTGTTTAATCGGCTGCCCTCTGTGTCTGCAGCGGAGGCAAGTCTCGCCAGATTACGCGGAGATAATGCGATGACGTCAAGAGTCGTATAATTATTATGTAATATTGGCTCCTCAGTAATATCATTTAAAAAATCGTCAAGCGTTTTTACTCTTCCCCTCTCTCCCTCCCCTATCCCCTTCCCCTCACTTCTTCCCTTCCCCCCTCACCTCTCTCCTTTTCCTCTCCCCTTCCTCTCTCCCCTTCTCTCCTTGTTCTTCCCCTATCCCCTTCCCCTCACTTCTTCCCTTCCCCCTTCCCGTCTCTCCTTTCCCCTCCCCTTCCCCTCTCCCCTTCCCCTTTCTCCTTCCCCTATCTCCTTCCTCTCTCCCCTTCCCCTATCTCCTTCCTCTCTCCCCTTCCCCTATCTCCTTCCTCTCTCTCCTTCCCCTCCCCCTTCACCTCTTTCTCCTTCCCCTCTTTAATTTCCCAATCCTCGTTTCCCACATTCCTTTTCAATTCCTTGTACACATAGTTTTCATTTCCCCTCTTCTTCTTTCCTCATCTTCTCCCCATCTCCCTTCTCGCTACCTCCTCGTCTCCCTTCTCATCTCCTACCCTCTGCAGATCTCTCCTTTCCTTTCTCCCTATCTCCCCATCTCCCTTCTCTCCATCTCCCTCACTATCCTGTCTCCCCTTTTTCCCGCCACCCTTTCTTCCCTTCTCGTCTCCTCCACTCCCCTTCCTCGTCTCCTTCTCCGTCCTCACCCCCTTCTCACTCCTCCCCCCCCATCCCTCTTTCTCACAATCAGCCTCACCTTCTGGGTCTTTCTCTTCCTCCTCAATACAGGGAACCTACATGCTGACCACCATCCTCCTCCTCCTCCTCCTCCGCTACCTCCTCCTCCTCCTCCTCCTCCTCCTCCTCCTCCTCTGCTACCTCCTCCTTCTCCTCTTCCTCCCCCCTCATTCTCCCCCTCCCCCTCACTCTCCCCCTCTTCCTCTCCCCCTCACTCTCCCCCTCTTCCTCTCCCCTCATTCTCCCCCTCCTCTTCCTCCCCCTCGTCGTCTTCCTCCTCCACGTCCTATTTTTCATTCTCTCTCTCCCCCCTCTCCTCCTCCTCCCCCCCTCGTGGCTCCCTCCCCCCGGCCTGCAGTCGAAGAGACCCTCTTGCGGGGGTGCCATCGGGGGAGTGCAAGGCGGCATCCGTCACCATGGACACGGCGGAGGAGGAGGAGGAAGAGGGGGGGGGTTGGGGGTTGGGGGGAGGAGGAGGAGGGTAAGGGGAGAGTGCTGCTTAGTTGGTGGAGCGTCTTTGTGCGACCGGCGGTGGCGGGGGAGGAGGGGGAGGATGCGGAGGTGGCTGGGGGAGGGGGGGAGGCGTGCCTACCTCGTAAGGCCACTGTTTTCACGCTCTCGTCTGATCTCAGTCTCTTACTTCTTCGGGGTAACAGAAGAAGACCTTTTATCTCCCTTTTCCCTCCTCCTCCTACCCCGTCCTCTTCCACCTCCTATTCCTCCCCCCTCTCACCTTCCTTCTTTTTCTATTTCCTTAGCTGTGTATATATATATATATATATAATATAATATATATATATATGTGTGTGTGTGTGTGTGTGTGTGTGTGTGTGTGCGTGCGCGCGCGCGCGTTCGTGTATGTATTCGTGACCTTGTATTTATCTGTCAGATGACTTCATTCGAGAAGTGGTCGTTGATGAGAGAGAAATAGATTAATAAATCAAAATTACGAAAAATATTTCATTGAATGCGAGAATCAAAGTTTTTTGCACAAAGAAGTAAAGATCATTTAAAGGCTGCACGAAAAAATGACGAAAATTATTTTATATCAAGTCGACATATGCAAAAGAGAGAGAGAGAGAGAGCGGGGGGGGGGTGACGAGAATGGGAATGTTTTGGGGGGGAGAGTTTGTCTCAGATGAATAAAATCGACTGGGGGGCAACATAAATTTTATTTAAAAGATCCTTTCGTTCGTTGCCATTCCTGTGGGAAGTTACGTTCTTGGTGCCGTTCCTTGAGTAGATCTTCTCACCATCCCTATCTCTCTCTGACTCTCTCTTTGACTCTCTAACTGTCCCCCTCTATTTTTTCTCCCTCTCTCTCTCTCTCTCTCTCCATCTCTCTCTCGAACGCCTTTGTGCTCCGACGCTCTGGAAGAATATATATACGTTCTATCTTATTTTACTTATTCCATTTCATCACCCCCCCCCTCCGACGGTGCGAAAATATGGCTTCTTTTATGCGAGGTCGTTTGTCACGAGGTGTGGCGGATCCTCCTCCTGTGTCGTGGCACCTTTTCCGTGGCACCTGGCACCTCAGCGTCCTCGGCGCCAGGTGGCACTCGTACTTACACCTGTCTTGGTCACCTTCGTGGCACTCTCCCCTCCCCCTTCCTCTTCCCCTTCCTTCTTCCCCTTCCCTTTCCCTCCTTCCCCTTCCCATTCCCCCTTCCCTCCTTCCCCTTCCCTTCTACCCCTTCCCCTTCCCTCCACCTTCCTCCTACCCTCTCCCCACTCCTACTACCCCCTCCCCTTTCCCTCTGCCATCGAACCCCTCTCTCTTCCCTCCCTTCCTTCTTCCCCTTCTCCTCAACACCTTTCACCTTCCCCCCCACCAATATTGGAGGGGTCATGAGTAATCTGATTTAACTTCTTACGTTCCTAGTGGCACTTTTCCATTTAACCCTTACGTGCCGTCAGGTGATTTTATTTATCCGCGGCACTACCTCGATAGCTAAAAAGAGTGGTGTCTCTTTCTCTGTCCCTCTCTCGTTCTCTCTCGTTCTCTCTCTCTCCCTCTCTCTTTCTCTCCCTTTCTCTACCCCTCTCTCTCTCCCTCCTCTCTCTTTTCCTCTCTCTCTCCCATCTCTCTCCCTTTCTCTCTCCCTCTCTCTCCCTTTCTTTACCCCTCTCTCTCCCTCCTCTCTCCTTTCCTCTCTCCCCCTCCATCTATCTCTCTCTCTCTCTCTCTCCCTCTCTCCCTCTGTCCCTCTGTCCCTTTCTCTCTCTCCATCTTTCTCTCTCTCTCTCTCTCTCTCTCTCTCTCTGAGTGTTGTGGTTTGTTGAAAGAGGGACGAAGTGCTGGAGGCTATTGTAAGGAGAGGAGGTAGAAATTGGAGGTAAGGGGACATTTATAACAGAAAGAGGCTGGAAGCCGGGATGGAGTGTTGTGTGGAGAGGTGCGGGCTTTGAGAGGTATTACATGGAGGTATGTTGAGGTGGGAGGAGGCATGTCGAGTGGGAAATATCTGGAGGTGGGGATATGTGGTCGTGGGAGGAGATATGTGGGAGTGGGAGGGGCATGTGGAGGTGGGAGGAGGCATGGGGAGTGGGAAATATCTGGAGGTGGGGATATGTGGACGTGGGAGGAGGTATGTGGAGGTGGGAGAAGGTATGTGGAGGTGGGAGGAGGCATGTGGAGTGGTAGGAGGTATGTGGAGATGGGAGGAGGGAGGCATTTGGTACCTTTAGTATGGTAACTTGTCTCGATACGGAATATGCCGTCAGGTGATTTTATTCATCTGGGGGCCGGGGGGAGGGGACCCCGGACAGAACGAGGTCTGTGTCGATCGAGACCCTCGAATGTTGTTGTTGAGTGTCCGAGCGGTCCTCGTCCCGAATAAAATCGTCTCTTGTGGTCGCCAGAACAAAGACATATTTTCTTAGGTTACGTCACGCTGTTCAAGGGGGAGGAGAGGTTTGGTGAGGAGGAGGAGGAAGAAGAGGAGGAGGAGAAAAGGGAGAGGAAGAAGGGGAGGAGGAAGAGAAAGGGAGCTGGAGGAGGAGGAGAAAGGGAAGAAGGAGGAGGAGGAGGGCTTTGTGGCCACGACAGAGTTAAGTTGGTGTGGAGAGGTGGGCTGGAGGGTGGAGAGGGAAGAGGAAGAGGTGGAGAGGGAAGAGGGTGAGGTGGAGAGGGAAGAGGAAGAGGCGGAGAGGGAAGAGGATGAGGTGGAGAGGGAAGAGTGTGAGGTGGAGAGGGAAGAGTGTGAGGTGGAGAGGGAAGAGTGTGAGGTGGAGAGGGAAGAGGATGAGGTGGAGAGGGAAGAGGATGAGGTGGAGAGGGAAGAAGGAAGGAAGGAGGTAGAGAAAAATGAGGAGAGGGAGGAGGAGGAAGAGGAGAAAAGTGAGAAATTGGAGGTGGAAGAAAAGTAGGAGGAGTGAGTAGAGAAAGAAGAGGAGAATAAAGACGAGGAGGAAGATGACGATGTATGGAGGGTTTCTGAGAGAGAGAGAGAGAGAGAGAGAGAGAGGGGGCTGCTTACTGGCACTGCGGTTCCTTGGGCGATGATTGGTTCAACTTGTGCAATATATGTGGCAACGTCCGATTGTGTGTGTGTGTTTGTACATATATACACACATACCTACATGCACTCATACTTAGATGCATACACTCATATGCACACACACATATGCATGGATACATACATACATACATTTATACATACACTCATACTTAAATGCATACACTCATAATTACATGCATACACACATATATGCATACTCATACTTATGCATGCACATATACGCATGGATACATACAACACTCATGCATGCATGCATACATACATACATATATACATAGATGCATACACTCGTATGCACACACACATGTGTATGGATACATACATACATATATAATACACTCATACTTAAATGCATACACTCATAATTACATGCATACACACATATATGCATGGATACTTGCCTACTCATACTTATGCATAAACATATGCATAGATACATACAACATACATGCATACATATACATACATACATATATGCGTACATTCATATGTGTACACGGAGGGTAGGGAGAGTAGACAGATGTAGGTTAAATTACGGTACGGCGTCTTGCCGGTTTGCGGCAAATGACAAGCGAGTTGGAATAAGGCGTGAGGAGTGAGGGCGGAGGAGGTTGAGGAGGGGGTTGAGGCCAGGCGGTGAGAGCTGGAGCGGGATTTGAGAGGCAGAGATGTTGAGGAAGATTTTTATTTTTATTTTATTTTCTATTTATTGTTTAATTTATTTATTTTATTTTATTTTATTTTATTTTTTTGTCTCGTGATGAAAGGTGCCGGGTTCGAGTTTTGTAGTCGAGGAGACCATGCGTGCACACACATACACATGTACGTACACATGTACATACATAAATACATATACATACTAGCTGTCGATGACGAGTCCAATACCTGATCTAAGATCACGGTTAATCATGTACACGCGCACACACGTACATACATAAATACTTGTACACATTAGCTGTCGATGAAAAGTCCAACACGTAATTTTAGATCATGGTGCATTATTACACACACACACACACACACACACACACACACACACACACACACACACACACACACACACACACACACACACACACACATACACACACAATACGCACACACACAATACGCACACACACACACAATACGCACACACACACAATGCATACACACATTATCTTTCGACCAAGACTCCAGTAAGTGATCCAATACCATGCTGAAACACACGTACACACACACGCACACACACAATGCTTGCTTGCTCAAGCATGTACACACAAGGACGCAAATCTGCCTCACGTCGTTGCGTTTCGTGACGTCACGACGTCGCGTCGTTAATGTGTGCGCGCGCGCGTGTCGGTCGTCCGCGCAACATAACCCGAAGTCATTCCTCGGATCTCTAACGAGCAATTCTTTGAGTTCCGTTCAGTTGCCTTCACTTCCAAGCACAGACAGGTCTCACTATTATTGGGAACTGTTTCTCTCTTATTGGGAACTGGTATTAGGAATTCTCTCTGTTATTTGGAGTTATTTGTTATTGGGAACTCTCTCTATTAATGGGAACTGGTATTAGGAATTCTCTGTTATTTGGAATTCTTTGTTATTGTGAACTCTCTCATTGGGAACTCTCTCATATTGGGAACTGGTTATTCTCTCTTATTTTGAATTTTGTTATTGGGAACTCTATTATTGTGAACTGGTATTAGAAATTCTCTGTTATTTTGAATTCCTTGTTATTGTGAACGCCTTCTGGTATTGATAAATCTGTTATTGGAAATTCTCTCTTATTGGGAATTCCCTCCGTTATTAGGAACTCTCATATTTAGGAGCACGCGTTTCGTAGAATGTTCTTAGTAAGTGTTTCAAGTTTCCGTGATTTTTTTTTATTTCTATTTTTATTTTCGTTCTGAATATTGGAATCTTTCCACTGAAAATTTCCAATAGAGAGAAATATATTGCAGTGGATGTTAATTTCATTTTTTCAAATATTATTCGAACGAACATTTTTGAAGTTGTTTTTGTATCCCAAAATTATATAAAAAAAAAAGTGAAACTGTACCAGACAGACAAATTTAATTTGTTTTAGTTAAAAATTATTAATCCGCAGGATTTTATTTCTCAGAGGATAGCCCCCAATTGCTTTAGTATTTTTTTAGAATACATATTTGTTCGTATTTTCAGTGTTCAAATTCACTGAAGACTGTATTACTTATAAGTGAAGCTAGTTGTAGATTGCTGGACATGTGGAGGAGGAGGAATGGAGTGGAGTGGATGAAGTGGAAGATGACGTGAGGTATGGAGGAAATGTTCTCGTGGAGTGATCTTCGCTGGAGGGTCTTGTGGAGGTGGTGGATGGGTGGAGGTGGAAGGAGGAATGGAGTGGAGTGGAAGTGGATGAAGTGGAAGATGACGTGAGGTATGGAGGAAATGTTCGCGTGGAGTGATTTTCGCTGGAGGGTCTTGTGGAGGTGGTGGTTGGGTGGAGGTGGAGGTGGGTGGAATTGGTTGATGATGTCATGGATTTAAGGTTGGTGAGGATTCGTCGGAAATGGGTTGGGACGGTCTGCATGTGTTTACATGGCGCCCTGAGAGATTAGGGTCACTTTAAGTGCGTGTTTGTTAAGTTAACTTAGACGCAGGCGTTAGTAATCCAGCTGGATTTTGTAGGTGTTGGTTTACTTAAAGGTGTTTAGGTTGAGTCGGAGGTGTTTGGAAATGACAACTTCCAAGTGTTTTGTCCGGGTAAACACAAATTTGAAGACGAAGACTTTATTCATAGTAAAACTCTTCCCTCGGAGTTTTTTAATGTACAGAAACGAAGATTACAAGCGCTGAGTATTAAAAAAAAGAAAAATGAGAAAGGGACGGTGGAAAGTTCAAGAAAGGTCACGTGGCTGTTGCAACTCAGGATGAGCTTCGATTTTTTTTTTTTTTTTTTTTCGTCCTCAAATTGGTGAGTTTGAGGTGTTGGAAAGGTTGTAAGGGTGAAGCCACAGGTGCTGTGAGAGATTGGCCTCTTGTGTGACACGCCACCTCATTCACACAAAGTAAATCACATGGCCCGGAACTTATTACGGTAGTTAGATGTACAAAGATGTAATCTCTTCTTTGTCGCCAGAGTACAGCACCGAGAGAGAGAGAGAGAGAGAGAGAAAGAGTAGGGGGAGGGGGATGGGGGGCTAAATCCACCCTACCATTGATATACAATATCGAACGAACCCTGGTGCTCCTGGCACTCCCCTCACTACTCCCCCCACTACTCCCACCCCATCCCCCAAGGACCCCTCGTCTGCCACAGCGCGCTTATTCAAGTTTATCTATGGCTCTGGCACTGCTACCCGAGATATGACACCAAAGCTCCTAAGGACGTTCGATTCCTTGCCTCGACTTCCGGCTTCGACTTCGAGGACTGCCCAAGAACATTTACCCTCACTCTCCTGCTCCTTTCCCTAAATGGACAGATACTTGATTTGTGTTCGAACGTGGTTTGCAGTCTCGAGTTCGTGATCGAAGTCTGCGACCATTTCGTGCGAGTAAAATGTTTTTTTGATTTGTCGAAAAGTGGACCAAGTTGGGTCATTCGAGGGGACGCCATCGCGGCCAAATGTCCTCGACCGGAGGCAATTTTTTTTTTTTTTCTCGAACAAGTGTCCTTCCACTTCAAGCGGTCGAGATTGGGGAAGAACATAACGAAAATGTTCCTCTTGAACGTGTTCAGCATTGTTCTTCGTAGGTATGTTCAGTCCACTAGGACAGACACTACTGGGTGTTCTGTAGTCATTATACTTCCTTCTATTTCTAACATATATTTTGTGTGTGTGTGTGTATGTATGTATGTATGTAGTGACCTAATTGTGTAGTACTCAGGAGCAATGCTCTTGAGGATTCTGTTTCTTACTCTCTAATGATTATAACAAGCTTAAAATTCATTGTGCGTGTGTGTCTGTGTGTGTGTGTGTTTGTTTTCATTCCTGATCCCTACCGTATTTGGTGGATGCTGACACGATGGAACAAGGATTTATGGGTGAACTCGAAGGGGCAAGTACCTACAGAGGAGGAAGAGGAGGAGGAGGAGGATGGTCTTCAGAGTGCTTCTTTGGTCAGGAAATATTTGGCACTGACATGAATCAGGTGCCACTCCATTAGGATGGATCCCCTTCCTCCTTTCCCTCCTCCTCTTCCTCTTCCCTCTTCCTTCTCTTTCCTCCTCCTCCTACTCCTTCCCCTACTCATCTACCAATTCCTCTTATTTCTCTTCCTCCTCTTCCTTCTTTTCCTCCTTCCTCCTCGTCGTCCATCTTCTTCGTGCTCCTAATCCTTCCCCCTATTATTCTTCCATTTCCTCTCCTATTCCTCCTCCTCCCATCACCTTCTCCATCTCTTCTTTCCTCCTCTTCTCCTGTCCCAAACATTTTCTTCCCTACCCTACGCCCCATCCCTTTTGTTGGCGCATCCCTCTCCCCCTCTCCACCATTCCCCTCTCCCCCTCTCCCCCCTCGAGTGTTATTACCCGCCGGCGATGACCTGTAGACAGAGGGGAACGCGCTGATATCTCTGTATTGTTGAATCGCGTTCGTTATTATCGGCCGGTATTGTCTGTAACTGGTCCCCGTGTGTGTGTGTGTGTGCACGCCCGCGTGCTCCCCCCCCCCCCGCGTGTGAGAGTGCGGAGTTGGAAGCGTGCGCACGCGCGTACGAGCGAGCGAGAAAGTGTTTTGATAGTTTATTTGAGTTCAGGAAGTAATTTGGTGGTGTTATCATTGAATCTCTTAACTGCAACCCGTTTTCTTCGGCGCCCTCCTCTTCCTCCTCCTCTTCCTCCTCCTCTTCCTCCTCCTCTTCCTCCTCTTCCTCCTCCTCTTCCTCCTCCTCTTCCTCTCCTTCCTCCTCCTCTTCCTCCTCCTCTTCCTTCTCCTCTTCCTCCTCTTCCTCCTCCTCTTCCTCCTCCTCTTCCTCCTCTTCCTCCTCCTCTTCCTCTTTTTTCTCAGCATCCTACTTCCTGTTCTTCCTCCCATCTTAACCATTCTGCTTCAGTTCGTCCTATCTCACACCTTCTCCCCATCCCACTCCTCCCCATCCCACTCCTCCCCATCCCACTCCTCCCCATCCCACTCCTCCCCATCCCACTCCTCCCCATCCCACTCCTCCCCATCCCACTCCTCCCCATCCCACTCTTCCCCATCCCACTCTTCCCCATCCCACTCCTCCCCATCCCACTCTTCCCCATCCCACTCCTCTCTATCCCACTCCTTCCCATCTTACTCCTCCCCATCCCACTCCTCTCTATCCCACTCCTTCCCATCTTACTCCTCCCCATCCCACTCCTCCCATCCCACTCCTTCCCATCTTACTCCTCCCCATCCCACTCCTCCCCATCCCACTCCTCCCATTTCACACATCCTCCCCACTCCTCCCATTTCACACATCCTCCCCACTCCACTACTCCCCATCCCACTCCTTCCCATCTTACCCCTCTCCATCCCATTTGTCCCATCTCACACCACCTCCCCATCCCACACCTCCCTGTCTCACTCCTTTCCATCCCACTCTTTCCCACCCCACTCCTTCCTATCCCACTCCTCTCCATCTCACCTCTCCCATCTCATACCTCCTCCCCATCCCACTTTTCCCCAGCCTTTACCTCAACCTAGTCCTTCTCATCTTCCTCATCATTCTCCTTACCACCCACCTCTCCGAATCCAGTTCTCCTTTTAACTCGTGTCTCCTTCCTCCACTCTTCCTCTTCCTCCTCGTCTCCCTCTCCTCTTCCTCCTCTCTTCCTCTTCCTCCTCTCTTCCTCTTCCTCATCCTGCCTCCACTCCTTGATATCTTACCTCATTGGTTCTAGAACCAGGTTAATAGTAATGCCTCTTAGTTATGGCCTTCCCTGGGGCCGCTTCTTGAATATGCAGTGGAGCGCAAGGGAGCGGCAGGGCAGGGCAGGGCAGGGCAGGGCAGTCAGGCTCCGGCACGGAAAAGACGGGAGGGCGTGTTTCTTAGCTCTCGTCACACTTCAGACACTTTGTTCTTGTGAACGACAAACGCGGCGGGCGGTTTTATTCGGCGGAAAGTTTGGTAGAAGGGTTGGTAGTTTCCCAGCTGAGGGAGATTCCCTTCCTCCCTCATCTCGTCCCCCCATAGATGAATAAAATCGTTTGGGGATAGTCATGAATGGCAGAGAAAATATCGAAATGGGCTTGTGTGTGTACCTGAATAAAATCGGCCGACGGCAACCAGAATAAACACAAGTAAAACACATTGACAGGGTTGATAGACTTAGCCCCGAGATGTGTTTAGTGAATAAAATCGCCTGGCGACAGGTGGAATGATCGCTGGAATGGTGGAAGGCAACGAGAGGTTAAAGCCAATTGGGGCTCGGGGATATTCACGGAGGATTCATATGTTATGAATAATTCAGGTCCCATTTCGTAGTCGAGATGGCTGCGGCCCCTCCCTCACTCCCGCCACCTGGCTCGCTCGTACTCCCTCCTCTCCCGCCGAAGTCTTGCATCGCGTCGTTTTTTTTTTTCGTTTTTTTTTTTTTGTTATTTGTTGTTGTTTGTTGCTGATATTTGTTATTTTGTTGCTTTTTCTTTTGTTGTCCTTTCGTATTGTTTCATGTTTTTTGTTCTTTGTTTCTGTTTTTTTTTTCTCTTTTTTTTCGTTTTTTCTGTGTTTTTTTTTTCTTTCTTTCTACTAAATTTATTGTTATTTATTGTTGATTTATTAAATCTGTGTTTTACTGGCGCGTATGGTCATGACATTATATCCTGCTGTGGAACTTTCTTCCTTCTTGAAGGCTTGCATCCCACAAATTCCCACACGTTCCTTCTCCCCTCTCTCCCACATTCCATCATTCCTTTACTCCGCCTCTCCCTCGATCACTCACGTACTCCATCTCTCATTCCCTCACTCTCTCTTGTTCCAATTTTGTCCTTTTTCTTTCTCCTCCTCTTCTATCTTCTTGTTTTCTCCTATTTTTCTTATTCGTATATTTTCTTTTCTCTTGTTTTCTCTTTTTCCATGTTCGAACATTTTTATCTTCTCTTCTTTTCCTCTCCTCATCTTCCTTCATTTCCTCTTCCTTCCTCTTGTCTTTTCCCCCGTTTTCTTACTCTCTCCCCTTTCTTTCTCCCCTTCCCCCTTTGCCCCCCTTACCCCCCCTCCGCTGCTCTTCTAGTGCCCCTCGCCATCTCTCTCATTTTGTCACCATCTGTCTTCCTACTCGGTCCCATCTCCTCCCTTCTGTCTTCATACTTTTCCCCACTTCTGCCTCATCCTTTTCACATGCCCCCTTCTCCCTCCTCTCCTTCCTCTCCCCCCTCCCCCCCTCTAGGCGAAGCTAGCTTACTAAGAATGGCATAGGAGCTGAGAGTGTATGCACTAATGTGTGTGTGTGTGTGTGTGTGTGTGTGTGTGAGATTCACCATGGTCTTGGATCACGCGTTAGATTCGTGATCGACAGCTGTTTCCCTCCCGGAAGAGAGCTCAGAGCTCATCAATGCTGTGACCTTACACGTACACACACGCACACCCAACTCCCCGCCCACGAGAGGTGGAGTAACAACCTGCAGCGGAGAGATACTAAAATTATTTCGGGCCTGGGCGGGGGGATTCGAACCCGGACCGCCGTAGTGGCAGCTGGGAACTCTACCAACTGCGCCACGAGGTAGGTGTGTGTGTGTGTGTGCACGAACGAAATAATTTAGTCTTGCAAAGAAGAGCCTAGGACGGATAACCTTGAACGATCAAGGGTCTTCTTGCATAGGTAACTCACTTCCCCTCCCCCGTTTCCCCCCTCTGCCCCCCTTCCCCCCCTATGCATATGTAATTAATCCTTTGAGAGGAGGAAGCTGAAGCCATCAGTTTAGAATTAACTGAAAGGGGATGATCACAGTTACGGGAATGTAAAGTCTGTGGAGTATTTCGCCTCCTGTTGGTGTCTCTCTCTTTCTCTCTCTCTCTCTCTCTCTCTCTCTCTCTCTCTCTCTCTCTCTCTCTCTCTCTCTCTCTCTCTCTCTCTCTCTCTCTCTATTTCCTGTTTTCTCTATTTCCTGTTTTCTCTCTCTTCCTTTCTCTATACCTTTCTAACCTGCCCTTTCTCTTTCTTTTTCTCTTCGTTTTTGACTCTCTCTTCTCTCATCCCTCTCTCCCTCTTCTCTCTCAACCCCCTGTCTCTCTCAACCCTGTCTCTCCCTCTCTCTTATCCCTCACTCTTCTCTCTCAACCCCCCTCTCTCCCTCTCTATCTATCTCTTTCTCATCCACTCCTCTCTCTTTCTTTCTCTTCTCAGCCTTTCTCTCCTTCCTCCATCCCCTTCTTTTCCACGTTTCCCTCTTTCCGTTTCGTCGTTCCCTTCCCTCCAATTTTCTTATCTTCCTTTCCCCTCTTCTTCACATTTCCTCTCCCCTCCTTCATCCACCTTATCGCCCCTCTTCCCCTTTATACCTCACTTCATCCCTTTCACCTTTTCTCCCCGTTCGTCTTCCCCTTTTATTTCACCTCTTTATTTCTCCTCCATTTCTCTTTTTATCTCACCCTTTTCTCCCAGGATTTTCTCTCTCTCTCTCTCCCCTTCCTCTTTATGTCACCTCTCATTATTTGTTTGCTCTTTTTCCTCACCCCCAATACCCCCCACCACCCCCCGTTAGGTTCAATTCATCTCTATATTCTTTCTCATATTCATCTTCCTTTTGTTTTCGTCTATTCTGTGTCCTCTCTTTATCCACCTTCGCTCCTAGTCTTTTCCCGATGTATATACAATACCTCTTCCCTTCCTCCCACACACTTCCCTCTGCATCCCACTTCTGTACATTCCCCCTTTCCCCTTCCCCCCCCAACCCTTGCCCTGACGAAATGCGGCTATAGAAGTGAATATGATAGTCTGATAGCAGTCAGTATTATACTAAAAGTGATATCATGCACTGCTACACTACCTAGACCTGACTATTGGGGTACTGGGTGTAGAGGTCGGAAAAGGTCAAGAAAGATTGTATGGTAATTAATTACCCCCCTCCCCCCTTTGAGGAGGGATTAGGGGGAAGGTGGGGATGGCTATGATGCGTTTATAATTACAAGAATTTTGTCACGGAGATGAATGATATAGCCTGGCGGCAGGCAGGAAAAGGACCCCTCGGTATGAAAGGAGTGGATGGCAGGCCCCCTTCTTCCCCTCGCCCGTATCTCTCTCCCCTTTCCCCTCGCCCGTAATCTCCCTTTCCCCTCGTCTTCCAACCCTCCCCCCACTTCCCACCCTCCCCTTTTCAAATGCTTTCCTTTTCGTCTCTCCTTCTCTCAATGTTTTCGTCTTTTTACTGCCTCCCCCCCCCCTCATTTTTCTTCTTCCTTTGTTCTTTCTTCCCTCCGTACTTCGTCTTTCTCTCTCTCTTTCTCTCTTTTTCTCTCTTTTTCTCTTTTTCTCTTATCCCCCCCTACATTTCTCGAGGCCATGCTCCCCACGTGTCTGACCCGCAAGATTCTTCTTCCCTCTCTTTCTACCCTCTTTCTCCCCTCTTCCCCCCCTCTTTCCTCCCTCGCTCCCCCTTACCCCCTCTCTTCTCCCTTCTCGCCTCTTGCATCATCTGCTCTCTTTCCCCTTCCACCTTCTTCCCCATCTCTCCTCCTTCCCCCTTTTCCCCTCACCCTATCCCCCTTCCCCCTTCTTCCTATTTTCCCTTTCCTCCCCCAACCCCCACTTCCCCCTTTCCTCCCCCTCGTTCCCTCCCCCCTTTCCCCCTACACACACTATCCCGTTCCTCTTCTTCCCCCTTCACCCCTCTTTCCCCCTTCATCCTTCTACGCTTCCCCCGTTCCTCCCCTTGCCTCTTTTTTCCTTCCCCCTGTCTCAACTCCTCCACTACTCCCTCTCTCTGCCTCACTCTCCCATCTTTCCTCTCTTTCCCCCTCTTTCCCTCGTTCCCCACTCCCTGCCTCCTTTGTTCGGTACTGTTTGCTTCCATAGCCTCCTCCTCCTCCTCCTCCTCCTCCTCCTCCTCCTCCTCCTCTTTCTCTTCCTCCGCCTCCCACTTCCTCCTTCCCCTTCTCCAACGCCGCTTTTGTCTGTCGTCATTGTGAGAGTCTGTACTGGGAGTACATTGTACACTGTACTTTCATAGACACATATGTACACCAGTGTGTGTGTGTGTGTGTGTGTGTGTTGTCGTACCGGGCGTCTGTGTGCGTATAGTGTATATCTGTACATGTTCGTGGCCATGAGCGTGTGTGTGTATGTGTATGTGTGTGTGTTCATGTACATCTGTGTCCTCTCTGGGGCGTGTTGTATCAGCCAGTTTGATCTGGTGCATAGAGGACTCTACCTTGAGGAAACACATCCCTATCTCTCCCCTTCTCCCCCTCCCCCTCCACTCTCCCTTCCCTCTTCCCCTCTCCCTCTCCCTCCCCCTCTACCCCTCCCTTCCCCCGCCCCCTCCCCTTTCCCGCTACCCTCCCCTTCCCCTCCCCTCCCCTTCCCTCTTCCTCTCCCCTTTCCTCTTCCCCTCCCCCTCTCCAATCCCCTTCTACCCCTCTACCCCTCCCCTCCCCTCTTTCCCCCTCTCTCCCTCCCCTCCCCTCTCTCCCTTTCCCTCTCCCGTTCTTCCTCCTCATCCCCCTTTCTCCTTTCCTCTCCCCTTCCCCCTCCCCTTCCCCCTCCCCTTCCCTCTCCTCTTCACCCTCCCCCTCTCCCTCTCCTCTTCACCCTCCCCCTCTCCCTCTCCTCTTCACCCTCCCCCTCTCCCTCTCCTCTTCACCCTCCCCCTCTCCCTCTGCTCTTCACCCTCCCCCTCTTTCCCCTCTCCCTCTCTCCCCTCTCCCTCTCTCCCCTCTCCCTCTCTCCCCTCTCCCTCTCTCCCCTCTCCCTCTCCCCCTGTTCACTCCCCCAGAAGTAACTCGTCCTCTCTTGAATCTCATTGAAGAACATGATCGTATGCGTTTCCATTCGTAGACAGGTGTAGGCACCGGGGTGGTTTGTGTTCGTATTATTTATTGTAGGTAGGTGTAGGTATAGGGTGTTTGCGTGATAGGTGTTTGGGTTGTTTTATTTCTTATATCCTGTTTATTTTTATTTTTATTATTATCATTTATCTGTATGTATATATATATATATTTTTTTTTATGGAGGGGTGGATCACATGTCTCGTCCCTAATCGGTCGTTAGGTCTAGTACTCTATTTCCCCCGAGGGAGACGTGTGTGTGTGTGTGTACGTATGTGTGTGTATGTGTACGTATGAACACGTGCGTGTACGTGTGTACATGCTTGTCCGTATGTGTGTATACGTATTTGTGTGTATGCATGTGCATTCTTGTGTGCTTATGCAAGTGTGTGTGTGTGTGTGTGTATCCGGTCTAGGCCTTGGACACTGCGTTATGGATGATCGTAGGAGGAGGAGGGGGAGGCGGAGGCTATAAAGCACGATTTACAGCGCTCGGAGGCCGATTTCCATTGTGTTGTTTTGAGTTCAATATGAACATTCCAGTGCGCTCTCTCGCCTCTGTGTTATGTGAACTGGTTGAACTGTGTACCGGATTTGAACCTATTAATATAACAGTATTTATATATAAATATATATATATATACATATACCCATATAATTGTGTGTGCGCGCATATATATTTAGTCTCTTATAGGTGTGTTGATGTAAGTGTATGTATGTAGCTGTGTGGACGTGTGTGTGTGTCTGGATGTGTACATGTATGTGTAATTGACCTCTCTCTCTCTCTCTCTCACACACACACACACACACACACACACACACACACACACACACACACACACACACGTCCAGCATATTGTCGAGTGGAGTCAGTAGCTGTCAATGATCAGACGCAATGCAGTGATCAATACAGCAACTTGTCGCCGGGATTTGGGGGAGGGTGGGAGGCGGGATGGGGTGGGAGGGGATGGTAGGAGGCGGGTGGGGGAGCATCAGAGGGACACTAAAGGGGAGTAGGGTGGCCTGGAAGAGGAGTGGGGAGTGACTCTTCGAGGCTTACAAGTGGTTGTCGTTAGTGCCGGGAGTGTCGTTAGTGGAGTGTTGTGGAAGCGATGTGCTGTAATGGCTGCCATTTATTCTATTTGATTTATTTGTTCATTATTATTTGTATCTTTATTTGTTATTCATCTGTTTATTTTTAATAACTTGTAATAATTTAATATGTTTATTATTTATCATTTTCTGTTTATCTGTTTTATATATTTACCTATTTATTTTGTTTATATATATATTTTTTCGCATCCGACCTAGTTATGGACCAAAAGGGCTCCTTTCGGCATGCTCTTCCCTTGTAATCCTTTGTTTCTGGAAAGGGAAGGAGGAAGGGGAAAATGAGGAAGGAGTAAGGGAAATATTAGAAAATTGTTTAGGAAAAGAAAGGGAGAGGAGGTAAGAATGAGGGAAGGAGATGAAAGGAGGGCAGGAGGAAAGGATGAAGGAGGAGGAAGCGGCAGAAGGAGAGAAAAGAACGAAGAAGAGGGGAAGGGAAGGAGAGAAAGGGGGAAAACGGGGGAGGGGAGGAGGAAAGGGGGAAAAGTGAAAATGAGGGGAAAGGAAAAGGGGAGGGAGTAGGGAGAAAAGGAGGAAGGAAAGAAGAGGAAGAGAGAGAGAGGGGGGGGGAACGAACGAAATGGAAGAATAAGTATAGAGTGTCTACATTAACCAGCGCTTCTATCCATGGATACAACGGAATAGTAAGGTCTAAAAATTATCGTAGAAGAAAACTTCGTGGGTCTGGTCCGAAGGGGCGTTACTCAAGACCCTAAGATATTGACTGGGGAGAAGAGAGTAGAGTGCCATGTTGGCACAGTGGCACGAGCTGTGGCACTGGCACATCCGAGAGAGTGCCATGTGGGCTTGACAGAAGGCATTGCATTGTATAACGGCATTATTAATTATTATTATAGTTCTATTATTATTATTATTATTATTTATAATAATTATTATTATTACATTATGCGTTTCAATTATAAAGCCTTGACATTTCGTTTTAATTTTCTTTGCTCAAATATTTTCGTTTGTCGTATATTTAGAGGCCCACCTCTTAGGGGGGAAGGGGGGAGAGTTGGGGGGAAAGGGGGGAGCGAGTTACTGGCAGGAACGTGGAGAAAACCCATTACAGATGGCGCTGTTACGAGGATGAAGTGTGGCATTATTCATTTCCGGTGCCAGAGAGTACAGCCATTGGAGTGCCACTTGATAACGAGCGGGTCTCTCCTGAGGGCGACCATGTCGCACTCGAAGGTAAGTCAGAGCTAGTAAAAGTGAGGTTTGAGGATCTTGGAGAGATTGAGTGAGTGAGAGAAAGTGACAGAGAGCGAGTGAGTGAGAGAGTGAGAGTGAGTGAGTGAGAGAGAGAAATTATAAAATTGAAAAATAATTGGCATTTTCTTTGAGTGAAAGTGAGTCTCGTAATTGTTAAAGAATGCGGCGGTACTCTGGTCCATAAGGGCGGGTGAGGAAGGGGGAATTCACTAAAAATGTGGACTTGGGTGTGGTCTGTTCATCCACGTGACGTCACGCTTCCGGTGACCAATCACAGCAGTCGTGCGCTCAAATTGCACCCTTCACATGAACGGTGGCGAAACTGTGTGTGCAATTGGAGAACACAGAAAAACACACAAACACGAAAATGGAGGGAGAAAGTGTGGAGGGATGGAGGTGGAGGTAGGTGGAGGGTGTGGTGGTGAAGGAATGGAGGGATTTCGGGGATTGAGTTGTGTGGATCGGAGATTGTAGAGGAAGGAGGAGGGGAAGAGGGGGAGAAGGTTCGAATCCGGCGTGGGAAAATTGAAACCCGATGGAGGGATGGAGGATGGGAGGGGGGGGGGAGTATAGTCGCGTCGGCTGGTCACGCTCCCACGGGGAGGACCTTGTTCTCTTCGCTTCTCTTATCTTCGCTTCTCTTCTCTTATCTTTTCTCTGTTTCTCTCTCTTTTCTCTCTTCCATCTGCTCTTTCTTGCTCTTTGTTTCTCTTCGCTTGCGCTTCTCTTTGATTTGCTCTTCCTACTCTACACACACACACACACACACACACACACACACACACACACACACACGACTCGACGGCGCAGTGGTAGCGTTCGCAACCGCTATTCCAGCGTTCCGAGTTCGACTCCCGCCCATGGCTGAAATAATTTCAGTATCGCTGCGCAGCGAGCCGTTACTCCAGCTCTCGTGGGTGGGGAATTGGATGTACGTGTGTGTAAGGTCACATCATTACCCATAGATCGGTCATGTATGAACTCTGAGTTCTCATCCGGGAGGATGATAGCTGTCGATCACGAGTCCAACACATGATTGAAGACCATGGTGAATCACACATCCTCACACCACTTCTTCTTTTCCCTCTTTCATTCCTACCTACTTACCTACTTATCTATCTATATACCAACTTCCTTATCTACCTACCTACTTGCCTACCTACTTGCCTATCTATATGCCTATCTATATGCCTACTTACCTACATACTTGCCTACTTACCTACATACTTGCCTACTTACCTGCCTACTTACCTACCAACCTACGTACCTTCTTACCTACGTACCTACCTACCTGACGACCTACATAGCTATATTACGTGGGAAAGGGCGGGCGCGCTCACGTGTGTGTGTGTGCAGCGAGAGGGGATGGGGGGTGGAACAACGTGACCCAAGTAAGGGTCGCGACCCCAACGCGCCCGCACGATTGTTGTCCTTTGCGTTTCCCGACTGCGGCCCTCATCCAGAGAGACGGTCCGGGGTTGCCACGCCGCTGAATGAAATCGCCTGGCGACAGACGAGGACAAAGACAAAGGTGCCACCAGACACGGAAACGGTAAGTAGAATTGGCACCCTCGCTGGCACTGGGCGGAGGGGTGCCAGAGGTGGGCGGCGGTCGAGGTCTGCAAGGTTGTGGAAGGTCAGAGTTCTACTGAGAGAGAGAGAGAGAATACTTTCGATGGCTGGAGGAGGCGGGGGCATTGTTGACGTGAAAGAGCGAGATCGAAGGGATGAAAATACGAATGACCAAGAGGTGCGATGACTCATCCAAGGTGGGAGGACGCGAGAGAGAGAGAGAGAGAGAGAGAGAGAGAGAGCAAATAAGAGTATGTGCAAGAGAGCACAAGGTAGTGCGAGAGAAAGGTAGAGAGAGAAAGCGAAAGAAAAAGTGAGAGAGAATGTGTGTGAGAGAGAGAGAATTTAAATTCTCTTATTGCAACAGACTACATCGGGAGCGTTCCTGTGAAGAGTGCACCTCATGGTATGTTTCGTCGTCAGCATAGCTTTCCTCGGTGTGTCCGTCTCTCTCAGTATTCTCAGAAATGACCTTAATCTCGCCCCTGCCCCCCACCCCTCCATCTAATAAGTACGATTAAAAGTTCTGAAGCAGTTACAAGGGCGAATCAACTGCTGTGCAGTAGTGGAGGGAATGAGGGAGGAAAAGGGAGGAGAGAGGGAGGGATGGAGGGGAGAGGGACGGGTGGAGGGGAGAGGGACGGGTGGAGGGAAGGAGGGGAGAAAAGGGGGCGGGGTTGCTGAGCGGCCGGAAGGCAGCCAGAGTGGGCGTGAGTGGGAGGGCGAGTTCGAGGAAGAGGGACAGGAGGAGGAGGAGGAGGTCACCTTCCAGCTGAGGGGGGGTCACGTGCACATGTGTGCGAGGAGGCAGAGGGAGGGTGTGTACTGTTGGCAAAGCAAGTTCCCTCATGCTAGCATCAACGGGGGACACGGACACACACACACACACACACACACACACACACACACACACACACACACACACACACATACACACACACACACACACACATACATACACCACATGTACGCAAATACGTTCATACGTGTGTGGTGTGTATGTAAGATGTATGTAAACATATGTATGAGCATGCGTGCGTATGTATCGATTGTCGATAGAGCGTGGATTTTTTTTTTTTTTTTGGGTGGGGGTCTACCTGGTTTTACTTTAGGACACATTAGTATTTCTTTTGTTGGTGCTATTGAAGGTATGTGACACACTTTTGCACACACACGCATACATACACACACACACACACACACACACACACACACAGTCACACACACTTCGTGGCGCAGTGGTTAGAGTTTTCGCCTGCCACTACGGCGGTCCGGGTTCGAATCCCACCCAGGGTTGAAATAATTTCAGTATCGCTGCGCTGCGAGTCGTTACTCAAACTGGTGGGGGTGAATTGGGTGTGTGTGTGCGTGTAAGGTCACGGCATTACCCATAGATCGGTCATATATGAGCTCTGAGCTCTCTTCCGTGAGGGAAATAGCTGTCGATCACGAGTCCAACACGTGATCCAAGACCATGGTGAATCACAATCACTAACACATCTAATAACAATCACTTAATCTCAATCACTGACTCACATATTCACTCAAACACTGACTCATATTTACTCAGACGTAGTCACACTCACTCTCACTCACCCATAGTTACACCATGTCTGTTGGCCTTCCCACGCCCCCTTCAGGAGCCGTTGTCCTTCGAGGTCGTCCTTCGGGGGCGGAAAGCACGTTTGCGGTCTGCCACGAGACGAGGCTGAGCTAATCCACTTGGTCCCACTCGTCCTTTGCTACTTCTCACTAGTTCCCACTCATCCGGAGGGGTTAGCTGCTTTGGTCCTGTATCTGACCACACTCCTCCTCCTCCTCCTCTTACTCCTCCTCCTTCTCTTACTCCTCCTCCTCTTACTCCTCCTCTTACTCCTCCTCCTCCTCTTACTCCGCCTCCTCATAATCATCTTCCTTTTAATCCTCCTCCTCCTACTCCTGTTCCTTCTCTTACTCCTGTTCCTTCTCTTACTCCTGTTCCTCCTCTTACTTCTCCTGTTACTCCTATTCCTCCACCTATTCCTTCACCTATTCCTCCACCTATCCCTTCTCCTATTCCTCCTCTTCTTCCACCTATTCTTCCACCTACCCCTTCTATTCCTTCTCTTCTCCCACCTATTCCTTCACCAATTCCTCCTCCTATCCCTTCTCCTATTCCTCTTCTTCCACCTATTCTTCCACCTACCCCTTCTATTCCTTCTCTTCTCCCACCTATTCCTTCACCTATTCCTCCTCCTATTCCTTCTCTTCCACCTGTTCCTCCACTTATTCCTCCTCTTCCACCTATTCCTTCTCCTATTCCTCCTCTTCTTCTACCTATTTCTTCTCCTATTCCTCCTCTTCTAACCCTCTCTCTCCCTCTCCCTCTCCCTCTCCCTCTCCCTCCCTTCTCTCCCTTCTTTCTCTCTGTTTCTCTCTTTCTCATTCTTTCCTCACTCCCCTCTTTCCTACTTTTCATTTTATTCTCGGAAGCATTTCTTCCTTAATTACTTTTTTTCTGTTGTGTGTTTCTTACAGTGTATTTTTCATGCCTTACGTCCATCGTACCTTTTTTTTTTTTTTTTCGTCTGGCCATTTTTGTACTCTTCATCCGCCATTTTTCTCCATTCCGATCTCCTTATTCACCTTTTCTTTCTGTTTTCATGTTTGTATTCTTTTCCTTTCTCATTTTTCTTCTCCAACACTATTATTCCTCTCCTGCCGTGCTTTACATGACTCCTCCTTCTCCTCCTCGTCCTCGTCCTCCTCGTCGTCGTCCTCCTCGTCGTCGTCCTCCTTCCTCTCTTCTTCTTTCATTGTTACTTGGCTTCGTCCTCCTGTTTTCGTTTATATATATATATATATATATATATATATATATATATATATATATATATATAAATAATATTGCCCTATTTGGTTTAGATTTGTCTCTAGTTCGATATTCATCCTGCTCCTCCAATTCCTCCTCCTCCTCCTCCTCCTCCTCCTCCTCCTCCTCCACGTCCACCTCCACCATTACCATCACCACCCAACAGCAATGACACCACCACCACTTGCTTGGAGCATCCACCTTGCTTGTGGTACTCTCCCGGGGAATTCCCACTTCCTTCCTGCTGGCTGGGTATAGACGTCTTTGTGATGATTATTTGCGCGCTAGCACCACAGTACCATCATAGTAACACCACAGGGCCAACACAGCACCACCACAGTGCCAACACAGCACCACCACAGTGCCAACACAGCACCACCACAGTGCCAACACAGCACCACCATAGTGCCAACACAGGACCACAGTGCCAACATAGACTTGTCAACACAGCACCAGCCCCCAGTTTCTCCTCCTCCTCCTCTTCCTCTTCCTCGTCTTCTTCCTCCTGCTGCAGTAGGGCTTCCTGCCGCCTCAGCCCAGACATCGTCTTGAGCTCTTCCCTCCCTCGAAGTCACTTCCGTATCGTCAGGAGGGGATATCCTCATCCTCCCCCCTCCTCTTCCGCCTTCCCTCCTCCTCCCCCTCTACCTCCCCTCCTCCTCCTCCTCCTCCCCCTCCTCCTCCCCCTCCTCCTCCTCCCCCCCTCCTCCTCTTCCTCCCCTCTTCCTCCCCTCCTCTTCCTCCCCTCCTCCTCTTCCTCCCCTCCTCTTCCCCTTCTCCTCCCCTCCTCCTCTTCCCCTTCTCCTCCCCTTCCCCTTCTCATCTCCTCCTCCCCTTCTTCTCTTCCTCCTCTTTCTCTCCCTCGTCTTTCTCTTCCTCCTCCTCCTCTTCCTCCTCCCCTCCTCTTGCTGCTCCTCCTCCCCCTCTTCCTCCTCCTCCCCCTCTTCTTCCCCCCTCTTCCTCCATACTCTCCTCCCTCTTCCCCATTCCTTCATCCCATTTTTACAATCTCCCCAGTCTCACCCTCTCTTTCTCTCTCTCCCCCTTCCTCTCTCTATCTCTCTTCCTTTCACCCTATCTATCTCCCACCCTATCTATCTCCCACTTTCTCTCCCATTCTATCTCCCACTATTTCTATCTCCCACCCTATCTCTCTCCCACTTTCTCATTCTCTCTCCCACTCTCTCTCTCTCTCTCTCTCTCTCTCTCTCTCACTCACTCACTCACTCTCTCACTCTTTCCCTCCCACTCATTCTTTCCCTCCCACTCACTCTTTCCCTCCCACTTTCTGGTCCCCTTGCGCTACCCAAGGTGGCTTCCTATTGGTCGACGTGACCGGATCTCTCCTTCCCTCCTCTTCCTCCTCCTCCTCCTCCTCCTCCTCCTCCTCCTCGCTGTCCCCAACTTCTTCACCGCCCTCAACTACCTTCCATGTCTTCCTCTTCTTCCTCCTCCTCTCCAGTCTTCACTTGTATATTTCTCCTTTTTCATTTCTCTCCTCCCACTTTCGCTCCTCCTTTCGCATTATCTCTTTTACTTTTTTCTCTTTTCTCCCATT
>NC_134787.1:19842582-19852582 GCF_046742065.1 Oratosquilla oratoria
TTCCTTGTTTGCAAGCACTTGTCTCGTATATGAATTTATCTTTAGTTATGTCTTGAATAAAATCACCTGGCGACATTTGGAAGGATATGACAAGAGAAGAGGCCTGTTGGTTCGTATCGAGGTTGGGTAGAGGGTAGGTAGATGAAGGAATGTAGGAATACAATGCACTGATCATTTGGTTTCGAAAAAAAAAGTACAAGACCAAGAATGTCGTTGAGTCCACAAAAAAAAAAAAAAAAAAAAAAAAAAAAAAAATCGTACGTGTTAGGTCAAGATACTTTTTTGAGTGGGTTTGGAGGCTAAGGGGGTGTTACCTTGATGCCCTTAGGGGCCTTTTCGCAATCTTGAACTTTTGTGTCACCTCCAAGCACAACGCCTTCGACACTCCACGTCACATGGATGATGACACACATCCAGTACGTGACATGTGTAGCCCATGTATATAGGGTTGGTTATATGTAATGTACGTATGTTGTGTATATATACCTTCTCCCTCTCTCCCACCTCTCTCTCCCATCTCTCTCCCCTCTATCTCTCTCACCTCTCTCTCCCCCTCCATCTCTCCCCTCTATCTCTCTCTCCTCTCTCTCCCCCTCCATCTCTCCCCTCTATCTCTCTCTCCTCTCTATCCCTCTCTTTCTCTCTCCCTCTTTCTTTCTCTGTCCCTCTCTCTTTCTCTCTCTCTCTCTCTCTCTCTCTCTCTCTCTCTCTTTTCTCTCTCCCCCTCTTTCTCTCCCCTTCTCTTTCTCCTCTTTCTCTTCTCCCTCCTCTCTCTTGCTTTGCCTGTGAACGAGCGTTATGTACACAAATGAACGTGTACACACACAGACACGCACACGCACATACACACACGTGTGTGTTTGTTTGTGTACTGGGTTTGACATATCGACAACTGGACTCAGGTTGTCTATACTTGACGATTGGAAACGAGTACATGGGGAGGGGGAGGTTGGTTGTTTGGGTACGAAGACGTGTGGTTACCCCACACTCCCCACAGTGCTCTCTCTCTATCTATCTATCTATGTATTTATCTCTCTATCTCTCTCTCTCTCTCTCTCACTCTCTCTCTCTCTCTCTCTCTCACACACACACACGACTCGATGGCGCAGTGGTAGCGATCGCAGCCGCCATTACGGCGGTCCTAGTTCGAATCCCGCCCAGGACTGAAATAATTTCAGTATCGCTGCGCTCGAGTCGTTACTCCAACTCGTGGGCGGGGAGTTTGGGGTGGGTGTGCGTGTGATGTCATAGCATTACCCTTAGATCGGTCATACGAGTATATGAGCTCTAAGCTCTCTTCCGAGAGGGTAATAGCTGTCGATCACGATTTCAGCACGTGATCCAAGACCATAATGAATCACACACACACACAAGTGCCCTCCACCCCATATATATTTAGCTTATGTCACGTAGCGTTGTTGTATATGATTTTTAAGGTTATCTTTAAAATAGAAGAAAATTTGAGTTGATATACCATTTTTATGCATGTGATAGACATATTGAATAGTCTAATGAAATGGTTTATTAAAAGTAATTTTTTGTTTTGTGTTTATGTGATTACTGTAATTATGGTTATTATAATCATTTCAATTGTAACTGTTATGCCGAGTTGATGATGATGATAATGGCGAAGTCAGACTGGGAAATATTTTTGTTATTATTTATTTTTCTTTCTTTCCGCAGGTAAGTTGCGGATGCGGCATTGGAATGCGGCCCTGCGGTGCGGTGAGACATCACGTGTGTATGTGTGTGTGTTCAACCTCCTCAACCCGTTTTCTGTGAGCTCGGTGGGTTGGTCGTTTGGTGTGGGTGCAACCTCCGGATGCCTGGATCGGTGACGGTGGTGATGGTAGCTGTGTCTTGTGGAGGGTTGTTTGCCAGCATTGAGAGTTGTTTGGTGTCAGAGCAAAGAGAGTTTTGGTTGTTCCCCCCCCCCTTTTTTTTAAGATTCTTTCATTTTAATCCAAATTTCCTTTGGAATCTTAATCCTTTTGGACCATGAAACGAGTTAGTTAAATCGCTACCACCCAGTGAATGGTCCTCAAAATTGAATAAAATTGTCTGTCGTTAACCATCATAAAATTTCTCGACGCGTAAGAATCCCAGCTTCCGTTTTCTGTGGACTTGTTTGTACCGGTAACCGGTACCCACTCTCGGCGCCCCTCCCGGTAGTCCTGTGCAGTATTGTTTCGAGAAATTACACTCCTGCCCGCTTTCCGTTTTCTATGAATCTCGTTAATTTTCCCCCTGATTATTCCTGGAGGAGGGCCTCTTGAGGGGCCAGTGAATGGAAAGAAGGGCCCTGGATGCTGTAGTTTGTGTATACGTGTAGTGTGCCCTATATACAGGGTGGTAAATATATATATATATATATATATATATATATAATTTATTTTACTTATTTTTTATTTCGAATTATTGATCAGCTGAATCTGGAAAATGAGGGGATTATTGGACCGTAAGACAAATCTTTTTGCCTCTAGTCTAGTCCCACCGTGCGTGTTCCCAATTCTTCAGTCTCCTAATTCTACATACCCACAGACCATACCCCCTACTTTTGTAGTCCAGCAATCTCGCATTCTTACAGGCCTCTCAGTACTATAATTTCCTGAGCACTATAATCCGCCAGTACTGTAATCCCTCCAATCCTATAATTCCCAGTACTATGATCACTCGTCCTATAATCCCCCAGTACTGTAATCCCTCCAATCCTATAATTCCCAGTACTATGATCTCTCGTTCTATAATCCCCCAGTACTATAATCCCCCAGTACAATAATCCCTCAGCACTATAATCCCTCCAGTCCTATAATTCCTCCAGTCCTATAATACCTCAGTACTATAATCCTCCAGTACTATAATCCTCCCGCACTATAATCCCCCAGTACTATAATCCACCAGTACTATAATCACCCAATCCTATAATACTTAGTCCTACATTCTCCCATACAGTTCCCCTGCCCTACAATCCCCCCAATCCGTTATTTCCCTGGTCCTAAAGCCCCCCCAGTCTTAGCCTCCCTAGTTTATACCTCCCAAAGGGCTACAGTGTCCCCTAGTTCTTTAGCCCTACAGTTAGAAATGTTCCTAACCCAAAGTGCCTAACTTCTGAAGAAGATTTCTGTAACTGCAAGGGAATGCGTTGCAGTAGTGGGGGGGGGGAGCTGAGGGGGGCAGTAATCTCCCTGTCCTGAAGCCAGCCCCCCCCCCCCCGCAGCTTCCTCCCAGCCTACCAAGCCCCTTCCCAGCCCAGTTCCTGCTCCCAGTCTACCAAGCCCCCTCACAGCCCACTTCTTGCCCCCAGCCTCCTCCGAGCCTCTCAGTTTCGTTAAAAGCCTCACCTTTCAGCCTACTTGCAGCCTTCCAAGCCCCAAGCCCACTCCCAGCCACCTCTCCACATCCCTCGTGCGTGCGTGCATGCGTGCGTGCGAGCGCCTGGCGCGTTCTTAGCATGAATCATATCTCCTACTGAGGAGCGATAAGGAGATAAGGCGGGCCCAGATGATGACAACGATTTGGGGGGTGGGGGTGAAGGGGGGGTTCTTATATATTTGACTATGGTCTTCGTTGCTACTAATAATATTAATAATAAGAGTAATAATAATGAAATACTACTACTAATGATAATATAACAATAATATTGATATAGTAATAATAATGTACTCTACAATAATGGCTTAGTAATTAATATAACAATATTAATAATAAAAATTGTGTATAATGACATTGATGTAATAATGCAGTTATAGTAATGATTATTTTATCAAATATCACAGCCAATTATGTGTGCTGGCCATGATGGTAGGGGGGAGGTATGGTGGTCGGGTATTCAGAGTGATATTGAGGTCTGAGATACAAGGCTTATATTAACGGGGCAACACGACTGCAAGGGCCCCCATTTGCATGCATATAATATATATATATATATATATATATATATATATATATATATATAAACACGGGGAAGTAGACCCCTACAATGTTTTTGTGGGTTGCCCTCTTGTCCTTATTGAATGCGGAAGAACCGGAGACATTTAGGCCAGGGGCTCCGGTGGACGAGATGACGTAACAGCGACACTACCGTCGACGAGATTAAGTTAATAAAATCTAAGTAAAAGTTATTAGCTTTGTAAGAATCTTGTTTGGAAATTTCGAATTATTGGAACCTAGATACTTACGAAAATGTACCGGAATATGGAAAGGTTTCAATTAATAGGACATCTTGCGAGTATATTTATATTTTAGAATTTATTTATATTTTAGCGTTCTAAGAGTGAGAATGATTTATATACAAAATTTTGTCTACATTAACATTTGGTGAGAAACGTCAGCTCGGTCGGCATGACGTCACGAAAGACCAACGACGACATGACGTCACATCTATGCCCCGCCTACTCCCTCGCCACACGGGACAGACGTTGTATATATAATTAGGCTATCTTGATGGCTACGATTTAGTTGGTATTTCGTAACGTATGGTGGTGGTCAGTTGGTGGTTTGCGTTGTCGATACCATGTGGTAGTATTTGTAATATTGGTACCAAATGCGTGTTATTGGTAGTGTTTATGATATCAAGTGATGATTTTTGTTGGTACCATCTTGTTTGTGCGTGATTGCTTATGATATTCTGTTTTTCATTGTTATTGAACTGTTCACTTGTTCAAGTGCTCAGTTGAAGAAGATTGGTTAGGAAATGGATGGGGCGGATCTGTGTCCATCTATCCATCACCATTTCCACGTATTATCAAGGTGAGGCGTTGTGAATTTTGCAAAATAATTTTTTGTGATTTTTGCCAAAAAGCCAATTTTCCCCCCTTTTTTCAAATTTGAAAAATCTCGATTTGATTTTTTTGCGAACTTGTGACATCACAATTTTCAACAAAGTATATGTTGCAACCCGATGTATAAGAATAAAATCGCATGACGGCAGCTAGAAGAGAAAGGAAAGGGACCACGCTGTACATAAGGAGTGCTGTGGGTGAGCTTGAGACAGAATTAGAACGTTCCTTATCTCAGCACAGATTCTTATCCGCCGTTATCAGTTACCCCCTTTGGACTTTGTGGCACACTTGAGGGATTTCGTTATGGCAAGCGTCAGGTGATTTTATTCAGGAAGGGGGGGGCGGATTCCCCTTGGCAAAGTTTGCTATATCCTCTTTTTTATTTTTTATTTTTATTTATCTTTTGTATGTATGTTGTGTGTGTGCATATTGTGTCTGTATGTATGTATATTGTGTGTGTGCATATTGTGTCTGTGTATATATTGTTTGTGTGTGTGTATGCATGTATGTGTATATGTACGTGTGAAGTTTCTTCCGATTTTTGGGTCCGTCGTTTGTTGCGAGTCTCACGCTCAAGAAGCTCTAAATGCTCAAAGGCGGTGGGGGGGGGGATGTAGGGAAAGGGGGAGGCTGGAGACGCATTTTTTTTTACCCCCTCTCCTCCCTTTTTTATTTATTTATTTTTTACTTATTTTATCTTATTTTTATTTATTTATTTATTTATTTATTTATTTTTGATTTTCCGGAAAATTTCAGGTCGTGACCCAAGTTCCGGTCTTGGTACCTGAGTTTGGTACGGGTCGACCTCTTGTCTCCCCCCCTCCCCTCCTCCCCTCCCCCCTCCCCCATCGACCTCTCCCCTCCCCCTCCCACCTCGACCTGCCTTCTCACATATTAATAACCTTGCAGGCAATTAATTACTTGTGAAACGAGGAAGTACGGGCCAGGTCTCCCGTTAATTGCTTTTCCCGAAAAGTTGACATGAAGGGTCTGGCCTGAGTAAGAAAAGATGCAGTTATTGACGAAGAGAGAGAGAGAGAGAGAGAGAGGAGGGGGTTGAAATTACAGAGATTGTCATAATTACTGGCGCCGATCAGACAAGTCTCAAAATATGTGTTTGAAGTAGCACTGGCACTCCTCTCCTCTCCCCTGGCCCTCCTCCCACCAGGCACTCCTCTCCTCTCTACGGGTACTCCTCTCCTCTCCCCAGGCACTCCTCTCCTCTCCCTGGGCACTCCATTCTCTCCCCAAGCACATCTCTTCTCTCCCCTGGCACTCCCCTCCTCTCCCCTGGCACTCCCCTCCTCTCCCCGGGCACTCCCTCCTCTTCTTGGACACTCCCTCTTCTCCTTGGACACTCTATCCTCTTCCCAGGACACTCTCCTTCTCTCCCCGGGCACTCTCCTCCTCTCCCTGGACACACTATCCTCACCCCGGGCACTCCTCTCTTCTCCCCAGGACACTCCCCTCCTCTCTCCGGGCACTCTCTCCTCCCCCCAGGCATTCCATCCTCTCACCAGGCACTCCTCTCCCCTTCCCAGGCGCTCCTCTCCCTTCCCCTGGTACTCCCTTCTCTCCCCTAGCACTCCCTTCTCTCCCCTGGCACTCCCTTCCTCTCCCCGGGCACTCCCTCCTCTCCCCTGGCACTCCCTCCTTTTCCCAGGTACTCCCTCCTCTCCCCGGGCACTCCTCGGGGACTCCGTCTTCTCCCTGGGCATTCTTCTCCTTCTACAGACACCCCACTCCCCCTTTCTATCAAGCCAGCACCTTGAAGTCCTCTTTGCCAACACCTTTCTTCCCACCAACACCTCTCCTACCAACACCTCCCCTCCTGTCAACACCTCTTCTCATACCCTTCCATTTCCCACGGAACTCTATCCCCCCCCCAGTTCCCCCCTTCCCCCTTACCCCCAACCCACACTCATATTTTTTCGAACGACGTTAATCATGACATTCTTGGAATAGAAAGATGAAGGATCAAATGGAAAGAGAGAGAGAGGGGGGGGAAAGGGGAGGGAGAGAGAGGGGGAAGGGGGGGAGAAGACGCAATTAGACGAACATTCCTTCCAACAGGATCGACATCGACGTTCCTCTTCACCGATCGACATAATTTCTTCTTTCTCTCTCTCTCTCTCTCTCTCTCTCCTCTCTCTCTCTCTCTCTCTCTCTCTCTCTCTCTCTCTCTCTCTCTCTCTCTCTCTCTCTCTCTCTCGTGCACTGTGGCTCATAGGGCAAAGGTGGCGGCCTTGGTCGAGATATAGCTTCTAGTGGTGCGAGCTTCTTGTTCAAAACACACACACACACATACACACACACGCACGCACACACACACGCACACACACACACACGCACACACACACACACGCACACACACACACACACACACACACACACACACACACACACACGATCTTCCTCCTCTACACACATATCCATACATACATACATACATGCATTATATATACATATAAACATGCACACATACATACATATATCCATGTAAACATGCATGCATACATACATTATATCATACATGCATACATATATACATGCATACATACATACAAACATCTATGCTTACATACAAACATCCATGCATACATACATGCGTACATACACACCCAACTTCCCAGTCTTCCCTTTGTAACCCCCTCCACGTTCTACGGGGTATGGAGGGGGGCTTATGTGCCACGGAATTTGATCAAATCACCCGACGTCAGCCATAATGAAAGGGAAAGTGCCAAACTACGCAAGGGACGACGTTGTCCTCGTAGGGTCCCGGAAGAACGGGCCAATCCGGGCAGACGGAGAGAGCCCATAAGAGCCCCTCCTCCTCCTCCCCCTAATCCCCCCTCCTCCCCCTAACCCCTCCCCTCTCCCAGCCCCCTCCTTCCCCTCACCTACTATCATCACCTCCTTCCCTTCCCCTTCCTTTTCTTCCCCTTACACCCTCTTCCCCTTCCCCCTCTTCCCCTTTCCTCTCTTCCCCTTCCCTCTCTTCCCCTTCCCTCTCTTCCCCTTCCCTCTCTTCCCCTTCCCTCTCTTCCCCTTCCCTCTCTTCCCCTTCCCTCTCTTCCCCTTCCCCCTCTTCCCCTTCCCCCTCTTCCCCTTCCCCCTCTTCTCCTTCCCCCTCTTCTCCTTCCCCCTCTTCTCCTTCCCCTTTTCCTCTTCCTCTCCTCCCTCCTTCTCCTCTTCCCCTTCTCCCTCCTTCTCCTCTTCCCCTTCTTCCCCCCCTCTCCCTCTCCCTTCCTCCTTCTGCACGCCCGTGTGGGCGTTTAAACCTCTTGTTTCCTGGTCCCTCCGTGTGGGCGGCGGGGTGTCGCTGTGGGCGCGCCGCCCACACAGGTGTGGTTGGTTACATTCCTAAGCCTCGAGGAGAACGGTTCCCCGTTTTCTACAACAGGAAAAGTCCTTGAGAACTTCTTACGATAATCGCAAAAATATTAGAGATTCCAGTAGAGGGATTGAGCGAAATCCCTATTAAAACTGAATAGCAGTGTGTGTGTGTGTGTGTGTGTGTGTGTGTGTGTGTGTATGTATGTATGTGTGTGTGTGCACGTGTGTGTGTGTGTGTGTGTGTGTATAGTAAAGGTAAACCAGATCACTTTGCCACATTTGTGTAAAAAAACGAACTAGTGTTTTGTTTGTTTTTGTCTTTTGTTATGGATTCTAGATTCCCGGCGTTTCTATTCTAGTGGACCATCTCGCCCCACCATCGTACGTTACTTAGGAAGTGCTAGGATAGACTCTATGGCTTGTGTTAGCTCGCTAGTTTATCTAGTTTTCTGCTAGTTAGCTGTTCTTAGTGAACACTCTTTACACGTTGTGTGTACGTATGTTACCAACACGTGTGTTGTCAATATAACAGAGCCAACAGCTGATTCTGCCAACATAGACGTTACATCACGTTGGCAGAGGTATGGAAGATCTTTGAAGCTGAGTAAAATCGCCAGGCGACAGCAAAAATAAAATATAAAAAATAAAAAAGGAGGAAAGGGCTTTGGAGAGATTGGATACCTGGGCTGTAGTGATGTTTGGGGGTTTGCGTGTTTTTATGGCGGAAGCGTTTGTGGCCGTGTTTTTTGTGGCTGAGGTGTTTTGGGCCGTGTTTTTATTCTATGTGGCCTTTTATTACGTATCAGCCCCCCACCCCCACCCCACTTTTTTATTCTTTATTTATTTATTTATTTTTTGAAAAGTGGTGTGTTGGTTTTGTCCGCGATTTACGATTCTGTGGAGCCTTCCCCCCTAAAAATAATAATAATAATAATAAAATAAACAAATTAATAAATAAATAAATTAATGAATAAATTAAATCAAGGTTTTGAAGTCCTTGAATATAGCGAAGTTTTTAATATGGTGATAGAATTTATTTAGGGAAATACTGAGCGGTTTAGATTCACAACCAAATCTGTACGTGTATATAGAGGCAACATTTATGTGACGTCATGGACTTCTGGTGCTGTGATGTCATGGAGTTCTGGTCCTATGACGTCACGACAGACCTGATGATGTGACGTCACGAACATGGCGTCATGAAAGGCTTGGTACTCTGTGATTCTCCCACTTACGAAAGTTCTTAAGTGACAGAGAGCGAAACGAGAGCCTCTCTCTCTCTCCCTTCCTCCCTCCCTCCCTCCCTCCCTCCATCTCTCCCCCTCTCCCCCCCTCTCTCTCCCCCTCTCTCTATACTTCTTCTCTCCCTCTTTCTCCATTTCTCATTCTCCTTCCCTCCCTCCCTCTCCCCTGTCTCTCTACTACTTCTCCCCATCTCTCTCTCTCTCTCTCTCTCTCTCTCTCTCTCTCTCTCTCTCTATATATATATATATATATATATATATATATATATATATATATATATATATTTCTCACCCCCTCTCTATTTCTCTCTTCCTCCCTCCCTCTAAGGAAAAAAATGCGAATAATTACTTTTTGGAGGACTTGGAGACGACTGCACCTGTGGATCGAGAGGGTGGGGCTGGCCGTGATTATTGTCATTGTTGTTATTTTTGTGGTTCCTGTTGTTCACATATTTAGAAGATTTGTGTGTGCTTGGTGGTTGGGGATATAAGGTAGGTTATCATGCGCGCGCGCACACACACACACACACACACACACACACACACACACACACACACACACACACACACACACCAGTCGGTCATACTTTATACCTTTCTCGCTGTTCTCTAGTTCCCTTTTTTCTTTCGTTTCCTGTA
>NC_134787.1:19860082-19882582 GCF_046742065.1 Oratosquilla oratoria
AATCTTGTTTAAAAAATAATATTGATTAAAAGTAAACTGCTGTGTATAGAAATTAATATTCAGTAATGAAATGTGCACATAGTTCAGATAAATCCTGGGGCAGTTTCGATTGTCCGGCGTGATGGCACGCTTGGCACAGTTGGCCTTGGGAGTGCCACACACACACAAGTTCGTCTTATCTTATCGTGGCGAGCCATGAGTACACAACTGATACAGAACAAATAATTGTAATATTCTTAATTCTATTGACCCCTGTGGATGTCAAAGTGGCACACTTTGTTGATTTTTGCTCTGGTGAAGGAATTCTGGCTATTTTATTGAACTGAAATATGAGCTCTAGATGGACCTATGGACGCTAGAGGTGTGTGTGTGTGTGTGTGTGTGTGTGTGTGTGTGTGTGTGTGTGTGTGTGTGTTTAAATCTATATACCTGATATGACATACAGGAAACGAGATTCAGCCTTTGGATCCAGTCTCGATCAGAATGGTCTTTAAATAAGTGTGCGTATGGATTCATCATGGTCTTGGATCACGTGTTGTACTCGTGATCGACAGTTATTAACCTCCCGGATGAGAGCTCAGAGCTCATGTGACCGATCAATGGGTAATACTGTGACCTTACACACACACACACACACACACACACACACACACACACACACACACACACACACACACACACACACACACACACAACTCCTCGCCTACGAGAGTTGGAGTAACAACCCGCAGCGCAGCGAAACTGAAATTATTTCATTCCTGGGCGGGATTCGAACCCGGACCGCCGTAGTGGCAGGCGAAAACTAACCACTGCGCCACGAGGTTGTGTGCATGCGTGTGATTGTGTGCGTGCGTGTGTGTGAGTGTATGTAGAGAGTAGGGGGAGAGGTCACATATGACACTGCCTGACCTTACATACAAATTCACAGAAGCCAGCTAGTTATGTTATCAATAAAAGACGTATTGTTTGGGTTGCATTGCGGAACGTTGCGGTTCCGTTGCTGTCCCGCGGCGGTGCATTGCGGTTTCACGTCTTGCGACACAATGGGAGGGCGGGGGAGAGGCTCGTATTGTTCGTTGGGGCCCAATATCTAGTTTGTGGTTGCCATCAATCCACATTCAGGATTGCATCGTCATGGCTGTCGCTGGTACTATGCCTTAGGCACAATGCCTTAGGCACTAGGCACAATGCCTCAGGCACCAGGCACAATGCCTCAGACACCAGGCACTATGGAACTATGCCTCAGGCACCAGATATAATGCCTCATACACCAGACACAATGCCTCACGGGCCCGGCATTATGCCCTATGGACTAGGCAGTACACCTCACGGTCTAGGCAGTACACCTCACGGACTAGGCAGTACACCTCACGGACTAGGCAATACACCTCACGGACTAGGCAGTATGCCTCACGGACCAGGCAGTATGCCTCACGGACCAGGCAGTATGCCTCATGGACCAGGCAGTATGCCTCACTGACCATTATGCCACACGGACCAGGCAGTATGCCTCAGGCACCGCCCCTCTTTCTAGCCTCGTCGGTTTACTAGATATAGGTCTCTATGTAACACAGATTTAACTGACCGATTTATCGGACTTCACTTTAACAGACACCGATTTATCGGACTTCACTTTAACGGACACCGTTTTATCGGACCTGGACTTCGGTTTAACGGACCTCAATTTAACGGACTTCGGCTTAACGGACACCGATTTATCGGACTTGGACTACAACTGAACGAACTTCACTTTTAACGAACTTCACTTTTAACGGACACCGATTTAACGGACCTCAAGTTAACTGATAACGATTTAACAAACCGGCGTGTTAGTGTAGCCCAGACTTTGTGCAACTTCGAACGACAGCTATGAGAGTTTGATGATCACCTTTGTAGGCACCTTGACACCACAACAGCTTAGCCCAAAACTTGTGTGTGTTGACTCTCACGCCCAATTAATCTCACGTCCGTGCGCCGGGAGGGCCTTGGGGTCATTCTCACGTGGAAGAACCCGCTTCGTCAACCGTGTAGTCGGAGGGAAGGAAGACGTGACCATAGATAGCATGAAGTATGTTTCTTTTTTCCAATTAATTTTTTTTTTTATTTGCTTGTATTTTTTTCATAAATGCTTAATGAATGTGATGCTATTCCTATGAACAAGGTCATTTGTTATTTTAGTGATTTATTTGTGTTTATTTTAATTTATTTTATTGTTATTATTTATTGCGTCCCGTCTGGGCATGGACCGAATGGTCTCTAGTCAGCAACCGTACGGTTTTGTTTAACCCTTTGTGAGTTAAGCCGACACCCACGTAAGGCGGTTAAGCTCCCGCCCACGTAGATCTGTTAAGCAGCCGCCCACATAGTTCTGTTGAGCCGCCGCCCACACACAATGCACACACACGCCCCCGGAGGGCAAGGTCTCTTCAGGGCTTTTATGACTATATACTGTATGGACATTGATCATATATGAGCATTGGCTATATATGGACATTGGTCATATATGGGCATTGACCATATATGGACATTGATTCCAGGTTGATGACATTTGGTTTATTTGTATGGTATTGTCATTCACACCATCACCTCTTACACCATCAAGTCACACATTACCACCACCACGTACAAGACTCACATCAAAACGACTTGCAGTAACACCACGCATAATATCACCATCCATAATATAATCGCAACTCTCAATATCACCACAACTCTATCATCACTCACAATATCATCACCCGTTACAATATCATGACGACTCACAATATCATCGCCCGTTACAATATCATCACCACTCACAATATCACCATTCATAATATAATCACCACTCACAATATCACCATTCATAATATAATCACCACTCACAATATCACCATTCATAATATAATCACCAATCACAATATCACCACTCACAATATCATCACAGCTCACAATATCATCACGACTCACAATATCATCATGACTCACAATATCATCACTCACAATACTACTGCTCATAACACCGCAAGCCTACTTAACACCACCTTTAACACCAGAAACCAAAAACTGTCACCACAAGTACAATCACCACACCACTCTTCCATCACCACTATTGTCATCACCATGCTTTCACCACCCTGTTTTGATCACCACCAGCTGGTGCAAGAGTTTCTTCCGGCTGGCAGCGCCTCACGGAACACCACGCACACAAACACAGGTTGCCTGCCCCGAGGTGTGAATCGTTATTGTCATTCGCCTCGCTGAACTTCACACTCTCTCTTCTCTCTCTCTCTCTCTCTCTCTCTCTCTCTCTCTCTCTCTCTCTCTCTCTCTCTCTCTCTCTCTCTCTCTCTCTCTCTCTCTCTCTCTCTCTCTCTCTCTTCTCCCGTACTCCCTTTCTCCCTCCACATGTTTCTCCTTTTCTCCCTCCTCTTTCTCCATTCGTTCCTCCCTCCTTCCTTCCTCGCTCCCTCCTTCCTCTCTCCCTCCTTCCTCTCTCCCTCCTTCCTCTCTCCCTCCTTCCATTCCTTCCTCTTCTCTCTCTCTCTTCCTCCATTCCTTCCTCCTCTCTCCCTTCCCCACTCCATTCATTTCTCCAGCCCTCCATCCTTCCCTCACTCTCTTCTCCCATACTCCGTTTTCCCTCCCCCTCCCTACCCTCCATCATTTCCCCTTCCTCCCTCGTTTTCCCCTCCCTTGTTTTCCCTCCCTTCCCCCCCCCCTTCCTTTCTCCTCATTTCAGCTCTTCCACCTTAATGTATGCAAGGGGGCAAAACCAAAAATTTAAATTTTCTTCTCTCAATACACCTTTATATATATATATATATATATAAATATATATATATATATATATATTATATATATATATATATATATATATATATAGTGTGTGTGTGTGTGTGTGTGTGTGTGTGTGTGTGTGTGCATGCATACATACATAGCGTGCATTCCTCCTTCAATTACATTTTATTTTTATTTGTTTATTTATTTATTTATTTTTTGATAAATTTTGGTCTCGCCTGTTTGTACGTGAAGCAGATAGGGTGCGTATTTTATTTCACGTCCTTCATCACCTTGTCTGTCTGTCTGTTCGATCCGGAACTACTCTCGTGCTCTTTTGTATTTCACTTGTGTGCCCAGTGGGTTGTGAAAAACCAGTGCATACACATACACTCTCTCTCTCTCTCTCTCTCTCTCTCTCTCTCTCTCTCTCTCTCTCTCTCTCTCTCTCTCTCTATCTCTCTCTTATATTTCAATCGTTTGTCGCCTTTTGTCATGTCCCTTCCTTTCCCTTCCCTTTCCTTCCCTTTTCACCACCGTCCTTCGCCCTTTCCTCCCATTCCCCTTCCCTCCCCTCTCATCCCCCTTCCCTCCCCTCTCATCCCCCTTCCCTCCCCTCTCATCCCCCTTCCCTCCCCTCTCATCCCCCTTCCCTCCCCTCTCATCCCCCTTCCCTCCCCTCTCATCCCCCTTCCCTCCCCTCTCATCCCCCTTCACCTCTCCCCTCCCTTTCTCTTCCACTCTCCTCCCTTCCCTTCCCCTTCCTTCCCTTCCCCCTGTGCTTCCCCTACCGTCCCATCCCGCGTCCCTCCCATCATGAGTGCCACCCTTTCCCATTCCCCTCTTTAATGTCTCTCCTCCCCCCACCCCTTCCCCACATCCCTCTCCGTAGTTAATTCCTCCCCTCGAATGGATTTCTCCCCTCGTCCACGTCTCCCCCCCCCTCCTTCCACGGGTCTCCCTTTTCGTTTCTTATCCTTTTCCCTTCCCTCTTCCTTCCCTTTCCTTTCACCTCCCTCTCAACTTTCCCTTTCCTTTCCCCTCCCTCTCCCCTTTCCCTTTCCTTTCCCCTCCCTCTCCCCTTTCCCTTTCCTTTCCCCTCCCTCTCCCCTTTCCCTTTCCTTTACCCTCCCTCTCCCCTTTCCCTTTCCTTTACCCTCCCTCTCCCCTTTCTCTTTCCTTTCCCCTCCTCCCCTTTCCCTTTCCTTTCCCCTTTCCCTTTCCTTTTCCTTTCCCCTTTCCCTTTCCTTTCCCCTCCCTTTCCCTTTCCCCTCCCTTTCCCTTTCCTTTCCCCTCCCTTTCCCTTTCCTTTCCCCTCCCTTTCCCTTTCCTTTCCCCTCCCTTTCCCTTTCCTTTCCCCTCCCTTTCCCTTTCCTTTCCCCTCCCTCTCCCCTTTCCCTTTCCCCTTTCCCTTTCCTTTCCCCTCCCTGTCCCCTTTCCCTTCCCCTCCCTGTCCCCTTTCCCTTTCCTGTCCCCTTTCTCTTTCCTTTCCCCTCCCTCTCCCCTCCCTCTCCCCTTTCCCTTTCCTTTCCCCTCCCTCTCCCCTTTCCCTTTCTTTTCCCATCCCTCTCCCCTTTCCCTCTCCTTTCCCCTCCCTCTCCCCTTTCTCTTTCATTTCCCCTCCCTCTCCCCTCCCTCTCCCCTTTCCCCTCCCTCTCCCCTTTCCCCTCCCTCTCCACTTTCCCCTCCCTCTCCCCTTTCCCCTCCCTCTCCCCTTTCCCCTCCCTCTCCCCTTTCCCCTCCCTCTCCCCTTTCCCCTCCCTCTCCCCTTTCCCCTCCCTCTCCCCTTTCCTTTCCCCTCCCTCTCCCCTCCCTCTCCCCTTTCCTTTCCCCTCCCTCTCCCCTCCCTCTCCCCTTTCCTTTCCCTTTCCTCTCCGTTCCCTCTCCGTTCCCTTTCCCTTCTCTTCCCTCTCCGTTCCTTTCCCTTCCCTTTCCCTTCCTTTTCCTTTCCTTCCCCATCCCTTTCCCATCCCTTTCCCATCCCTTTCCCATCCCTTTCCCATTCCTTTCCCATTCCTTTCCCATCCCTTTCCCATCCCTTACCCATTCCTTACCCATCCCTTTCCCATCCCTTTCCTTTCCCATCCTTTTCCCTTCCCCTTCCCTTTCGTGTCCGTTTTCCTTCGTTTGCTTCGTGTCTCTTCCCCCTCGTTACCCTTCGTTTGTGTTGTCTCCCCTCTCCTTCCCATCCTCCTTCCTCTCCTCCTCTTCCTTCCTCTCCTCCTCCTCCTTCCTCTCCTCCTCCTCCTTCCTCTCCTCCTCCTCCTTCCTCTCCTCCTCCTTCCTGTCTTCCTCCCCCTCCTTTTCCTCCTTACCCTTCTCCTTTCCCTTGCCCTCTCCCCCTCCCCCTCCCCCTTTCCTCCTAACCCCCCTTTCCTCCTTCCTGTCCTCCTTTTCCATCTCCTTTCCCATCTCCTCCTTTCCCATCTCCTCCTTTTCCTCCTCCTCCTTTTCCTCCTCCTTTTCCTCCTCCTTTTCCTCCTCCTTTTCTTCCTCCTTTCCCTTCTTTCCCTTCTTACCCTTCTCCTTTTCCTCCTCCGTACCCTTCTCCTTTCCCTTGCCCTCTCCCCCTCCCCTCCCCTCCCCCTCCCCACCCTTCTCCTTTCCCTTGCCCTCTCACCCTCCCCTCCCCTCCCCCTCCCCTCCCCCTTTTCTCCTAACCCCCCTTTTCTCCTAACCCCCCTTTTCTCATAACCCCCCTTTTCTCATAACCCCCCTTTCCTCCTCTCCTTTTCCTCCCCTTTTCCTCCCCCTCTTGATTCCCCTCTTCCACTTTTCCCTTTTTTTCCCGGTGTGGAATTCTCCTCTCGTTCTTTTTCTTTTCCTGTCATTTTTGCCGCTCCCCTCTCTCCTCTCTCTCCTCTCTCTCCATGTACTGTTCAACTTCCGCCCTTACCTCGTCTTGCCTTTTCTCCCACTCCCACTCCTTTTTCTTTCACCCTCTCCTCCTGCCTTGCTTTTCCTTCCTATCTCCTCCCTCTCCTCTCCCCTCCCCTCTCCCCTCCCCTCTCCCCTCCCCTCTCCCCTCCATCCTCCAACCTCACTCCTCCTCCTACTCTCCTAATCTCCTAATCTCCTAATCTCCTATTCTCCACCTACCTCTCTCGTCCTTCCTCTCTCCTCCCTCCTCTCTACTCCATTTCTACTCCTCTCTCCTTCTCCCTCTCGCCTCCTCCTTCCTCTCTCCTCCTCCTTCCTCTCTCCTCCTCCTTCCTCCTCCTCCTTCTCTCCTCCTTCCTCTCTCCTCCTTCCTCTCTCCTCCCTCTTTCCTACCTCTCTCTTCATCCCTCTCTCCTCGTCACTCTCTCTTCCTCACTCTCTCTTCCTCAATTTCTACTCCTCTTTCTCAATTTCTACTCCTCTTTTTCTCCCCCCTCTCTCCTCCTCCCTCGCTCTTCCTCCCTCTCTCTTCCTCCCTCTCTCCCTCCCTTCCTCCTCCCTCTCTCTTCCTCCCTCCCTCTTCCTCCCTCCCTCTTCCCTCTCTCTTTCTCCCTCCTCCCTTTCTCCCTCCTCCCTTTCTCCTCCACACTCCTTCCCTCTTTAGCTGACTCCGCATATTCTGTCAACGTGGAGGTCTCTCATTGCAGATGATTGCGGAGAAAACATAGACTGAGTCTGAGGAGGAGGGAGGAGGAGAGGGGATATACAGGAGAAAGGAAGGGTAGGAGGAGGGAAGGGGAGGAGGAGATGGGGAGGAGGAGAAGGAGGGGGAAGGGGGAGAGGGGAGGAGGGAAGCAAATCCTGGAGGATGCTTTTCAGTAATGGCCCAATTGGACTGACATAATGACTTGGCCTAGTTTATGGCCTGTCGAGGCGGAAAGAGAGAGAGAGAGAGAGGTATGGGGAGAGAAAGAGAGAGAGATGGAGAAAGAGAGAGAGAGATGGAGAGGGGGGCGTGGTATCAGTAGTAAGAGGCGAATACATGATGATGACGTCAGTCAAGATACGAAGACGACGACGTGACGTCAATACGTCAGAACGACGTGATGGAAGTCCCACGTAGACGAATGAAATCGCCTGGCGGCAGATGGGTTTGAAAGGAAAAATACCACCCGGTACGGAAGGGGCTGATCAGAGGCTGTTACACGTGATCAAACACGATCAAACAACACCGGAAAAGGACCGGAAGGGACAGGAAGCGTCCCGGTTGTGTGTCTCTGTGTCCGGGAGACTGGGTTTTTGCTTTGGCTTCCGAAAAGAGAGAGAGAGAGAGAGAGAGAGAGAGGGGTCAGCTAAATAAAGAGCAGAGCGAATTGGGGGGACGAGGGGGGAAACAAGCCCCCCGAGGGAGAGGCGGGGACAAAAGAGGCGAAGGAAACAAGTCCAAAGGAGCGGGACTAATTGGGAATTTATTAAGTAAATGGAAAACGCGTTTGTTGGGGGTTCCCGTCTGAAGGGCGTTCCGCTCGCGGGTGGTGCAAATTGAAAAGTCGGCAGGCCAGAGCAGGCTAGGGCAGGCTAGGGCAGGTCAAAGCAAGCTAGAGCAGGATACGGCATGCCACAGCAGGCTAGGGCAGGCCAGGCAGGGCAGGCAAGGGTAGCCCAAGCAGGGCAAGCTAAAGCAGGCGAGGGTAGGCCAGAGCAGGGTAGGCGCGAGGGTAGGCCAGAGCAGGGCAGGCAGGCACGCGGATTGTACTCGCGCACGCATATACAGTATGTATATTCATCTTTACGCATACACACATAAACACAACTACATGTACATAGGCATACATGCACAGCTATACCTATAGACGTACACACACACACACACACACACACACACACACACACACACACACACACACACAAAGACAATCAGATACGACACGGGGCCACACATCACGCCTCGCGTCACATCACATCACACACCGCGCGCGCGCAATCGCGCATGCACAAAGGGAAGAGTGGGAGAGAGAAAAAAAAAGGGGAATTGGAAAGTACTTGGACCGACCGAATAATTGGAGGCAGGAAAGGACTATGGTGGACATATTGAATTTTCCCTCTCTCTCTCTCTCTCTCTCTCTCTCTCTCTCTCTCTCTCTCTCTCTCTCTCTCTCTCTCTCTCTCTCTCTCTCTCTCTCTCTCTCTCTCTCTCTCTCTTCTCCCTCCCTTCTCTCTCCCTTCTCTCTCCCTCATCTCCCCACTCTCTCTTCCCCTCCCCCCCTCCCCCGCTCTCTTCCCCTCCCCCCCTCCCCCGCTCTCTTCCCCTCCCCCCCCTCCCCCCCTCTCCCCCGCTCTCTTCCCCTCCACCCTCTCTCCCCCTCCCCCCTCTCTCTATCTCTCTCTCTCGTGTCCGGGACGAGAGCCAAACGCCTTGTCTCTTGAGGTGGCGCCACGGGGATGAATGAAATCCACTGGCGACAGGGACAAGGAGAGGAAGAGTGCCACAGTAAATGAATAAATAGATATGTATATGTAAGTTAATAAAATGTTAAGTAAACTAATAAATAAATAAACTAATTCATAAAAAAGAATCGTAAGGATGTATCCTTATGAATGACGTAGTCCACTGCAGAACCTCCTTACCCACCACCACCTGTGCTCACCAACGGTAAACCGCATCGGAGCTAGTACTAACGACCAGTGCACCAGCCTTGCCCGCCACCAGCTGCATTGTGTCACAGCCAATGCAGCAGTTGCCTCACGTACCAGCTGTCTTGTTGTCGACAGATGACAGGACGTCCCGATCAGCTGTAGCGTTGAGAGTTGAGGCTTAGTGGTCCTTTGCAAGACCGGACTGTCCCGTGGGTGGGGATGAGGAATTCCGTCATTGTTTAGTAAGGGGTGTTCCGGATAGTAGTAGTGGTAAAAGTAGTAATAGTAGTAGAAGTAGTAGTAGTACCAGCGGTGGTGGTGGTAGTAGTTAAAGTACTTGGTAGTATCGGTTGGAGTAGTAATAGTACTAGTTAGTACTATTGCTGGTAGTAATTGTAGTAGTAGTAGTAGCTAGTTATGGTGGTATTAATAGCAAAAGTAGGACTGCTGGTGCTGTTGGTAGTAAGAGTAGTAATAGGAATGGTAGCTGGTAGTGATGGTAATGATGGTGGTGTTAGTAGTGGTTAATAGTAGTACCAGTAGTAATGATGGTGCTAATTGCAGAAGTAGAAGTAGTAATGCTGGTGATGTTGGTAGTAATGGTAGTAGCAGTAGTAGTAGTAGTAGAGCTGGTGGTGTTGGTAGTAATGGCAGTAGTAGTAGTTAGTAGTAGCAGTAGTTAGTAGTGTTTAGAAGTCTGGGGACCCCTTCAGCCGGATCCCGTTTGATGGCGAGATGCCTAGCCCGCCCGTCATTCCAGCCAGGAGCCTCCGGAATACCGGAGGACCCAGAGTCCGGGAACCGGAAAGCTTCGCGACGGCGAGGAGCACCTCCCGGACTGAATCAAATCGTCCGGTGTTAGCCAGAAAAAAGACTTCAAAGGGTGACGCTCGAACTTTGGCGATTGTCGACGAGTTCGATTGAGGGAGGGGAGGAGGAGGTCCGTGGCTACGGCCGGAGCCGTCATCTTTGAACAGCGACCTTTGTCGGGTTCTTTAAAAGGTCACAACGAGTTCCCTAAACTCGTCATGGGTTCCCTAAGGTCACTATAGGTCTTGTCAAGGTCACCATGGGTTCCCAAAGGTCACCACGGATTCCCCAAGGTCACCACGGATTCCCCAAGGTCACCACGGTTTCCCTAAGGTCATCACGGCTTCCCTAAGGTCATCACGGGTTCCCTAAGGTCGCCAAGGGTTCCCTAGGGTCCCTACAGGTTTTGTCAAGGTCATCATGGGTTCATAAAGTTCGCCACGGATTCCCCAAAGTCACCGCGGGTTCTCCAAGGTCATCGTGGCTTCTCTCAAGGTCATCTCTGGTTCCCCAAAGTCCTAGAGGTTCCTGAAGGTCATCTCGGGGGTGGGAATTTCTTCAGGAGGTATGGAGTGGTGGGAGGGGGGTGAAGGCTTTTGGGCGTCGGAGGGGGGGAAGGATACGGAACAAGGCTTTAAGATCACCGGAATTGGGGTAGGGGGGACAAGATTGTTTTGCACCGCCCTCCCCCCCTAGTGACCTGGAGGATACTCCCCCCCCAGTGATCTGGAGGATACTCCCCCTCCGTGACCTGGAGGATACTCCCCCTCCGTGACCTGGAGGATACTCCCCCTCCGTGACCTGGAGGATACTCCCCCCAGTGACCTGGAGGATACTCCCCCCAGTTACCTGGAGGATACTCCCTCTCCGTGACCTGGAGGATACTCCCCCTCCGTGACCTGGAGGATACTCCCCCTCCGTGACCTGGAGGATACTCCCCCCCCCCAGTGACCTGGAGGATACTCCCCCCAGTGACCTGGAGGATACTCCCCCCCAGTGACCTGGAGGATACTCCCCCCAGTGACCTGGAGGATACTCCCCCCCAGTGACCTGGAGGATACTCCCCCCCAGTGACCTGGAGGATACTCCCCCCAGTGACCTGGAGGATACTCCCCCCAGTGACCTGGAGGATACTCCCCCCCAGTGACCTGGAGGATACTCCCCCCCCAGTGACCTGGAGGATACTCCCCCCTCTCTCCCTCTCTCCACCTCTCTCTCTCTCCACCTCTCTCTCTCTCTCCCTCTCAACCTCTCTCTACCTCTCTCTCTCTCTCTCCTTTCTCTCCTTTCTCTTCCCCATCCTCTCTTCCCCTCCTCTCTCTTCCCCATCCTCTCTTCCCCTCCTCTCTCTTCCCCCTCTTCTCTCTCTGCCCCCTCTTCTTACTCTTCCCCCCTCTTTTCCCCCTCTCCCTTCCCTCTTCTCTCTCTGCCCCCTCTTCTTTCTCTTCCCCCCTCTTCTTTCTCTTCCCCCTCTTCTTTCTCTTCTTCCCCCTCTTCTCTCTCTTCCCCCTCTTCTCTCTCTTCCCCCTCTTCTTTCTCTGCTTCCCCCTCTTCTCTCTCTTCCCCCTCTTCTCTCTCTTTCCCCTCCTCTCTCTTCCCCCTCCTCTCTTTCTTCCCCCTCCTCTCTTATCCTTCCTCTCTCTCTTCCCCTCTTCTCTCTCTTCCCCCTCTTCTCTCTCTTCCCCTCCTCTCTCTCTTCCCCTCCTCTCTCTCTTCCCCTCCTCTCTCTCTTCCCCTCCTCTCTCTCTTCCCCCTCCTCTCTCTCTTCCCCATCCTCTCTCTCTTCCCCCTCCTCTCTCTCTTCCCCCTCCTCTCTCTCTTTCCCCTCCTCTCTCTCTTCCCCCTCCTCTCTCTCTTTCCCCTCCTCTCTCTCTTTCTTTCCCCTCCTCTTTCTTCCCCCTCCTCTTTCTTTCCCCTCCTCTCTTTTTCTTTCCCCTCCTCTCTCTCTTTCCCCTCCTCTCTTTCCCCTCCTCTCTCTGTCTTCCTCCTCCTCTCTCTGTCTTCCTCCTCCTCTCTCTGTCTTCCTCCTCCTCTCTCTGTCTTCCTCCTCCTCTCTCTGTCTTCCTCCTCCTCTCTCTGTCTTCCTCCTCCTCTCTCTCTCTCTCTCTCTCTCTCTCTCTCTCTCTCTCTCTCTCTCTCTCTCTTCACCCTCCTCTCTCTCTCTCTCTCTTCACCCTCCTCTCTCTCTCTTTCTCTTCACCCTCCTCTCTCTTTCTTCCTCTCTTGTGGATCGACTACGTTTTTAGGGTAATTGGTGTGGTACCTCTGATAATTAGGCCATGTTCACCTTATCCCCTCGTACGTTTCCCCTCTCCCCCGTTCTCGATGTCCCCTCGCTCCCCCCTCTACCCACGTGACACGCATGCGCGCTATACACACACGCGCGCGCGCACACGTGCGTACACGCCCACACACACACGTGACACACGCGACACACATGCTCACACACGCGATACATGCGCGACACATAAACACACACACACACACACACACACACACACACACACACACACACACACACACACACACACACACACACCTTTCTTTCCACCTACCACCTCCCTTCTTCCTCCTGTACCCCGTCATTCCTCCTCCTCCTCCACTATCTCCTCCTCTATCTCCTCCTGCATCACCTCTTCCTTCTTCTCTTTCTCTACCACCTCCTCCTCCTCCTGTACCTCCTTTTCCTATATCATCTTTCTTCTTCTTCTTCTACCACCTCTTCCTCCTCCTCCTCCTATTCCTCCTCCTCCTCTTATTCCTCCTCCTCCTCCTCCTCCTCCTCCTCCTCCTCTTCCTCCTCCTCCTCTTCCTCCTCCTCTTCCTCCTCCTCCCTCTTCCTCCTCCTCCCTCTTCCTCCTCCTCCCTCTTCCTCCTCCTCCCTCTTCCTCCTCCTCTTCCTCCTCCTCCTCTTCCTCCTCCTCCTCTTCTTCCTCCTCATCTTCTTCCTCCTCATCTTCTTCCTCCTCATCTTCTTCCTCCTCATCTTCTTCCTCCTCATCCTCTTCCTCATCCTCTTCTTACTCATCCTCATCATATTTCATCCTCTTCCCTCCATCCTCCCCCTCAGCCTCCCCACCGTATCACTCCCCTCTTTCCCCCCCTCCCCCTTGCATACATTTTTGGTTGGCAATCAGTCTCATAATTCTTACTCGTGGGGAACTTTGTCTCATCGTCCTTATCTGTAACCCCTCGTCCGTCCTCTCGGACCCTTCTCCGCACGTCCTTTATCAACCAACAAAGTCCACTGATAGACGAAGGTTTTTCCCCGACCGCAAGTCACGTGACGAAACAATATTAAGGTTATGAAAGATTTATCTAGAAAGCGGAGGGCTGGGGGGATAAATTGGATTATGGGGGCTAGTTATGGGGAGAAAATTCAATATGGGGGAGATAGGCAGAGTCAAAAGGGGAGATGAAAAAGATTATACGTGAGAGGGGAGGGGGTGGGGAGAAGAGGCGGGCGGGGGGGATATGAGATAGGGCGTAGAGGTCTTGTGATTATTGACTGTGGGGGGGAGGGGGATATTGGACGGGGAGGTTAGGGGATGGCCTTGTGTAGCTATTGTAATGGGGGAAGGGGGTGTTAAACAGTTTTGGCTACGGGGGGAGGGGGGAATGGGGGGATGGTATTGTGGTATTGGGATCGTGTATCAGTGAAGCAGATTCATAGTCGAAGTGGTAACTTATTAGAGGTTAAGTCTGTAGGGGATATTTAGGTTATTTGTTATGTGTGTAATATATATATATATATATATATATATTAGCTTAGGAAATGTGATGAGATAGCGTTGGAATTTGAAGAAGAGGAGGGGAGGTGAGGAGGACGGGAAGAGGAGGAGGAGGAGGGGCTGTGGCTGTGGCTGTGGCTGTGGCTGTGAAGGAGATGAAATTGATAGAGAGAATATGGAGGAAGGAGGAGATATGGGGAGTAGGGGGAGGAGGAGGAGGAGGTATGGGGAGTAGGAGGGGGAGGAAGAAGAGGACCAGGGATTGCATGTTGGAGGAGGTGGGAAAGCGGAGGAGGGGGTGAAAGTAGGGATGCATGAAATTAGGGCTGCTCTCACATCATGGCGAGGCAAGGAGTGCCATGTACGCTGCATGCATGGCCGTGTGTGTATGCATGCATGTGTGTGTGCGTGTGTGTGTCATGCTGTCTGTGCCACATGCCACTTTTGTTTCTGGCTGGTGCCGTGCGCGTTGCATGGTCGTGTGTGTGTGTGTGTGTGTGTGTAATGCCGTCTGTGCCACGTGTCACTTCTGTTTCCGGGTGGTGCCATGCGCGTTGCATGGTCGTGCGTGTACGTGTATGTGTGTGTGTGTGTATGTGTGTGTGTGTGTGTGTGTGTTTTGTGCGTGTGTATGTGTTGAGCGAGTGCGTGTCATGCCGTCTGTGCCACGTGCCACTTCTGCTTCCGGCTGGTGCCATACCCCTCACCCCCCACTCCATCTTCCACCCACTTTCCACTTCCACCCCCTTCCACTTTCTCCTTCGTTGTCGGCGTGACGTACATGTCGAGGACAAAGGAAACTGACACACCCACCTGAGTTCGTGGATGTCCAAATCAATGTGCGTATGCAATTCACTCGTAGTGTTACTTTTAAGTATACACACGGGCCGTGGGCCACGGAGATTAATAAATTCGCCTAGCGGCAGTCGTAATAAAAAGTACAGTACCACACGGTACGGAAGGGAGTTGATCTGTTGAGAAAATTGATCATACTCCATTCCTGACGTCATCTAACCATCTGCATGACGTCAAGCAACTGTCGTGTTGCCTCGAGAGTAGGCGTGGCCATCTGCAGATGGTGAATTTAATTTGTCCCTGCCAGGTGGCACTCTGTGAGGGGCATCGCCAGGCACTCAGATGGCCTCGTTTATTGCTTTATTTATTTTATTTGTTTATTCATTTATTTATTCATTTTGAGGAGTTATTGTTGTGTGTGTGTGTGTGTTTGCTTCGATTCTGAACTAGGGGGCTTTTTAGAACCGAATAGAACAGTCTAGTTTTGAACAAAATACAAAATCTCTAAAGTTCGAGACTAATTGACGAACTCTGAACCAACTCTTCAAAGTGATGAGCCACGTACAAGATGACGGCGCCTCTTTTTACCTGATTTGTCTTCTTCTTCCTCTTCTTCTACTTCCTCCTCTACTTCTACTTCTTCTTCCTCTTCTTCTTCTACATCTTCTACTTCCTCCTCTACTTCTACTTCTGCTTCTTCTTCCTCTTTCTCTAACTCTACTTCTGCTTCTGCTTCTTCCTCTTCCTCTAACTCTACTTCATTTGCTTCTGCTTCTTCCTCTTCTAATTCTTAATTTTTTCGTCTTCTACTTCTACTACTTTTAGTTCTTATTCTACTTCGTCTTCTTCTGTTTCTTCCTCTTCTACTTCTTTTACCTCTTCTTCTTCCTCTTCTTCCATCGCTGGCGCGCAGTACAAGACTCGTAGATGGAATAGAATCCATTACAAGAGCGGAACGAGGAAACACACAGTAACTGGTGACACTAACGTCCGGGGGGGGGGGAGGTACCGTGTACGGTACATAATTCAAAGACAGCAGGGTCATATATTCAGAGGATCAGGGGAAAGAGGGCGTTAGCAGGAGGTATTAGTGTTCTCCCCCCTTTCTCCCCTCTCCCCCTCTCCCCTCTTTCTCCCCTTCCCCCTCTCCCCCCGCCCCAATAAATCAGCGTGTTGACGTCACGGGATGGGATATCACGCAGACGAATAAAATCGCCTGACGGCAGACATAGAATGTGAAAGTGCCATTCAGGGCGGAAGAGGCTAGATGGGTGATTTGTTGAGGGTCATGAGAAACGAGGTGTGTCTGAAGGCGCCAGACACAGGTTGCAGTAGGTTGCAGTATTTTCTGGTGACGTCACAGGGTGTGGGGTTGGTCTGTAATATACGTGTTTTGAGTTGCCTGCTCAGCATTATATATATAATATATATATATATATATATATACATATATATATATATATATATATATATATATATATATATTATATACACACACATACACGTATAGTGAATTTGAAAAGAAGTTCTGAATGAGAAATGTACAGTTTCAAGTCGACTCGACGTAATATGTCAAGCCCCGCCCCCAACGCTGAATACGATGACCGGATTGGCCGAGAGACTAGAGGTCGGCATGACGTCACACTTTGATGTCACGTCCCCCAGACGTTGCATAGCCTCGCAAGGTTTTTGCCACGTGACACGCTGTGCGTGACGTTGTCACGCGTGACGGGGACGTATCCGAAAACAAAACTGTCGAGTTGTTTCAAGTGTGACGTCACATCCTTTTGGTGATACGTCATCGTTGAGTGACGTGATCAGATCTACGTTACAGTTGAATGACGTCATTATTGTATTTGTCCTTGCCTGTGTCACGGGCGTGATTTTGTATGTGATGTCTGTCATCCGCGTGTCATGTACGTGTCACTTGGGATGTCACCCGTGACGTGTTTTCGTCTGTGTCACTTCCAAATGTCCGCCCTCGTCAAGTCAGTGCCACAAGAAACGTTACTCAGGTAACTGGTAATACACACGTACACATACAAACACACACACACACACACACACACACACACACACACACACACACACACACACACACACACACACACACACACATATATATTTGGGATGCGTCATTCATACGACTAGGTAGTAACGTCACTTGCATAGCCCAAAAGGATGATGATGAAGAAGAGGAGGAGGAAAGGTCAGAGTTCAGGAGTGTCTATGTACTGATGTCCCGGCCGCTTCATTCTGTCCGGTCACTTCAGGCCGGACACTCCTCCTCCTCTTCCCCCCTCCTCTTCCCCCCTCCTCTTCCCCCCTCCTCTTCCCCCCTCCTCCTCTTCCCCCCTCCTCCTCTTCCCCCCTCCTCCTCTTCCCCCTCCTCCTCTTCCCCCCTCCTCCTCTTCCCCCCTCCTCCTCTTCCCCCCTCCTCTTCCCCCCTCCTCCTCTTCCCCCTCCTCTTCCCCCCTCCTCCACTTCCCCCTTCCTCTTCCCCCCTCCTCCACTTCCCCCTTCATCCTTCCCCCCCTCCTCCTCTTCCCCTCCTCCCCCTTCCTTCCTCCTCATCTTCCCCTCCTTCCTCCTCATCTTCCCCTCCCCCCCCTCCTCTTCCCCTCCCCCCCCTCTTCCCCTCCTCCCCCTCTTCCCCTCCCCCTCCGCCTCCTCTTCCCCTCCTCCCCCTCCGCCTCCTCTTCCCCTCCTCCCCCTCCGCCTCCTCTTCCCCTCCTCCCCCTCCGCCTCCTCTTCCCCTCCTCCCCCTCCGCCTCCTCTTCCCCTCCTCCCCCTCCTCCTCTTCCCCTCCTCCCCCTCCTCCTCTTTCCCCTCCTCCTCCTCCCTCTCCTCCTCTTCCCCTCCTCCCTCTCCTCCTCTTCCCCTCCTCCTCCTCCCTCACCTCCTCTTCCCCTCCTCCCCCTCCTCCTCTTCCCCCTCCTCCTCCTCTTCCCCTCGCCCTCCCCCTCTCCCCCTCTTCCCTTCCTCCCCCTCCTCCTCTTCCCCTCCTCTTCCCCTCCTCCTCTTCCCCTACTCCCCTCCTCTCTCCCTTCCCTCCCCTCCTCCCCCCTACTTTCCCTTTCCTCCCCACCTCTCCCTTTCCTCCCCTATCCCTTTCCTCCCCTCTCCCTTTCCTCCCCTCCTCTCCCTTTCCTCCCCTCCTCTCCCTTTCCTCCCCTCCTTTCCCTTTTCTCCCCCTCCTCTCCCTTTCCTCCCCTCCTCTCCCTTTCCTCCCCTCCTCTCCCTTTCCTCCCCACCTCTCCCTTTTCTCCCCACCTCTCCCTTTTCTCCCCTCTCCCTTTTCTCCCCTCCCTGTCCTCCCCTCTCCCTTTCCTCCCCACCTCTCCCTTTCCTCCCCACCTCTCCCTTTCCTCCCCTCTCCCTCTTCTCCCCTCCTCTCCCTCTTCTCCCCTCCTCTCCCTCTTCTCCCCTCTCCCTCTTCTCCCCTCCTCTCCCTCTTCTCCCCTCCTCTCCCTCTTCTCCCCTCCTCTCCCTCTTCTCCCCTCCTCTCCCTCTTCTCCCCTCCTCTCCCTCTTCTCCCCTCTCCCTCTTCTCCCCTCCTATCCCTCTCTCCTCTTTTCCTCTTCCCCTTCCCCTTTCCTCCCCTCCTCTCCCTTTCCTCCTCTCTTCTCCCTTTCCTCCCCTCCTCTCCCTCTTCTCTTCCTCTTCTCCCTCTTCTCTTCCTCTTCTCTGCCTCTTCTCTTGCTCTTGTTCCTCTTGTTCCTCTCCTCTTCCTCTTCTCCTCTTCCTCTTCTCCTCTTCCTCTTCTCCTCTTCCTCTTCTCCTCTTCCTCTTCTCCCTCTTCTCTCTCTTCTCCCCTTCCTCTTCCTCTTCTCCCTTCTCTCCTTCCTGTCCTCCGCCTCTGCTTCCCCTCCTGCCCCTCCTCTCCTCTCCCCTCCCTTCTCTCCTCTCCCTCCTCATCTCCCCTTCCTCTCCTCCCCCTCCTCTCCTCCCCCTCCTCTCCTCCCCTTCCTCTCCTCCCCCTCCTCTCCTCCCCCTCCTCTCCTCCCCTTCTCTCCTCCTCTCCACCTCCCCCCTCCTTTCTCCCCTCCCCTCTCCCCCTCCTTTCTCCCCTCCCCTCTCCCTCCTCTCTCCCCTCCCCTCTCCCCTCCCCTCTCCCTCCTCTCTCCCCTCCCCTCTCCCTCCCTCTCCCTCCTCCCTCCCTCTCCCTCCTCTCTCCCCTCTCCCTCTTCTCTCCCCTCTCCCTCCTCTCTCCCCTCTCCCTCCTCTCTCCCCTCCTCTCTCCCCTCTCCCTCCTCTCTCCCCTCCTCTCCCTCATTTCTTCTCCCTCCTCTCTCCCCTCCTCTCCCTCATTTCTTCTCCCTCCTCTCTCCCCTCCTCTCCCTCATTTCTTCTCCCTCTTTTCCCTCATCTCTTCTCCCTCTCTCTCCTCCCTTATCCTCCTCTCCATATTCCCCCTCTCCTCCCTATCCTACTCCTTTTGTCTTCCCTCCTCCCCCCCTCCCCCTCCTCCCCCCCTCCCCCTCCCACCGCCACCCCCTTTATGCATGACGTCGCACCGATATCACTTCTTTGTCGGCGGCGCTCCCCCCGTCCCCCTCCCCCCCTTCCCCCTCGCCCCCTCGTCCTTTTGTGCCACCAGCCGAGGCATTGTTTAGATCTATTCGCGTTTGACGAAGAGTCGGATCAGCGTTACTGTCAGTGCTGCTTGCCGCTGTCAGCACTCGGCTCGATCGCTGATTGGCTGTCAGCACTAAACTCGATCGCTGATAGGCTGTCAGTGATTTTTTTTTTTTTTTTTTTTTTCCCGTTCTTGGGAAGGGTGCCATCTTGTCACGCAAAGATTATTTGTCTATGTTTTATGATTATTTTTGAGTGTTTGTATTTGTTTTTATATACAGTAGATACTTCTTTTTACTATTTAGTAACAGTACAGGACATATGTCTATATGTTTTATGACTCTTTTGATTGTTTATATTTGTGTTTTCATACAGTATATAATTGTGTTTATTATTTAGCACATGTACATTGCTACTAAATATTATTTTTATTCGTTCTGTATTTTGTTTGTTTAATTGGTTATTTGTTATTTATTTTCTTATTTATTTATTTGTTAATGTATTTTGTCGAATAATGTGAGTTTCCTTTAGCTGAATAGTCGCCAGCCATATTAGAATAAATAATGTACTTCAGGAAATTAATGAGAAATGATTTCGATTCCCTCGTTTGTTGAACAAAAAACAGAATCAAATAGTTGAAGTTCGTCATCGAAGCAAAATTGACGTGATGTAGTTTGACACTGATTGGGACATGGTGACACCCCCATCACTCTCGTGAATGGGACACTCGACCAATCACTTATTTTTTGTCTACTCATCATCCTGGACGTCCACAATCCCGGAACCAATCACTGTTGTTGTTGACCCAATCAGTGATTTTTTTTATTTTTTTATACGTGAAATCTTGTTTATACTGAATGTTGGCCAGTTGATACTGACAGCTAGTTTTCCATAATATCCTGATTACAAGTTACCCAGTGTATTATACTGACCACAGGTTCTCCATGTATGTCAACTACATTTTATCCAGCATATACTGAATTCGGTTTGCTCAGTGTATACTGACAGTATATCCAAAACAAAGTGATTGCATGCTATTTAATGTTGTATTTATTGATGTGTTAATACTTTTATAGTTGATAATAGTTAATATACAAATGTCATTTCCAAACAATGTATGTATTGAAATGTGTATGCATTGAGTGTGTGTTTTGTTTCGTCCACCCCCCTGATAAGGGGGAAAAGTCCTTTGGGCTATTGATTGACGTGCTGTGACCGCAGTGTACCCATTCTCCCCAGTGTAAAGTATCCCCCCACAATCCCCCCACCCACCCGCCAACCCCGCTCCAGCATCAACGAAACAACTCTGGGTACATGTTAGTGCTATGCTTTATGTGTCGCTGTTGATAGATTTGTTCCCCTTTGGATGACATGTTGCATGGATGACTGTCTCCCCCGCCCCTGTGTGTGTTAAGGTGTTTTATGTGTCGCTGTTGATGGACGTGCCCTCCCCCCTCTCTCCCCCTTTCCCTTCCCCCCCACCTGCTTCCCCCTTTCCCACCCCCTCCATCTCTATCATGGTTGACAATCCAACCTTGTGTTAACTGCAGTATATTGTTTGTCATTGTTGATTGACGTTTCCCTCCTCGCCCCCTTCTCCCCTTCTCCCCCTTCCCCCTTCTCCCCTTACCCCCTTCTCTGTTATGGGTGACATTCCCTTCTTGTATTAATGCAGTATTTTATATTTGTGTCAGTTTGATCGACATTTCCTTTATACCCCCCACACATGATGACAATCCTCACGCTGTATTATTGCAACACTTTATGTGGCGCTGTTGATAAATGTACCTCACCCTCTCCCCCCATTTCCCTTCCTCTCTCCCTCTCCCCATTTCCCTTCCTCTCTCCTCTCCCCATTTCCCTTTCCCCTTTCTCCCTACCCCCTCTCCCCTTACCTCCCCCCTCTCCCCTACCTCCCCCTCCCCCCTTTTCCTTACCGTTCTCCCCTTCTCGACCACATCCCTTCCCCCCTCTGCTCCTCTCCCTCACATCCCTTTCCTCTCTCTCCCTTTCCCCTCTTTCCCTCTCCCCCACTTCCCTTTCCCCTCTTTCCCTCTCCCCCACTTCCCTTTCCCCTCTTTCCCTCTCCCCCACTTCCCTTTCCCCTCTTTCCCTCTCCCCCACTTCCTTTTCCCCTCTCTCCATCTCTCCCACTTCTATTTCCCGTCTCCCTTTTCCCATTTCCTTTCCCCTCTCCCCATCCCCCCTACCCATTCCCTTCTTCCCACCCCCCCTACCCATTCCCTTCTCCCCATCACCCGTACCCATTCCCCTCTCCCCCTCCCATCTCCCCTTCCCTTCCTAGTTCACTCTCCTCTTCCTCTCCCCTCTCCTTCCCTTCCCCCTTATCCTCCTCTCCCTCCCTCCTCCCTCCTCCCCCCTCTCTCCCCCCACTCCTCTATCATGGGGTGCCAGTTCCCGCACCCCGTATTACTGCAGTATCTTCTGTCATCGTTGATTGACGTGTCCCTCCCCGATCTGTCCTGGGCGACAGCTCCCCCTACTCTCCCCCTTCCCCCTCTCCTCTTCCCCCTCTCCCCCTTCCCGTCACCCCCCCCCCCTTTGATACTGTATCAGCATTTTGTGTTCTGCGGTTCCATTGATGTGTTCCTTGCCTTGTTCCACAGATGTTGCATCTACCATGCGGCTACAACTCTCGGGTAAATGGATGCAGGATTCTTCTTTTCTTCCTCTTCTTCCTCTTCCTCTTCGCCTCCTCTCGGAGGAGGAGGAGGAGGAGGAGGAGGACGTCTCACTCTTGCCTGCTGCACCCTCTCTTTGCTCTCTTTGCCTCTCTTTATACTCCCTACCTTTTCTGTGGGTAATACCTTGAAAACAAACTCCCCACAAATTATATTATTTATCTGGGAGTTGGTTCCCCCTTCCTCTGGTTTGGGGGGACCGGGGACTCCCCCCCCTTTTTTTTCACCGCACGATGCCTCTATGCTTCTTATGCCACATATGCCTCTCAGCATGCCTGAATGCCCGTATGCCTCTTACACTGATTTCCTCAGGCTGTTCTTGAATAGAATTGTCTGACGGAAACCAGAAGAAAATATAAGAATTATGGCACCATTGCACGTTTGCAAATTTTGGCGCGTTCCTGCCTGCACGTGCAATAATTGCTTGCACCATTGCAAACTTTATAAACACTTTGTTTTCGTCTTTGCAACGGCTGGATTTTTTTTACCGAGTTTTTAAATTCGCGAGGCGAGTTTTATTGCAGCGGAACGCTGCCGGTATTGAAGTATTTTTTACTTCGCGATTTTCTTTGTGGAGATTGGAAGAATTGTGAGCGGGTGTTTGGGGC
>NC_134787.1:19885082-19937582 GCF_046742065.1 Oratosquilla oratoria
CCCTCTTCCTCCCTCCCATGATCACATCATCCTCATCTCTCTTTTCCTCCTCCTCCTCCTCCACCTTCTTCTCTTTCTTCTCCTTCTCCTTCTCCTCCTCCACCTTCTTTTCTTTCTCCTCCTCTCCTCACTCATAAAGGGTATTACTCATAAGTATAATATACTCAGTAATTTAGGAATTTTCATGACAGCCACCCCTACTGACCAGGGTCACCCAGTTTTTTTTTTTTTTTTTTTTTTTTTTTTTTTCCAAGTTAATCTTTGCTTAGAGAATTATGATGATCATTTTGAAGGATAGAAGCGGTGGTTATCCTAGACAATACTCGTATTCATCCACCTTATCCTCATCCGCCTCATCCTTGTCCTCTTCATCATCCTGATGTCATCCTTGTTTTCCTCCCCATCCTCATCTTCATTCTCATCCTTCTGCTTTTCTTCCTCCTCTTCCGTTCCCTTCTCCACTTGTACTTGCCCCACATCCCCATCCTCCACTTGCTTCTCTTGCTCCACATCCTCTTCTTCCTTCTCCTACTATTCTTCCTCCTACTAATCTTCCTACTGTTCCACTTCCTGTTCTTCCTCCTATTCTTCCTCCTGTTTTTCCTACTGCTCCACCTCCTCTTCTTTCTCCTAATCTTCCTACTATTCCACCTCTTCTTCCTCCTACTATTCTTCCTCTTCTTCCTCCTCCTAATCTTCCTACTGCTTCACCTCCGCCTCTTCCTCCTCCTCCTCCTATTTTTCCTCCTCGTAATCTTCGTACTGCTTCACCTCCTCCTTCCTCCTCCTTCCTCCTCCTTCCTCCTCCTTCCTCCTCCTTCCTCCTCCTATTCTTCCTCCTTTTCCTTCGTCGCCGCCTTCGTCAGAGTCCTACCCGAAGAGGAATATTCGACAATATGTGCCCGGGTTTTATCGTTTGGGGATCAGGGGGAGGGAGGGGGGGGATCGTTTCAAGAAAGAACCTATTTTTGAGGGGGAGAAGGAGGGGGAGGGAGGGAAGGGGGTGGGGGGAGGGCGACCTCGGGGCAAAGGAAGGAGGAGGAGGAGAAGGAGGAGGAGTTGTTGGCCAAGAGAGATGTGTTGTTTGTCTTTTGTCTTTTGTTGTTTGATTTCTGTCCTTCTCCTCGCGAACGTGGCCTTCATTTGGGGCAGTCTTCCTAACCTGGTCCCGGTGGTAGGAACCGGTGTGGCAGGCCCCCACCCCCCACCCCCCGAGCCAGATTGACCCCGGGGTAATTCTAGACTAGGACAAACTAACCCTCGAGGTAATTATAGCCTAGGCTAATTTTACCGCTGGGGGTAAAACTGACTTAGGCAAATTTTTCACCCCCAAGCCAAAATCCCCCCTACGAATGCATATTAAAATCAATATTATTTACTTCTTTTATTATATTTCCTTTCAAATTTGTATTAGATTCACAAATGAGTTACTTTTTATTTGTTATGCAAAATAACACGTCAAATGTTCACAGTATTTATCACAAGACACAATTGTGCTTCTTCCAGTTTTTTCCTCAGCGCCAGTGTCTTAATCAAAATAAGAACACAAGAATGAAGGAGACTGCAAGAGACTAGGCAGTTCCATGTCCATCACCACCTGTCATCCCCATCCGTAAAGTTATCTAACCGTTGCTTAAATCAACCGATAGCTTCTTTTCTAAGTAGATTCTAAAAGTCAATGTGATATTTTACTCAACTTCTATAACAACATTGAAGTGGTCAGATTTGTTGTTTTAGATAGTTGCCAGTTTCTGTAGTTTTCTTGTAGATTAAAGGAAGTAGGGTAAGTGAGAAACTCCATACATTTACCTGTCTTGGAGTACACAATGACATCTGTGCCTTGGAGTTTACCTATGAACTCAACATCTGTTGCCCAGGCTCGACATTTACCCAAAGGACTTGAAGCCCTATCCACTGTACTCAGTCATAGTCTGGTTGAGGTACCCAGTAAGCTTTTCACTAATATCCCCCCCACTAACAGGTTCCAGAACACTATCACGGATAGTTCCAGTAAATATGTAACCCAGAGCCCAAAAATAACAATTACCATCCCTTTGGACAATAGGTACTGAGGATAGATATTATTGTATACTCCAAGCCAGGTGTATCAAGTTTTTTCACTTACCCAGCTTCCTTTAATCTACAAGAAAACTACAGAGAGTGGCGTATACCTACATGAATGTTGTTATGGGAATTGAGTAAAATATTACGTTAAGTTTGTGAATGTACTTAGAAAACCATAAATGTGACTTACGGTGAATAATGTGAATATTTAATGTGTTATTTTGCAGAATAAGTGAAAAAATGTAACTCGTGTGTAAACGTAATACCAATTTAAGAGGAAATGAGATAAAAAAATAAATGATAATGCTTTTATTATACATTGGGGGGGCGGGGTGAAAATGGGTCAATTTTACCCCCAGGGGTAGCCAGGGCCACTTTTCAATCTGGGGGGAGGGGGAGGAAAGGGGGGAATTGTGGCTTGTTACACCAGTATTTATATTCATTTATTTTTTCATTTGTTTTATCATGGCGCCATTTTGAAAAGATTGAAGACGTCTTGGCAGTTGGAAACATAGGCGACATGACGTCAGAGTCGTTAGTCGCCTCTACCTTTGTCTCTCTATATCTTTCTATTTCTCTCTCTCTCTTTTTCTATCCCCCTCTCTCCCCTCTACCTTTCCCTCTCTTTCCCCTCTCCCAATACCCCCCCTCCCCCGCCGTTCCAGGACGTTTGGGAGTTTAGGTTAGTGCGATGTTAAGGAATTTAAATCTAGTTTATGAGAAAATAAAAAAATGTGTCAATAACAATTATTTACTAACCAGTGCTGATGTCGTGCACGTAATAAAAACGATTCATCGCGAAAGTGGAGAGACAAGATAGAGAATTTTGCAGGAGTGACGTGGCAGAAGTTATCGTAGACTTGTGGGTCATAGAATGGTATGAAGGATGCCTTTGTTCAGTAGTGGATTCCAAATGACGTACATGTATATATATATATATATATATATATATATATATATAATATATATATATATATATATATATATATATATATATATATATATATATGTGTGTGTGTGTGTGTGTGTGTGTGTGTGTGTGTGCAAATATTAGCGCCAAATCGAGATATAATTATGACGCGTGCTTTCCCTCCGGCATCTATCTCCCTCCTCCGACTCCCCACTCCCAGCGTCGTCTCCCCCTTTTCCCCTTCCCCCATTGTTTCCTCCCTTCCTCCCATCTCCCCCAGCGTCTCCTCCGACTTGTCTCCCCCCCTCCCCCCTCCCCTTGGTTTTATATCTTGGCACTAAAGACACGAACGATCTCATCCGCAATCCTACTCCTCCAGCTCCTCCTCCTCCTTGTCCTCCACCTCCTCGCCCTCCTCGCTCTCCTCCTCCTACTACTACTGCTCCTTGTCCTCCACTTCCTTGTCCTCCACTTCCTCGTCCTCCTCCTACTCTCCTATTCCTTGTCCTCTTCGTCCTCTTCGTCCTCCTCCTGCTCCTCCTCCTCCCCCCTCCTCCTCCTTGTCCTCCTCCTACTACTCCTTGTCCTCCATCTCGTCCTCAACCTCCTCCATCTCCATCTCCTCGTCCTCCTATTCTTTGTCGTCCGCCTCCTCCTCCTCCTCCATGTCCTCCATCTCGTCCTCCCCTTTCTCCCACCTCTTCCTCGACCTACTCATCCTACTCGTCATCCACCTCTTCCTCGTCCTCCTCCTCCTCCTCCTCGTCTTCCTCGTTCTTCGGTCAATTTCGTTCTCTGTAAGACATCTTTGTATCTTGTTCCTCCCAAGTCATCTTCGTTTTTCAGTTACACCGAATATATCTTCGCATTTTATCCCCCCACCACTTCCTACTCTCCCCATGCGCCCCCCTCCCCCCACATCATCGCGGAGTATAATCTCCCATGTCACGGGTCGACAAGCCCATCTCCGACGTTATCCGAACGATGGGGGGGATAATTTCCCCCCTCCTGCCCCCCATGGAACGCAGTGCCTGTCGTCGCGTTGTTGAGGGGGTAGTGGGAGAGGGGGGGATAACTGTGTAGGGATCATGTTATGGGAAGCTTTATAGTGTGTCGTTATTTCTTGGGGGATTAGGTGAAGGGGGAAGATGTGGTGGAGGGGGAGTTTAGAGATTATGGGGGAGGAGAATGTTTGGGGGAGTTGTCGAGGGAGAGGATGAGGTGTTGGAGAAGGAAGGGTGAAGATAGGGTGTTGGAGGGATAGAGGGAGGGAGGGAGAGGGTGAAGTGTTGGAGTATGTAGGGTGAAGATAAAGTGTTGGAGGGAGAGAGGGTGTTGTAAAGTGTTGGAGAAGGAAGGGTGAAGATAGGTTGTTGGAGCGAGAGAGGAAGAGAATAAAGTGTTGGGAGAGTGAGGGAGAAGGTGACGAGAAGATATGTCTATTATGACGTATCGGCCTTGGAATGTAATTGTCAGGCTGAGTGTTGGAGAGAGGGTGATGGTGGGTGGGGTGAAAGTGGTGGGGAGGGGGAGAGGAATGGGGGGGAATCGTCTGCTACCGGTATCTCTTCACGCCTGGACGGGCGCGTTGCCCCCCCCCACCTTCATCCCCCTACCCGTTCTCCCCCCCAATCCCCACCTCCCCCCTGACCGTTCTCCCCATTCCCCCACCTCCCCTACTCGTTCTCCCCCCTTCCCCCTACCCATTCTCCCTCTTCCCCCTTTCCTTCTCCCCCCCTTACCCCCGTTACGAAAGATTTGATTTTGCCCCAGATTTCGATTACCTGTGACACGGGGGGAAGGGGGGGGAAGTATTAGCGTAATTTGAAAATAGAGCGACGGACCGAACGCTTCGTCTGTCTGTCTGTTTGTATGTGCATCCGTCTGTCTGTTCAGTCGATTTTTTTTTCCTCCGTGAGCGCAGTCCGCTAACTTATGGACATCTCGACCCCCTTCGTTCTAGAGGGTGTGTGTGAATAAAATCACCCGGCGTCAGCCAGAATGAAAGTGAAAGTACCACCCAGTAAGAAAGGGGCTTTGTAATAGGCCAGTCTGTGGAATGCGAGGTCATCACATGAGGTCGGTGTTTCCGTGGATAGCGTCATGATGCACCCATTTAGTCTCAGATGGAGTGAGGGGTTCCCTTCAGTATAATAAATTACCTGGTGGAATGTTAGTGGCCATTTAGGGCCCGAGGCCAGGTCACGGAGGTGACTTGGGTGTGACCTGTATGTGACCTGACCTCGAACCAAGGGTCTCTTTTGTTTCACGTTGACAGGTGTGTGTGTGTGTGTGTGTGTTTTCACGTATGGATCAAGTTTGTGCTTCCATTGGTCAGACTTTACTTTGACTTGTGTATGTTTACATATGTGTACATATTGTCTGTGTCTGTATATACCTATTTGTTGTAGGATGAGAACTACGCTTGTAGATCAAGTCTGTACTTTCATTGATCAAACTTCGTTTGCATTGTGCGTATGTTTGTGTGTGTGTGTGTGTGTGTACGTATGTGTGTAACTTTGTGTGTCTGGCTCGAAGTGCCTCCGAATGCAGGTTCAAGGTTAAGTTCCGGGTGGAGAAAGCGGAACGCGAGACGACGGTGGCTGCCGACGTGTCCAGCATAGTTTCTCTGTATGGAGTTGGAGCTGCTTTGCTCCTGGGCGGAGCTTCTCTGCTTATGGGCGGAGCCTATGTGCATATAGGCGGAGCTTCTCTGCTCATGCGCGGAGCCTATGTGTATAAAGGCGGAGCTTCTCTGTACATGGGCGGAGTTTTTCTGCTCGTAGGCGGAGCCTCTTTGCACTTGGGCGGAGCCACTTTGCTCGTGAGAGGAGAGTCTCTGCTCATGGGTGGAGCCTACGTGTATATAGACGGAGCCTGTTTGCGTATGGGCGGAGCTTCTTTGCGCATGGTGGAAAGGGACGTGTATCCCTAAGCCTAGAGGAGAGGGGGAGGCTAATGATGGAGGGTGTGATGGGTGGAGGGACTAATGATCCAAGTCCCAGGGCCGTTTTTTTTGTGTGTGTATATATATATATATATATATATAAATATATATATATAAATATACTGTATATATAATTTCTTCTTCTTCTTACCCCAAACGACTTTATACAGTTCAGGAGCAAGACTTAGGACAAAATGGAGTTCGTGTCTTAAAAAAAAAAAAAAAAAATCAAACGTTAGCCAGAGCAAAATTATTTAGTGCGCCACAGCTCAAAGTGCGTTACATTTCCCTCACGGAACGTTACAGTTCCGTTACGGGTCATCAGGACCAAACTGTGTGATGGTCCGTGACGTGAGGATTCCTAATATGACGGTGACGTAATAAGGGTCAACCTAGATGAATGAAATCGCCTGGCGGCATTCTTAATGAAAGGAAAAGGGCCACTCGGCATGGAAGGGTTTTTTCTCAAAGGTAACAAAATGCAGTGAAATCAGGTTTCAACCTCGGTGTGTGTGTGTTTGTGTGTGTGCTTACCTAATTGTATCAACCTAGTTGTAAGAAAGGAGCAATGCTCGTGAGGTCTTGTCTTGTACTCTAATATCTTATATACCTTAAAAGTCAAGTGTGTATGTGTGTGTGTAAGCGAGAGAGAGAGACAGAGAGAAAAGTGCCTAGTACCAGTGCCACAGGAACAGGAAAATCGCACTTTCTCTCTCTCTCTCTCTCCCTCTCCCTCTCTCTCTCTCTCTCTCTCTCTCTCTCTCTCTCTCTTTCTCTTCATGAAATCGGAGAGAGATCTGTTAAGCTTAATAAAAAAAAATCTGGCTTTAACTCAAAGAATTCTTGAAGTGAACAGACTGCTTCGTCTGATGCCTCATCAAGGGAAGGAAGAAGTGTCTCGTTAACCAGACCAAAATCTCTTCTTTTTTTTTAAGAGCCGATGATGCATGTACAACTGGGTGACAAAGTTCACTAAAGGGGTTTGAAATGATTCGATATAATACTCGTTCTCATACTAATTTGTCCCATAGAAAATGTGCAACAGCACAGGTCTCGTGTATGGAGATGAGATCAAGCTGTTGGCGAACTTTATATCCTAGCTGTACGAACTCGTCAACAACCTATTTTGCAGGAGAAGGGAAGGGGGGAGGGAAAGGTGGGAGGTTATTGCTGGGGGAGGGGGAAGGAGGAATTTGGTGGGGAGAAGAATGGTCCATGTGACAATAGGATGGTGGGAGTTATGGAGTGGGTGTGGAGGTTTGAGGGAGGGGAGGAAGTGGAAGGAAGAGGTCATTGGGAATGGTAGAAGTGGGAGGGTGGGAGTTGGAGGCGGAGGGGAGGAGGGGACAGGTGTAGGACATTAGACGAAGAGGAAGAGGAGGAGGAGAAGTGATGCGGTGAAAGAGGACATGCAAGAGGAGGAAGGGGTAAGAAAGAAGGGAAAGGAGGAGGAGAAGGGAAAAGGAAGGGCAGTAGAAGGAAAAGGAGAGAGGGGAGAAAGGGTAGGAGGAGGAGAGAAGAGAAAAGGAAGAGAAAGAGTAGGAATAGGAGGAGAAAGAAGATGAAGAGGAGAAAGAGCAAGGGGAGGAGGAGAAAGAACAGGAGAAGAATTGGGAGTAGAAGAAGGAAGAGGAGTAGGAGGAGGAGGAGTAAGAGGAGAAATGCGAGTAGGAGGAAGTGGAGGAGGATGAAGAGGAGGAGGAGTAAGAGAAGAAATGAGAGGAGGAGTAAGAGAAGAAATTAGAGTAGAGGAGGAGGAAGAGGAGGAGTAAGAGAAGAAATTAGAGTAGGAGGAGAAGGAAGAGGAGGAGGAGGAGGAGGAGTTTGATGAGTCATCGGGTCGCCACGGCCGCGCCTCACCTGAGCGGTCGGCGTTGTCCTCTCCCCCCGTCCTCCAAGCAAAAGTCATTTACCTCTTCTTTCCTCCACGACACCCCTAAGGAGCAGAGGCACGCAACTTTAGCGGTTCAGGACGCGTCGCCTCTCAAGGATAGAAGCACTGGTGAGATGAAGTACGGTATTCTCCCTCCTCCCTCTTTCTCTTCTCCCACACCCTTTATCCCCCCTTTTTCCTACTCCCTCCCTCCCACTCCTCCCTTCCTCCCACTCCTCCCTTCCTCCCACTCCTCCCTCCCACTCCTCCCTCCCTCCCACTCCTCCCTCCCTCCCACTCTTCCTCCTTCTCCCTCCCACCCACTCCTCCCCCTTCCCCCTCCCACCCACTCCTCCCCCTTCCTCCCACCCACTCCTCCCACTACACCCTCACGTCACCTGTTTCCCGACCGACATTCCAGTCCCGCCCCCCCCCCCCCAGCCGCTTTCCTTTCGCCACCCACACTCCCACCCTCCCACCCACTCACCCACCCGCGCTCACTCACCTGCTCATTCACCCACTCTTTCACTCACCCGCTCATTCACCCACTCATCCATGTGGTCGGTGGATCGTGTTATGTTGTAGTTTTGACCTTGATTTTTTTACCTCTCTTTCTCTCTTGCTCTCTCTCTCCCTCTCTCTCTTCCTCTCACTCTCCATATCTCTCTCTCTGTCTATTATTCTTTCCTGTTTACGTCTCTCTCGCCTTTCATATTGCTGCCCTGTCCGTCCGTTGACAGGTGCACGCACTCAAACGTCGCCGTCCTCGTCCTCGTCGTCGTCCTCGTCGTCAGATAGCGGCTGCGACCTTAATTTCGCGTCATTACCGGCCGATATCACACTCTCCTGCTTCTCCCTTGGAAGTCCCTTCTCATTCCACTTCCCATCCCTCCTCCTCCTCCTCCCCTTCCTCTCCTCGTCCTTCTCCTCTTCCTCCTCCTCCTCCTCCCATCCCCTCTCCTCTTCCTCCTCCCATTCCCTCTCCTCTTCCTCCTCCTCCTCCCATTTCCTCTTCTCTTCCTCCTCCTCCTCCCATTTCCTCTCCTCGTCCTACCCCTCATCTTCCACATTCTCTCCTCGTCCACCACCTCATTCTCCTTCTTCCCCTTTCCCTCGTCCTCCTCATCTTCCTCCCCTTCCTCCTCCATTCTCTCCTCGTCCACCTCCTCCTCCTTCCCCTTCCTCTCCTCGTCCTCTTCTTCCTCCCCTTGTTCCTCCATTCTCTCCTTGTCCACCTCCTCCTCCCTCCCCTTCCCCTCCTCGTCCTCCTCCTGTTCCTCCACTTGTTCCTCCACTCGCTACCCACTCTTATCTCCCCCCCATCCCCTTCCCCTTCCCCTCCCTTTACCACTTCCTTCTCCCCTTCCCCCCTCTCCCTCTACCCCTTCCCCCCTCTCCCTCTTCCCCTTCCCCCCTCTCCCTCTCCCCTTCCCCCCTCTCCCTCTCCCTCCCCCCTTCCCCCTCTCCCTCTCACCCTTCCCCCCTCTCCCTCTCCCCTTCCCCCCTCTCCCTCAGCCCCCCTCTCCCTCAGCCCCCCTCACCCCCCCGTCCTCCTCTTTAGTTGTCACCATTTTTCTTGCTGTCCCCCCTCGTCTTCTCCTTAACTTCAATTATATCTTCTGCGTTTTTTCGTCCTTCGTGTCTGCAACATTTCCTCTTCTGTTGCTCGTTTTCTTTGTTCTTCTCATTTTCTTTCTTCCATCCCTCTTAGTCTTCTTCGACGCTTCCTCCTTCGTCAGTAGTACCTCGTCGTCTTCCTCCTCCTCATCTTTTCCTCTTTCTTTTTTTCCTTCTCTTTCGCCTCCTCTTCGTCCTCCTCCCCTCCCCATTCTTTCTCTTCTTCCTCTTCCTTCTCCTCCCCTTTTCCTCCTTTCTTTTTTCCTCTTTCTTTTCATCCTCCTAATCCTCCACCCCTCCTCCTTCGCCTCATCCCACTCCTTCACCCCTCCTCGTACTCCTCCTCCACCCCTCCTCCTCCTCCTCGTCCTCCTACTCCCCTTTCCTCCTACTCCCCTCTCCTCCGAGTCCTTCACCCCCTCTACCACACCCCCTCTTCCTCCTCCAACTCCGCCTCCCATTCCTCATCCTCTTTCTTTTACCCCTCCTCTTCCTCCTCCTCCTCCTTGGGATAGGTCTTCCCTTCATCCACCAGACCCTCGAGGTCCTGCGGGACGCCCCGTCCTCTGACGTCACTAACATCTGCTCCCTTGAGGGAACACGCACTCCCTCTCCCTCATCCCTTCCTCCCTCGTGGCTGGCCACTCCATGCCATGGTAATTTAATTACTGTTATTACTCATCCAGTGGTAATAATTGTTACTCTTTCCTTATTTGGTATCTTTGTCATGATAGTTAACGTTATTCTTAGCATGGTAATTACAATTACTCCCGTCATGGTAATTATAGTTACTCTTGCTGTGGTAATAATAATCACTCTAATTATTGTGGTAGTGATTACTCTCGGCGTGATTTGGGTAATTACTTTTGCCATAATAGTTATTGTTATTCGTGTCATCATTATTCTTGCTATGGTAATTATCATTACTCCTGTCACGGTAATAATAATTACTATTGCCATGTTAATAATGATTACCCCTATCGCGACAGTAATCATTACTTTTGGCTTGACAAATACCATTGCTTTAGCTAGGGTAATAATCGTTACTCTTGCCTTGATAATTACCATTACTTCTGGTATAGTAACTATCATTACTCTAGTCATGATAGTTCTTACTCGCACGGTAATAATATTACCCTTGGCATGATACCTCATTACTCCCTCCCCTCCCCTCCACTTCTCGTCCTCCATTTCCTCCCTCACCACCCTCCATCCCCCACCACTCCCCTTCCACTCCTTCCATTCCTTCCCTCCCCACCCTCCACTCCCGCCCTCCACTCCCTCCACTCCTCATTTGGGAGGTAATCGAAATTCCCTCTGGCCTTGGCACTTCACGCTTCCCTGCATCTTCCTCCCTCTCACACTTCATCAACCTTCCCCTTTCGACCTCGTTCGTCTCTCTCTCCCTCCCTCTCTTCCTCCCTCCCTCCCTCTCTCCCTCCCTCCCTCTCCTCCCTCTCCTCTCTCTCCTCTCTCTCCTTCTCCTCTTCCTCTCTGTCTATCTGTTTGTATCTGTCTATACATCTTTCTATCTATATATATATATATATCCCTCCCTTTTTCCCCCTCCTCCTCCCTCTTTGTCTATCTTTTTGTCTGTATCTGTCTATATATTTCTTTCTATCTATATATCTCTCTATCTCCCTTTCTCCCTTTCACTCTCTGCCCTCCCCTTTTCCTCTCTTTGCCTTCTCCTCTTCCCTTTTTCTCCCCTTCTTTCTCCTCTCTTTCATTCTCGCGAACACATCCGACACACACGCTCACGCTCTTCTTCCTCTTCATCTCCATCTTCTCTATATTCACCTCCTCCTCCTCCTCCTCCGTCTTCCTCTTCCTTTTCCTGTACAAATGCACCGGGGCGTATCCGAGGAGCTGTGTGATGTGACAGCCTCAGCGAGCAGAACAAAAGGACAGATATTCGTAACTATGAAAAAAAGAAAAAAAGAATAAAGAGGAGGGGAAGGAATATGTTGCCCAAATAAGGCAATATGGAAGACATATAGATAAGACATAATGTATAAGACATATGGAATATATGACATATAGATAAGACATAATATATAAGACGTATGGAATATATGACATATAAGTAAGACATAATATATGACATTAAATATATGACTTGTATAAGACATATGGAACATATTTCATGTAGACATGATGTGCGAGCAGGAAGGTTCACACGCGCACACACACACACACACACACACACACGCACACACACACGCGTACACATACGCACATGCTCGTATACACACTCCTCATTTGTTTTGATTATAGTTATTCAGCTTGGAAGAACAGAGTATGTATTCGAAGCTATATTTAGTCCTTTGAGTACCCACCTCTCCCTCCCTCCCACCTCCTCCGGTTTTGGGATTTCAGATTTCAGGACCAAATTTCAGGATGACGCTTCAGGCTGGTGTTCGTCGTGACTGTCCGACTGAAAGGAAGTTAGGGGAGATCTTAGTTTGAAAGAGATTAAGTCTGGGGTGTCGTTTTAAGGAGATTAACTGCGGTGTATTGTAAGGTCTCACGGTGTCTCGTGAGAGGGAAGACGTATAATGAAATGGGTCTCTTTTGCTAGGAGGGGGGTCGTCGTCTTCTTCTTCTTCTTCTTCTTCTTCTTCTTCTTCTTCTTCTTCCTGTTCTTCTTCTTCTTCTTCCTCTTCTTCCTCTTCTTCTTCCTCTTCCTCTTCTTCCTCTTCTTCCTCTTCTTCTTCCGTTTAGTCTCTTCCTTTCTTATGTACTGTTTCGTGTCTTTTGTCTTCTGTTCGTCCTCCTTTTTCCTCTTTTTCATTTTTTTTTCATCTTCCTCATCCAACTAACATAATTGTCTCCACTTACTCACCTCTTCCTTTGTTCTTCCTCTTCCTCCTACATTTCCTTTTTCTCCTCTTCCCCAACATCACCGTCTTTCCTCTTTTCCTCCACTTTCTTTTCCTCTTCGTCCTCTTCCTTCTCCTCATCTTCCTCCTCCCCAACTCACTTGTCTTCCCATCCCTCGTGTTGTTTTTCCTCTTATTCTTCATCCTCCTCCTCATCGTCCTTCCCCTCCTCATCGTCCTTCCCCCCCTCATCGTCCTTCCCCTCCTCATCGTCCTTCCCCTCCTCATCGTCCTTCCCCCCCTCATCGTCTTTCCCCTCCTCATCGTCTTTCCACATTTCTTCCTCCTCTTCTTTCTCTAGCTCCTCTTCTTCGTCATCCTCCCCATCCTCCCCTACTCCCTATCTTCGTCTTCCTCTTCTTTCTCTCGTCCTCCTCGTCCTCCTCTTTCTCCTCTTCCTCGTACTCCTCTTTCTTCTTTCCCTCGTCCTCCTCTTCTTCCTTCATCCGGCGGGAGGGCTCGGTAGCGGCGCGCGCGCGGAGTCCCTGGCTAATGACTTGTCGCCTGCAATGCTCAAGGGTGCAACCGCTCGTCCTCCTCGTCCTCCTCATGTTCCTCTCCCTCCTCTTCCTCCTCCTCCTCCTCCTCCTCATTCTCCTCCTGTTCTCTTCCTCCTCACATTCCACTTCCTCCTGTTCCTCATCCTCCTGTTCCTCCTGTTCCTCCTGTTCCTCCTGTTCCTCCTCCTCGTCCTCTTCCCTTCCCTCTCGTTCCTCGTCTTCCTCTTCCTCCTCCTCGCTCCTCCTCCTCCTCGCTCCTCCTCCTCCTCGCTCCTCCTCCTTCACCACCTCCCTCGTGTGCCCAGAGACTCCCCCTTTCCTCCTCCTCCTCCTCCCTCACTCTCCGTCTCTCCCCCTCAATTGCTCTCTCCATAGCTCTTCGATATCTTTGCTCTTTTTCATCACTCATTACCCCACCCAGCTCTTCTTCGCCTCTGCTCTCTCTCTCTCTCTGCTCTCCCCCCCTTCTCTCTCTCTCTCTTTCTCTCTCTCTCTCTCTCTCTCTCTCTACTCTTCTTCATCCCTTTCCTCGTCCCGCTCTTCATCACTCTTCACTCTCTGCACTCCTCATCACACCCCTGTTTGTCTTCGTCATCACTCTTTCCTCTCCCCAATTTTCTTCTTCAATTTTTACTCTCCCCGCTCTTCCCCTTTCCCCCAATTCTTTCAGCCTTTTACTCCCCAGCCCCCCTATTCCCCCCTTATTTCTCAGGTGAATAAAATCGCCTGGCGGCAGTCGGAATGAAGCTGCAAATGGGAGGGTGCAGCAGAAGTGTTAATTATGCAAATTTTCATCCTAAACGTGAATTTAATCTCTCGTCCTCGTGTGTTACTCTTTGTCTTACCTCTCTCTCCTTGCTTCCTCCATTTCGTCCCGTTCATTTGTAGTCCTTTCCACATTCGCCCCCTCTCTTTCCCCTCGTTTTCCCCTCTTTCCCATATTTCCCTCTTTCCCCTCTCTCCCCTCTCTCCCCTCTCACTCTTCTGTCTCCTCTTTAGCTCCCCCCCCCTCTCTCTCTCTCTCTCTCTCTCTCTCTCTCTCTCTCTCTCTCTCTCTCTCTCTCTCTCTCTTTCTTTCTCTCCCTTCTCTCTACCTCTCCCCTTCTCTCCCTTCTCTCTACCTCTCCCTCTTTCTTTCCCTTCTCTACCTCTCTCTTTCTTCTCTCCTCTCTCCCCTCTCTCTCCGTCTCTCTTTCTCCCCTCTCACTCTTCTCTCTCCTTCCCTCCTTCTCTCCCTCTCTCCTCTTTCCCCTCTCCTCTCTCCCTTCTCTCCTCTCTCTCCCCTACCTCCCCTCTCTCTCCCCTCTCTCTCCCCTATCTCCTCTCTATCCCCTCTCTCCCCTCTCTTCGCCTTAGCCTCGCAGTTGTGAGCTGCTAATCCCTGTTAACAGCTCGGCAGCTGTTTTTGGCCCAACAGCTGTTTTCGTCCTTGATTGGGTCCGAGCCAGTTTCGAGAGATTTAGTTTGCATTGTGTGTCGGAATTACCCTCCACCCGTTTTCTATGCGCACTTGTCGACGGGCGAGCGACAAAATGCCTATGACACAACCTGACCTCTCTCAGAATCCGTCAATGCGCTAAAACACATACATCTGTTGTTCAAATCGAACGAACGAATAAACAAATAAACAAATATATAAAGAAATGAATAGATAAATACATGAATGGAGCCAACTGCTCACCTATAGTGTATGCGTGTACGCGTGTGGACCGGCGTGTACGTATGTGTACCTGTGGGAATGCGTACATGTGTGTGTGTAAGGATTTATGTAAATGGCGCAGTATTGAAATTGGGTTATATGGGTGCAACCTGTTGGATGTATACATAATACAGCAGGGCGATGTGTGTATGTAGTGTATGTGTGTGTGTATGTATGTATGTATGTATGTATGTATGTATTCACGCCCTCAGCAGTTGTTGTTGACATACCGGGAATTAACGTCATGGGAATACACACACAAACACACGTTATTTTTTATTTTTTCCTTACAGTAACCCAAGTATTTTTTCCTTATAGTAACGCAATTAACCAAGAAACGACTTGGTAGGAAAGGGAGGAGAGGGGAATGTTGACACATACATACACGCGCACACACACGTACACGCACACACACACACACACACACACACACACACACACACACACACACACACACACGCACACGCGCGCGCGCGCGCACAAACGCTCATGCACTTCCTGGCGTATACTGTACATACGACCTCCACTTGAGGTTGGCGTGGATGACTCGTGACGAAGGAATGTGATGATGTAGCGTCGACGACGCACGCACGAACTAACGAACTAACGTACACGCACGCGCGCGCGCGCATACACGCACACACACACACACACACACACACACACACACGCGCGCGCTCACGCACGCACAAAAACACATTACCCTGTAAATGTTCTTAGAGGTACTGGCTATGTACGCACAAGTATGAGTATACGCGCGCGCGTGCGTGTGTGTGTGTGTGTGTGTGTGTGTGTGTGTGTGTGTGTGTGTGTGTGTGTGTGTGTGTGTGTGGAAAAGTGTTCAGTCACGTGTATTGGTGGGTGAGGAGAAGAGGAGTGTAATGAGGCAGGCTACATTTGTTGGGCTTCGTTGCAGGGCCTGCCTCGTTATTGTGCTCTCTCTCTCTCTCTCTCTCTCTCTCTCTCTCTCTCTCTCTCTCTCTCTCTCTCTCTCTCTCTCTCTCTCTCTCTCTCTCTCTCTCTCTCTCTCTCTCTCTCTCTCTCTCCCTCTCTCCCTCTCTCTCTCCCTCTCTCTCTCTCTCTCTCTCTCCCTCTCTCTCCCTCTCTCTCTTGGGCTTGTCTGTTGACGCGATCACGCTCGCTGACTCGTCTTCTCTCTTTTTCTCTCTTGTTTTTTTTTTCTTTACCCTTTGTCCTTCTTAGATTCCCTCTCCGATTTTATTGTCTGCCTCGTTCTGCCGCTTCTCTGTCTCTCTTCTCTCTCCTCGCTCTCTCTCCTCTCTCCCTCTCCCCTGCCTCACTCTTTCCTACCTCTCTCCTCTCCCCCCTCTCCCTCCCTCCCTCCTTCTCTCTCCTCTCCTCCCCCCTCTCCTCCCCCTCTCCCTTTCTCTCTCTCTCTCCCTCCCTCTCTCCCCTCTCCCCTCTCCCTCCCTCTTTCTCCCCTCTCCCTCCCTCCCTCCCTCTCTCTCCCCCCTTCTCTCTGCTGGACGTATGTTTGATGATGGTCCAGTGTTGTCATGTTTTATCCCAGTAATCGATACAAAATTGCTTTTGTGTTTGCGTATTTGCCCAGGTAATTATGTTGTACCGGAATGGAGCTACGTTCGTGAGGTCCCGTCTGTCTCTTTGATCTGTCTTGGCCTTGTGTGTGTGTGTGTGGGGGGCGCATATGTATGATTTATTGATGTGTTAGTGAATATTTTATGTGAAGATCCGTGTAATTATATGTTCATTAATTATTGAATTTTCTATTTTGTTTTTGCGTAGGTGTGTTTTCGTGTTTTTATTTATTTATTATTATTATAAATTAGATTATTATATTATTATTATTATTTATTCATTTATTTTTATTGCCGGCGTGTTTGTGAATACATATGCTTTACACGTACTGGGAGTGTCTCCAACTCCTCCCATCCTCCACCCTGTTCCCACTCCCTAGTCCCACTCACTCCTTATCCCCCACTCCCTAACTCCTTTTCCCTAACCCCTAATCCTTGCCCCTTATTCCCTAACCCCTAATCCTTGCCCCTTATTCCCTAACCTCTATTCCGTACCCCTCACTCTCTGCCCACACTCCCTACGCTCACTCCCTAACCCCTAATCCTTACCCTTTTCTCCCTAACATCTCCGTACTCCTCCACTCCCTACCCACCACTCCCTACTACCCACGACCTACCCCCACTCTCTACCCCACTCCCTACCTCCACTCCCTACTCCCCACTCCCTACTCTCCACTCCCTACCCCCCACTCTCTACCCCACTCCCTACCTCCACTCCCTACTCCCCACTCCCTACTCTCCACTCCTTACTTCCCACTCCCTACCTCCACTCCCTACTCCCCACTCCTTACTCCCCACTCCCTACTCTCCACTCCCTACTCTCCACTCCCTACCCCCCACTCACTACCACCCACTCTCTACCCCACTCCTTACCCCCACTCCTTACTCCCACTCTCTACCGCCCCTCCTTACCCCCACTCCATACCCCCACTCCTTACCTCCACTTCCTGCCCCCACTCACTCTCACTCCACACTACCATTGTTTAGTCTCTTTTTCTCTCTTTCCTTTTCCCCTCCCATTCTCCTTCCCCCTCCTCCCTCCCCTCCCCTCCTCCCTCCCTCCCCTCCCCTCCTCCCTCCCCCTCCTCCCTCCCCCTCCTCCCTCCCCCTCCCCTCCTCCATCCCCCTCCCTCCCCTTCCCCTCCTCCCTCCCCCTCCCCTCCTCCCTCCCTCTTTCTCCTACCTCCCTCCCCCCGTTCTCCTTCCCCCTCCTTCCTCCTTCCCCCTCCTTCCTCCTTCACTTCTTTCCTCCATCCTTCCTCCTCTCTTCCTCCTTCCTCCTCCCTTCCTCCTTCCTCCTCCCTTCCTCCTTCCTCCTCCCTTCCTTCTTCCTCCTCCCTTCCTCCTTCCTTCCTCCTTCCTCCTCCCTTCTCATCCTCTTCCTCTCCTTTCCCTCCTCGCCCTCCTCCTCCTCCTCCACTTTCTTTTCCTCCTCTTCGCCCTCCTCCTCCTCCTCCTCCTCTTCGTCATCCTTCTCTTCCCTTTCCCTCTCCTCCTCCTCCTCCTCCTTCACTTCCTCTTCAGGTTTGCTCTTGCACTGTGTGCGGCGTATAACGACGTTTCCAAGAAAGAAAGAAAAAAGAAGAAAAAGCCTCGTTCTTGGGAACGGTGCGCGGCTTGCAGTCTTTTTGTTAACAGAACGGAACGCACTTTTGTGCGCAACTGTGGACGCTGTTTACTGTCGTGGCGGCTCACAAAAGGGGCCAGATTGTCCATTGCACACGCCCTCGATTATTCGGTATTACCGGGGAGGGTTATGTCCGGAACAGGGGGCTTTTTGTCCGGGGAACTGGAGGAGGAGATTGTGTCCGGGGGCTTGTGTCCGGGATTTTTTTTTTTTTTTTTTTTTTTTTTTTTTTCGAGCGGAAAGGGGTGTAGGTGACTGTACTGGTCTTAGAGAAGCTCTTGCTTGTGTAAGCTTTTCCTCCCATTCTCCTTTCTTCTGTAGACCAAAATCCTTATGTTTACCAGAAGTGGAACCTCAATGACTGGTACTCGATCTCTAATAGACCAAAAACTCTATCTCCCATTCCCAGTCTCCCCCTCTCTCTCTCTCTCTCTCTCTCTCTCTCTCTCTCTCTCTCTCTCTCTCTCTCTCTCTCTCTCTCTCTCTCTCTCTCCAATATTCGTCGTCTCCTCTCTTTCACACTCGACACAAACATAAACGCACCATTTCTTCTCAGAGGTCGAAAAGAGGGCCCAGAGATCGTTGTCGGCTGCGATGGGGTGGCGGGTTTCCGGTGGGAGAAACCCATAGTGTGGGATGGTGCCTTTGCTGATCTGTTGTCAGGTGCGGGTCGCCCGCTTCTCGGGTTGATTGAGGTCATCGGGTTGCAGGTTGCCCCCTGTTGTTGTGGCAGTGCCAGTCTCCGGGACGGATGTCCGGAGGTCCGGGAAGAAGCCCCCGGAGACCCCCGTTCTCCGGGTATCTGTTCCTCTGTTCTCCGGACTGTTCTTCGTCTCTTGGGTCTTCACTTGTTCTTGGTTCTTAGCCTCGCCCCCCCCCCCGAAAAAATCTGTATTCAACATGCTTCTCTTCTTTTGAAGAGGTAGGAAGAAGAGGAATAGGAAGAGGAGCCACCGCAGCCGCAGGAGAGGCGGTGTTCATCGCGGTTGCGGCCTTGCGGTCTTGCGAACCTCGATCGGTTTGTGTTATCATGACCACCGCGATGGCTTGACCAGGAAGAAGACCGTAAAAGTTATTAGTAGTCAAGGCTGTGTGTGTGTGTGTGTGTGTGGTTCACTACGAGCTTTGGATCTCGTGTTGGAGTCTCGTGATCGACAGCTATTACCCTCCCGGATAAGACCTCAGAGCTCGTATATGTCCCGATCTGTGGGTAATCCTGTGACTCTCCTCTCCTCTCCTCTCTCTCTCTCTCTCTCTCTCTCTCTCTCTCTCTCTCTCTCTCTCTCTCTCTCTCTCTCTCTCTCTCTCTCTCTCTCTCTCTCTCTCTCTCTCTCTCTCTCTCTCTCTCTCTCTCTCTCTCTCTCTCTCTCTCTCTCTCTCTCTCTCTCTCTCTCTCTCTCTCTCTCTCTCTCTCTCTCTCTCTCTCTCTCTCTCACACACACACACACACACACACACACACACACACAGGCACGCACGCACGCGCGCTACCCCTAGCCCACCAGAGTTGAGTGCCAGCTTGCAGTGCTGTGATACTTTTCCGTCCTGGGTGGGAATCGAACTCAGATCGTTGCATTAGCGGTCGAGCATGGTCCCACCGGCAAACAGTTTGCGTGTGTGTGTGTGTATGTGTGTGTGTGTGTGTGTGTGTGTGTGTGTGTGTGTGTGTGTGTGTGTAAGCCTGTTGATGCGTGCTTGCTTTTGCGCGTGCTATAAGCTTAAGCTTTCAAGCGTGTCTTTGTTTACTTGTATATAAAATTGCTTCACTTCCGGCCGTCGGTATACGGTATGTGATGTGCCTTTGTGTGTGTGTGTGTGTGTGTTTGGTACACAAGTGTATGGAGTTCAACATGTAGATGTAGTACACTATGTTATATGATTGGACGAGGGGAGCAGGCTAGGTAGTTTGGGAGGGAATATGGACGGGGCGGGGGGGATATGGACGGGGCGGGGGATATATGGACGAGACGGGGGAGGGGGTGGTTAGGGTAGTTAGGGGGTGAAGTCGGTAGAAAAGCCGGAAGAAATATTCGTGGCCATTTTTCTGGCTTTCTCCCTGGAAACCCCTTTCCAGATTTCTTTCTCGTTTTATTTGATTGCTCATAAAGTTCGAGTTGAGAAGCGGCGTTGCCCGCCGGGGGGCTGCAGCGGGGCTGGAGGGGGGGAAAAGGCGGCGGCAGCCTCAAAGCCCCGTTGCCCCTTTTTCTGGAAACCGTAATTGGCGTGGCTTTAGTGAATGGAATGGAGGACTGGAATTGGGGGTCCTGTGATTCGCCGAATTTGGGCTGATGCCGAAATGGAATTGGATTGACGTGGGGGGAGAGGGGGAGGGAGGTGGCAAGGGGGGCAAAGTAGAGCAAATGTACCCAATTTAGAAGATCTGATTGCTGCTTTTGTCATTCGGAATTGGCTGCTAATTGGTATAATGTATGAGTTTTTTTTTTTTTTTTTTTTGTGCTACCGAGGGAAGAGAGAGAACGGGGATGAATGAAATCGCCTGGCGATAGGCAATTTTTAAGGAAAAGTACCCCACGGTACGGAAGATAATAACCGAGATCATTTGTGTTATTGTTGTTTTTGTTAAATAACTCGGTACACACGAGTTAGAAAAAAGGAAAAAAAATACGAACAACAGAACCAGACCTTGGAAGTTTTCATATGCTGGATCCAGAACAAATAAATGAATAAATAAATAGATAAACATATAAATAAACAACAAACAAACGAATTGCCAGATGAAACAGCATATTAGATTCCCCCATGGCGATGGGGTAAGACGGAATACATTTTCAGAATACTTTCGTATTCTATCCCTCGATCTCTCGCCCCAGACAGCCACTGGGAAGAGTGTCTGGGGGAGACGGACACGTACTGGGGTCTGGGGTCTGGGGGAGGATTCGAAGGCAGGACCACAGAGGTCCCTTTTCCCCTCCAGACCCTCCAGACAAAGGGAAGGGAATTGGCTAATCGGGGCTCAAATGAGGAGGAGATGGAGGAGGAGGTGGTGGTGGTACTGGATCAGGGATTAAATCCCCTGAGGAGTTGGAGACTGACAGGTGATTGAAGACGACAAAGAGGAAGAAAAAGAAGAAAAGGAGGAAGAAAAAGAAAACGAAGAGAATGAAGAAGAAGAGGAGGAGGAGAGTAAGTTCTTATAAGACAGAGGGAACCCCCGTGCATAGTCCACGTGAGGGAAGAGCCGGGGCCCCACTTGGCGGGACCTCCATGCAGGAAGAGGAGGAGGAAGAGGACGACTGGTGGAGGGCAGGAGAGGTAGGAGATGACGATGAGGAGGAAGAGGAGGTGGAGGAGGAGGAGGACGACTGGTGGATGGCAGGAGAGGTAGGAAATGACGATGAGGAGGAAGAGGAGGAGGAGGAGGAAGAGGTGGAGGAGAAGGAGGACGACTGGTGGAGGGCAGGAGAGGTAGGAGATGACGATAAGGAGGAGGAGGAGGGGGAGAGGACTTGCGGACGGCAGGAGAGGTGGGAGATGAAGAGGAGGAGGAGGAAAAGCGGAGAGCCTGAGCGTAACGGGACTCGGGGCCGCGTAGGCGCGGCAGCTCAGCCGCAACACTTCCTCCTCCTCCTCGTACTAGTACTCCTCCTACTCTTCCTCCGACTCCAACAACTCCTATTCCTCCACCTCAGACTCCTACTCCCACTCTTCCCACTCCCATTCCTACTCCCCACTCCGACTCGAACTCCTCTTTTCCCTGCCTCTCCTTTTTTCTCTTCCCCTTCCACCTCCTCTTCCTCTTTCCATTATCCCTTTTTTTCTTCCTCACCATCTCTTCCCTCTCTTCCACCTTCACTTGCTTCTTTCCACTTCCTACTACTTTTTTCTCCACCTCCTCCTCCACCTCCACCACCATTTCTCTTTCCTCTTCTTTCAGCATCTCTTCTCCCTTTTCGCTCTGCTGATCCTCCTCCTCCTCCTCCTCCTCCTCCTCCTCCTCCTCCTCCTCCTGCATCTACCAGAAATGGCCCTTATTGCAGGGGCATAAGTGGAGCATTACCTTCCCAAACCTCCTCTTTTTCTTCCCTTAACCTCCTTTCACATACCCTTCCCTTTCCCTTCCCTTTCCCTTCCCTTTCCCTTCCCTTTCCCTTCTCTTTCCTTTCCCTTCCTTTACCATTCCCTTTCCCTTCCCTTCCCTTTCCCTTCCCCTTCCCCTTCCCCTCCCTTTTCTCCTTCGTCCCCTTTCCTTTCTTCCTTCCCTTCCTCCTTTACCCCATATAACTTCTTCCTTCTCCCTCCGTTCCTCCTTTGTTATCATTTAACCTTCCCCATCTCATCCTCCTTCCCCCTTCCCCTCATCGGACATTGTCACCTGGAATTATGTTTACGTCGTGACGTCACCAGATGTCTCACCAGATAACCCCGCTAAAGAAGTCATTGTCCTCTGATAACAACCCCGTTATAACGACTCCACCGGTAACTGTGGGTAACGAAACGACCGGTTACCGTCGGTAATGATCCAAAAGACCGGTAACCGCGGATAACATCGAGTAACCGCAAGTAAACGGTAATCGTGGGTAACCACAGGTAACGTCCGGTACTGACATGTAATGGGTAACCATGGTAATATCGAGTAACCGCAAGTAACCAACGGTAATCTTGGTAACCAAATGTAACGTCCGGTACCCACATGTAACGGGTAACCACGGGTAACATCGAGTAACCGCAAGTAACCCTCTCCCGGTAACCGTGGGTAATTTACGAAACGAGCGGCAGCACCTGGTAATAGCGGGACCGGTAACCGAGTAACTGGGTCGTAGACCGTCCGGGTTCTGGCAGTCGTCCCGGTAGGTACCGGTTAGCCTGTATGGAATCAGTTTGGTTTTATTATTTTCATTATAATCATCATTATTATATATCATTGTTATTATTAGTATTGATGATTTGCATTATTATTATTATTATTATTATTATTATTATTATTATTATTATTATTGTCATTATTGTTATAATTGCAGTTGTTATAGTTCCATACTACCTTTTCCCCCTCCTCCCCTTCCTCCCTTACCTTCCTTCCCTTCCTTTCCCTCCTATCCTACCCACACCTTCTCCTTCACTCTCCCTCCTTCCCCTTCACTCTCCCTCCTTCCCCTTCCTCAGCTCCCTCCCACCTCCCCACCCCTCCTTCCCCTTCCTCAACTCCCTCCCCCCTCCCCACCCCTCCTCTTCCCCACTCTTCCTCCCCCTTCTTTCCTTTCCTACCACCCCTCCTTCCTCTCCTCCTTCCCCATTCTTCCTCCTTTACACCACCATCTTTCCTCCCCATCCTAACTCTTCTCTCCCGCCCTCCTCTTCCTCCCCGTCCTCCTACTCCTCATCCTACTCCCCGTCCTCCTCCTCCTCCCCGTCGTCGTCCTCCTCATCCTACTCCTCCTCCTCCTCCCCGTCGTCCTCCTCCCTGTCGTCCTCCTCCCTGTCGTCCTTCTCCTTCCCGTCCTCCTCCTAATCCTTCCCGTCCTCCTCCTCCTAATCCTACCCGTCCTCCTCCTCCTCCTCCTGCCCGTCCTCCCACACTCCTGCAATCTCTCCCACTGATCGCGTCGCGTCCCCAGGAAGTCGGCGAGTCGTTGACCCCCGTCCTCCTCCTCCTCTTCGTCGTCGTCACTGTGACGAACTTTATGGTTTTCTTTCTGGCTAACAACAGATGATGTGCTGGTGAAGGGAAAGGAAAGGGGGAGGGGAAGGGGGAGATAAGGGAAGGGAAGTAAAGAGGGTAGGGAAAGGAAGGGGAGGAAGTGAAGGGGAGGGAAGGGAAGAGGAAATGTAGGGAAGGGAAACAGCACAAATATCTCCAGGTCGTATCTTTACGACTAGATCGTTGATCTCCTACGATGTCGTAACAGACTTAGTCATATTGTACATATTTCGACGTAAATACGACGATGGCCATTGTAGTACTTAAAAGTGAATTGTGCGTTGTCTTCTTCATAGTGTGATAAACTGTTGAGTTGTTATGTTCAGATGTTCAGTGATAATTTCTATACAATTCACATACAGGCTATATTTTCTTTGATTGTGTGTGTGGTGTGTGTGCGTGCGTGCGTGTGTGTACTTGTGCCCATGTATGTATTGTAAATTGCAATCTTGTTCAGGTGGAACGGTGTTTGAACAAGTTAAGTGGATGAATGTGGATCTAACTCCGTTGCAAGTGGATTCTGAACATATCTGAGCAGGTTTGGTTGAAGGTCACTGTAAAAGGTTCGTCTTTAAGGTACACAAACGGGCGAGGCGGAGAGGTGAAGGTCGCTATAAAGGGGTTGACCTGACTCGTGACGTCATGTCGTTCTCAAATTTGAATTCTTCAAGTCGAAGAGTTTTAACCAAAAATATTAATTAAGAAAATTTGATAAATAAGATCAAATTAATTGGAGGTAGTTTAAATAATGTATAAACGTAAGTGGGACTAAGAATGAAAAATAAAATAAAATTATTGTTGAAATCACTTGTTTTGACAGAAGAAGTATTAAACTTTGCCAAAATGCTGATAAAGGATTGAGATGAAAGTAGATGATGTATTACATGTGGCTACAGACACACACACACACACACACACACACACACACACACACACACACACACGAGGGAAAGTATCACCTAGTAGTGATGGTTAAGGTGTCACTGGTGTGTCGGATTTTGTGTTCCGTGATGGCACTCTGTGACACCAGATTGGCTCACTGGCTCGCTTCGCTTTGCTTCATCACGCTTCGGCTAGCTTCGCTTCGGTTAGCTTGGCGCTGAGAATTATGATAATGATTGGTTGCAGCAGCAGTGGTAGTAATAGTTGTCGTAGTTGTAGTAATAGGTGTGATGTAAATAGGTTAGGTTAGGTTAGCTTAGCTTTTCTTCCGTGGAGAAACTAGTCGAATTGTGGATCAATGACATGAATAAATGGATAAATAAAAAGATAAATGAATAGATCAATGAAATAAAAGGAAAATAAAATAGAATGGAAATAGATCCGAATTTGTCACGAAAAATAGATGAAAAATTATAGAATAAAAAGAAAAAAGAAAGAAAATGCGAATTTGTCACACGTGGCACATGCATCATTTTTCCAAACTCTCCAGAAAAAAAGAATAAGAAAAGAAAAAGTTAAAAAAAAAAAAAAACTTCAGAGAAAAAGAAAGAATAAGAAAAGAAAAAGTTAAAAGAAAAGAAAAAAAAAAATGGCTGCCGGCACAGCGGAAGGCGAAAGGGAGCTGGCGTTTCCTGAATGGCCCGCGGGCCGGGCCCCGAGGCCCGTGAAACTTTTCTAATGATGGAGCCGAGTTTTCACCCCTTTGTCCCGAGTTGCTCAGCACGGATTCAAGTTGAGGATCCGAGTTCGAGTCTACTCGAAGGTGGTGGGTCTCTCCTAACACTCGCTGATTGTGAATTCGAATGACAAGAAATAGAACATCGAGAAGTTTAACCTGGGCGTAGTTTATCGTTCACTCAACAGATGGCGTTTTTTTTTTTCTTTTTTTTTTTTTAATGGCGTGAAATTTGAATGACGTCAGTATGAATGGACACTGGACGCTCGTCCATTTAAAAAAAATGCAGATATGGACTGAAACTAGTGAAGCGTAATGTCAACATATTGTGTACTGCTCGCGCGTTTTTTTCCCTTCCAATAAGTGATATTTTGTTGTTTTTGTCACCTGTGTCGATAGTTTGGGGCCAATTTATTTTGGAGGGCAAGCTTGTACGGGGGCCCAGGGCGTCTCTGGTGGTGGTGGTTGAGGTAGGCAAGCAGGCAGATAGGGTGGAGCAGTATGTGACTACCATATATGGAAGTCCAGATGCCGCGCCTTGTTTCCACCATATATATATATGTATATATATATATATATATTTATATATATATATATATCACACACACACACACACACACACACACACACACACACACACGACTCGGTGGCGTAGTTGGTAGAGCACTGAGCTGCCACAATAGTGGCCCGCAGCTCATGGTTCGAATCCTGCCCAGGGCCGAAATTATTTCGGTACCGCTGCGCTTCGGGTCGTTACTCTGACTCTCGTGGGCGGGGAGTTGGGTGTGTGTGTGTGTGTGTGCAAGGTCATAGCATTACCCATAGATCGGACCTACGAGCTCTGAGCTCTCTTCCAGGAGGGAAATAGCTGTCGATCACGTGTCCAACACGTGATCCAAAGACCAAGTGAAAGTGAATACACATACACAGGAAGTGGGATGATGGGATCGTGAATTCGAGTTTAATCCTGACTGGTTTCACAAACGCAATATTGCTATAAGAAACGATCTTTGCGGAACTAGTCAGGAATAAATTCGGATGACAACTTCTGTCTTTCCTCTTCTCATCCTTGTCAAGTTGCCAGAATATCTCAAAATTATAGTTGCGTGTGTTTGTGTGTGTGAGTGAGTGATTCACCATGGTCTTGGATCACGTCTTGGACTCGTGATCGACAGCTATTTCCCTCCCAGAAGAGAGCTCAGAGCTCATATATGACCGATCTATGGGTAATGCTGTGATCTTACACACACACACACACACACACACACACACACACACACACACACACACACACACACACACACCGAACTCCCCGCCCACGAGAGTTGGAATAACAACCCGCAGCGCTGAGATACTGAAATTACTTCAGCCCTGGAGGGGATTCGAACCCGGACCGCCGTAGTGGCAGCCAGGAACTCTACCAACCGCGCCATCGAGTCGTGTGTTTGTGTTTGTGTTGAAGTGTTTCCTCTCCCTCCATCTCCATTCTTAGATGACTCTCGTTATGTTAATCTTGTCCAGAGCCACTCTAACCACAAGGGCCGAGGTTGACCTTTGACCCGCGACTGGCGCCGCCCCACCCTCCTGGCACTCAGGCGTGGCACTACGTGGCACCACGGCACACCACATTATACCTCACCACACATCATACCATATAATACAGTATCATACCACGCTTCGTGCCGCATCACACACCGTATCACGTCACTCATTACATCACATCACTCATCACACCACACCACATATCACACGTTATACACTCACATCACATCACACCATATCACCCATCACGTCACATTAATCACACTAGACCACACCACACTACACAGGAATGTCTCGTCTTCCTCCCCTTCCTCCTCCTCCTTCTCCTCCTCCTTCTCCTCCTCCTCATTCCTTCTTCCTCCCTTCCTCCTTCCTTCTTCCTCCCTTCCTCCTCCCTTCCTCCTTCCTTCTTCCTCCCTTCCTCCCTTCCTCCTGCCTTCTTCCTCCCCTCTTCCTCCCTTCCTCCTCCTTCCTTTTTTTCTCCTCTTTTTTCCTCCTCTTCTTCCTCATGTTCCTCCTCCTCGTTTTCTTCCTCCTCTTCCTCCTTCTTCCTCCTCCTTCTTCCTCTTCCTCCTCTTTGTCCACCTTCCATCTCCTCCTCTTCGTCCTCCTCCTCGTCCTCCTCCGATTTGATCCCCTCTGCCGTGTTTCTTGTCACCTTATCGGGAAGAGCCAAGCGGTGCCAACCAGGCACACAGACTCCCCCCACCTTCCCCCTCCCTCCCAGACACTCTCCAGACATCGTCGTCCCCCCTTCCCCCTCTCCCCTTTCCCCCTCTCATCCTCTCATCCTCCCCCCTCTCACCCTCGCCAGACTAGCCAGAAGCTCTCTTGACCCTATATAAGGGAGTGCCACTCCTTTCCTTTCCCCCAATTCTCGGCTGAATGAAATCGCCTGGCGACAGGCAGAATCAAGTGTGGGCGTGTTGGTACCAACACGACAGATGCTCTCGCTCCTCCTCTATATATATGTCTATCTCTTTCTTTCTGTCTCTCTCTCCCTCCCCTCTATCTTTCTCTCTCTCCCTCTCCCTCCTCTCTCGTTCAACAGCCAGAAGCTTCTTTGAACTAGATTAAGTCGCCCGACAAAGTAGTTAAATGTCGCGAAGGGGTTTATAGAGCTCGTGATAGGATTAAATCGTAGAAAGGGACACTAAGGTTGTATTCAACCCCTTTGCGGTCCCTGGAAGTTTACCCGCAGCCCCAATGTAACCGCCCACGGCCAACGGTTCATACCGTGAGTCTCTCCGGGGAGATCTTTTGTGTCATCAAGTGAAATAAAATAACCTGTCAGCAGCCAGAATAAAGATGAAAAAGGTCTTCTGGTGGGGAAGAAGTGGACTTGGTTGAAGTAACCAACCAATCTTGTTCTAAATATTTATTCCCCAAGCTCACGTCTTTCCCAGTCTCACTTCTTATCCAGTCTCACGCCTTACTCAACCTCACGTCTTCTTCAGTCTCGGGACTTTTACGTTTTCCCCAGTCTCACGTCTTACCCAATCCCTTTCCTTCCCCCAGTCCCTTTTCCTCCCTAGTCTCACTCCTTCCGCCTTCCCCAATTTCTCTCCTTCCTCTCTCCCCAATTTCTCTCCTTCCTCCCTCCCAAATTTATCTCCTTCCTCCTTCCCCAATCTCACTCCTTCCGCCTTCCCCAATCCCTTTTCTTCCCCACTCTCACGCCTACCGCCTTCCCCAATTTTACTCCTTCCGCCTTCCTCAATCTCACGTCTTCCGCCTTCACCAGTCTCCTTCCTTTCCCAGTCCCGTCCCTTATAGCGCCTCATGTACACGTCTGCCTTGATTTATCTCTGGACAAATCCTGTCGCGTCTTCACGACTGTCTGTCTGTCTGTCTGTTTGAGCACCTCTCGCGTACCTCATAGTCTCCCAGTCTTGCCTCCTCTCTCTGCCTCTGTCCGTCTGTTTGTCTGTATGTTTGTGTACCTCTCGGTCGCCAGTCTCATTATGCCTCTAGATCCTTTGTCTGCGTGTACAAACATTTTTCCTACCGAGGGATGCAACACAGGGGTTAATAAAATCGTCTGACGGCAGCAAGGATGAAAATGTAAAATGTCACCCGGCACGGGAGGGGGATGATGTCTGTGTCCACTCAATACTGTGGCGTTCTTGCGGTGCCATTTTGTAATGGCACTGCCACACGCACAGCTGTTTGGTGCCACGCTGGCACTCCAACTGACCGACTCTCTGAGTCACCACGGTCCTGGATCACGTGTTAGACGCGTGACCGACAGCTGTTCCCCTCCCTAATGAGAGCTTTGAGTCACCATGGCCTTGAATCACGTGTTGGACTTGTGATTGACAGCTATTACCCTACCGGATGAGAGTCTAGAACTCATATATGGCCCGACCTATTGGTAATGCTGTGCCTTACACGCACACGCACACACACACACACACACACACACACACACACACACACACACACACACACACACACAACTGCTTGCCCACGAGAACTGGAGTGCCGGCTTGCAATGCAGCGATACTGGGCGGGAATCGGCCTCAGACTGATGGATTAGTGGTTACGAAAGGTACCACAGTGCTGTCGAGCCTGTGTGTGTGTGTATGTGTGTGTGTGTGTGTGCGCGCGCGTGCATGCTTTTACACATAAGCGAAGGTCGTATACAAGGAAGAAGGCTACATGTAAAGCAAACCACATATTCGTGAAGTAACGACAAGACGAGGCGTTACATGAGATGTGACATTTGTTCACTCGACGTCTTCACCAATGCCTAGCATCTCACCTTAAAGTCTTCGTTCTGGCTAAGCCCAGACGATTCTGTTCAGTATCGTGATGTTCATCTGGGCACCAGAGGGTTGAAACGATGTCACACACACACACACACACACACACACACACACACACACACACACACGCAACTTTCATTCATGAAAGTATGTAATATTTGTCTATCACGAGTTCAGGACTTGATCCAAGACTACGAGTATGATGAGTCACACACACACACACACACACACACACACACACACACACACACACACACACACACACACACACACACACACACACACACACACACACACACACACACACACACACACACACACACACACACACACACACACACACACACACACACACACACACACACACACACACACACACACACACACACACACACACACACACACACACACACACACACACACACACACACACACACACACACACACACACACATGGGCGCGCACGCGTATTCGTTGTGGTATTCCATATCAACGTGCGTAAGAATCGATCTGTGCTCTCGTCCCACATAACTTTGGACCGAGTGTTGCATGAGCAACACCGCCAAGGCTTTGCATGCTAATGACCTCGCGTGTCCGAAAGCAACCGAGCAAGCAAGCAAGCAAGCAAGCATTCCCACGGCCTTGACTGTCACGACCTTGGGTGCCAGATATGGCACTGCCCGGCAGCTTTGAGTGCCAGTGCACTGGCGCCGGGACAGTGTCTTTTATGTGGCCCGTGGAATGGTGCCTGTGTGTGTGCGTGCGTGCGTGCGTGTGTGTGTGTGTGTGTGTGATTCACCATGGTTTTTGGATCACGTGTTGGACTCGTGGTCGACAGCTATTATCCTCCCGGAAGAGAGCAGAGTTCAGTGTGTGTGTGTGTGTGTAATTCACCATGGTCTTTGGATCACGTGCTGGACTCGTGATCGACAGCTATTTCCCTCCCGTAAGAGAGCTCAGAGTTCGTATATGACCTATCTATGGGTAATGATGTGACCTTACACCCACACACCCCCAACTCCCCGCCCACGAGAGTTGGAGTAACGACTCGCAGGACAGCGATAAATTATTTCGGCCCTGGGCGGGATTCGAATCCAGACCTCTGTAGTGGCAGCCTGGAACTCTACCAACTGCGCCACGAGTTGTGTGTGTGTGTGTGTATTCACCTTGGTCTTTGGATCACGTGTTGGACTCGTGATCGACAGCTATTTCCCTCCCGGAAGAGAGATCAGAGCTCGTATGGCCGATCTATGGGTAATGCTATGACCTTACACACACACACACACACCCAACTCCCCGCCCACGAGAGTCAGAGTAACGACCCGAAGCGCAGCGATACCGAAATAATTTCGGCCCTGGGCAGGATTCGAACCAGTTACTGCGAGCACCACCGTGCTGGCAGTCCAGCGCTCTACCAACCGCGCCACCAAGTGTGTGTGCATGTGCGTGTGTGTGTGTGTGCATGCCTGTGGGGGTGCTGAGGGGGACTGCTTTCGTGTATAAAACGTTCGGGTATTTAGACCGACTGTGTGCATGTTTAGGACATAGTTATTTGTATAGGACGAAGCTTTGGCCGTAAACGGCGCACGTAAGTATGCGTGTATAACACGCACGTTTGCTTCTATAATACGAACGTTTGCGTGTAGAAGATGCACGTTTGCAGGTATAAAGCGTGTTTACGTATACAAGATGAGCGTATGTCTGTATAAGCCGAACGTATGCGTCCCAGAAGTTTTTGATTACAAGATCGTCTTTCGTACTGAAGAATCCGTTTGTGTGTTGGACCTCCATTAGCGTCCAAGGTTTCTTTGTTTTGGTGACACACTTCATTGATTTTATCCTGGCTATGAACAGTTGAATTTATTCATATCAAAAAGGCGGACTTCAGCCTGAAATGCGTCTTAGAAGGTCGAGACCCCGTCGCCTCAGATTCAGCCACTTGGAATCGCCTGCCGTTAGTCAGAATAAAATCAATCAATGTCATCGTGCGTGCAAGGTCATTCGTGGGAGCCGCCCAAGCCTAAGACGCCCATGGGCGTCAAAGGCATCGATGGAGCGTGGGCGGCGGCCCTTCCGGGTTCCAGTGATTGATTCATCTTCAACATCCCCCCCTCGCCCCCTTAGCCTAACCCCCCCTTCCCCCATACCTTCTTCACATCTTCATCCCATCCTTTCTGGTCCGATCCAATTTTCTTTTCTTCTACGAAAGTTTTATGATTTCGAATTTCTAAATCGATAGGCTGTACATAATCTCTATCAAGTGTCCAGTCAATCAATCAATCAAGCAGCCCTCCTGAATCCAGTGCTGGACAGCTGCCTCAACCAACCTCTCCCACGAGTCTCGCGAATGCGCCAACCTCTTTGCCACGTCACTCCTGCAAACTTCTTTGACTCTACTCCCCCTACGTCAAATGTGTTGCTCCAACGTCTTGCCACGTTACTCCTGCAAATTTCTCTCCACCTTTTATGACGTTACGATCATCGTAACCACGCTACGATGTGGTCCGAGGAGGAGGAGAAAGAGGAGGAGGACTTGTTTTCTTGGTAGGAGGAAGAGTCCGGGATTGTGTGGTTTTGTCCTCCGGATCATTTGTCCCCTGTTCCGGGGTTATTGATGGTTGCAAGACATGCCTCTGGCCCCGGGGAGGTAGAAGGGGGTGGGGGTGGGGGGTGTCCTTTCTTATGTGTGCACGCTAATTTATTTTTGTTTTATGCAATTATACGTATATTTTTCAGTCCCTTTTTCCTTGTTGTAGAGATTTATAGGTTTATTTTACTTTTATTTGTTTATTTAATGTATTTACTTTTTTCCTTTTTTCATTTATTGATTTATGCATTTATGTAATTTGACTATTTTTATTTATATTTGTTTTTAATTCTATTAGTATATTTTATTTATGCATTGATTTATATATTTGTTTATTGATTTATTTGTTTATTTTCTGATGCAAAGGCCTCTTGCGGAGTGCCACAAGGCTCTTAGATGTGAACTCCACCCTTGTGCCCTTCCTCTCTCGCCCTTAGCGACCCCTCCCTTCCCTTACCCTTTTACCTTGCCCCTTCACCTTGCCCCTTTACCTTGCCCCTTCTCCTTGCCCCTTCTCCTTACCCCTTCTCCTTGCCCCTTCTCCGTGCCCCTTCACTTAGCCCCTTCACCTTGCCCCTTCTCCTTGCCCCTTCACCTTACCCCTTCTTGCCCCTTCACCTTGCCCCAACCCCCGTCACCTTTTCGTGCTCCAGCTCCCCCCCCCTTGGTCTTTTCATTGCCCCTAATCTCGACTCCATCCTTTGTCCCCATACCTTCCACCGACCAAGATCTGTTGTCCCTTCTTCTTCCCTTCAGTCTTCCTCATCCTCCCTTCACCTTCCCTTCATCTTCCCTTTAGTCTTCCTTCATCCTCCCTTCACCTTCCCTTCATCTTCCCTTTAGTCTTCCTTCATCCTCCCTTCATCTTTCTTTCATCCTCCCTTCATTCTTCCTTCATCCCTACAGCTTACCTCACCTTCCCTTCATCTCCCCTTCACCCCCTTTCACCCTCCCTTCAGTCTGTCTCTCTTCAGGCCCCCCTCACCCTCCTTTCACACCGCCTCCCTTCATCTTCCCTTCATCCTCCCTTCACACTCCATTCACACTTCATTCACACTTCCTTCATCGTCCCACCTCTCTTCACCCTGCCTCCCTTCACCCTCCCTTCACCCTGTCTCCCTTCACCTATTTCGCGTGGTAGTGATAGTTGTTGCATGGTATAGTCATCAGATCGGATGGGCGCGTCTCGCCAAGGCTCTCTGTCTGTCTGTCTGCCTGCCTGTCTGCCTGTCTGCCTGTCTAGGTCTTGTCTGTATTAGCGGAATTCCCAAATTCAGCTGTGTTAGTCTCAAATTGATTTCCGTGTTTTTTCAGTCTCTCTCTTTCTCTGTCTCCATATCTATCTCCTCTCTCTGTCACTATCTCTCACTATCTCTCACTCTCTACCTCTATCTTATCGCTCTCTGTCACTATCTCTCACTCTCTATCCCTATCTCCTCACTCTAGCTCATCTCTCGCTCTCTCTCTCTCTGTCACTATATCTTTCTCCTCTCTGTCACTATATCTACTCACTATCTCCTCTCTCCTCCCTCTCTCTCTCTTTCTCTTTCCCTCTCTCTATCTATCTTCTCTCTCTCACTCTCTCCCCTCTCTCGGGCACGCTTTATACTTCAGCTGGTATATTGTTGGACGTTTCCGTGTGGATTTCATGGCCTCATATACGCAATGTGTTGCGTATTACACTCTCATATTGAGGCTGGAACGCGCGCGACGGAGCGTGTAGCGTATGACACCCCGTCCCCCGAATTCGAAATCCACATTGTAAACAGTGTTGGCTTTGCGTTGTTTCCTGAAACGAATTTTTAGACGTCGGTAATGTTGGTATTGTTTTGCGCCTTCTCATTCTCCCCCCCCCTTTTTTTGTGGGGGGCCTCCCCCCTCCCACCTTTCACCCTCCCCCTTCCCCCTCCCCCTTCCCCCATTCCTGATGTTTTTTTTTTTTGTTTTGTTTTTTTACTTTTATTTATTCGTTTATTTTATTATTATCGTTATTGTTTTGTTTATTACATTTTATTTATTTATTTTATTTGTTTTATATTCATTTGGTTTTTATATTATTTTTTCCTGTGTTTATGGTAATTTTTCCTAGAATTAATGTGGACAGCATTAGCATATCTATATTAGATAATAATATGTTGAAGAGATAACTCTTAAGCAAATGAATATTATCAAGATCCCAATATATGGGTTGTTTTTTATCGTTGTGTTAACATTTTGAAGTAATGATTAATACTAGTAATTACCAGTAATGATCATTGCTAATGTTATAGCTCTTGTCAGATATGATGGTTTGAGGAAAATCATTATGAAATATTATCAATTTATTTATCAATTTATTTATTTTCTCTTTAAGCTTGTTTAATATTGGACGATTTGGAATAAATGTCTAAAACATTCTAGCTAAATGTTGTGCCATTCTAGAAAACTGAAACCCTTTTCTAGATCAACATTTTCACTTTTAAATTTCTTTTGTTTCAGGTAAGTTCACACGGATCCGGTGAGCAGGGTCTACGTCAGCGTGAGTTTTGGGGCCAGTGCCCGAGATCGTTTCCCAACACTGTGGCTTGTTAATTGATTTACTTAATCTGCATCTTTTACTAAACGAGTCCCAGTTGCTGTGTCTTGGTTAAGTTGGGGGTTACATGCGGGGGGTGGGAGAGGGGGAGGGGGGATGCAGTTAATTTTGGCCAAATTGCTCAATTTTCGAAAAATGTTTTTTGAAATGGAGAAGAAAAAATGCAGCGACGCAATTTAAGACAGAAGCATGACTGTGTAGATGTATGCAAATAGGAATGGTAACTTTTTCATTTAATTGTGTTTGAATGCAAACATGGAAACGTGGATATACGAAAATGAAATTGAAACTCCCAGGACAGTAATATTTGTGTGCATGTGTGTATGTGTGTGTGTGTGTGTGTGTGTGATTCACCATGGTCATATACGAGCTCAGAGCTCGTATATGACCGATCTGTGGGTAATGCTGTGACCTTACACGCACCCCCAGATTCACAGCCCACGAGAGTTGGAGTAACGACTCGCAGCGCAGTGATACTGAAATATTTCAGTCCAGAGCGGGGTTCGAAACCGGGCCGCTGTAGCGGCCGCGAATGCTACAACTGCGCCATCGAGTGTATGTGTGTGTGTGTGTGTGTGTGTGTGTGTGTGTGTCCCCTTGTATGTAATGATACGAGGCATATTTCCAAGTATACTGCATACACAAGGTGTGTGTTGATATGTACACTTGTATATGCTCATTCCACATGGATAGAAGCGCTGTTAAACTAGTCCATATGCTCATTCTGGGGCACCCTTGTTCGCAGATACGCGCATGCACACACGGACCGGGTCATTAGGAGCCATCTCCCCCTCCCCTCGTCACCCATTTTGAGTTTACGGATTCTGTTCCAGGACCAAAGTTTCAAGAGAAACTGGAATGACAAAGACGAGGGGGAGGAGGAGGGAACTTTAGAGAAAATGAATGTTGCTTGGTTTGAGGAGGGGCAGGAGGAGGAGGGGAGGAGGAGGGGGGGAGGAAGAGGAGGAGGAGGAGGCGAAGAGGGGTGATGGTTATGGAGATGGCGCACGAGAAAAAATAAGGAAGAGGAGGTGAAGGTGAAAGGTGGAAAGAAGAGGAGGAGGAGAAAGGGTGGGAGGAGGAGGAGGAGTGCAGGGAGGAGGAGGAGGAGGAGAGAAGGGTAGATGGGAGAGGAGGAGGAGCAGAGGAGGAGGGGCGGGATGAGAATGAGGAGGAGGAGGAGGGGTGGGGAAAGGAGGTAGGTGGGGAGAGGAGAAAAGGAGGAGGTAGGTGGGGAGACGAGGAGAAGGAGGAGGAGGAGTGGGAAGAGGAGGAGGAAGAGGAAGAGAGGGTGGGGAGAGAAAGAGGAGGAGGAGTTTGAAGAGGGGGAGGACAGGAAACAAATGTGTGATGACAAAGTTTGCTAGAAGGAAGTTTATTATTCGGTGTTTGAGCAGAAGAAGCGTCATCTTCGTCGTCGTCGTCAGCGCCTCCTACGGAACGGAGGGGGAGGGTGGAGGAGAGAGGGGGGCGATGTCGGGACGACCTCCACGAAGGAGACGTCGGGCGCCACGTACAGAGGCTACGAGAGATCGGGAATTGACCTACCTACGAGCTCTGGGCTCTCGTCTGGTTAAGTAGTAGCTCTTGATCACGAGTCGAGCACGTTTTTTGTTTTTTTTTGGGGGGGAAGAAGTAAACATTTCTCTCTTTTCTCCCTCTTTCTCTATCTCTCTTCTCTCTCTTCTCTCCTCTTTGTGTGACCGGAGGGTAATAACTGTCGATCACGAGTCCAGCACATGATTCAAGACACACACGCGCGGGCGGGCGCGCGCGCGCACACACACACACACACACACACACACACACACACACACACACACACACACACACACACACACACACACACACACACACACACACACACACACACACACACACACACACACACACACACACACACACACACACACACACACATAGGAGGTCTTGGGAAAGCCCCACAGATCAACTGTGGATAGAGAGTGATTGGTTGATTGATTGAATTGTTTGATTGCGTCCCAATCAAGCGACGCCAACGGGGATCTGAAGGATCATTGGGGGGATGGGAGGGGGGACTTACCGGGATCTGTCCCTCGCGGAGTTGTGGTGGGCTGGTGGTGGAGGTGAATATAAGAATGAAGGAGACTGCAAGAGACCAGAAGGCCTACACTAGGTGGTTCCATGTCGACTCGTCTTCTGGAGTTTGTGGGATTGATGGAGGTTGACAAAGTGGAAGAGCCGAAACTCAGGTCAGTTGTCCAGATTTATTATTATTGTTATTATTATTAATGCGTTTTGCTTAATTGATTAATAATAATAATAATAGTTATAATAATAATAATGAGGAAGCTCGCTGGCTGAGCGGGTTAGGGTGTCGTTACTTGCGGCGAAGGTCGAGGGGATGGCGGTTCGAATCCTGCCACCGGCGAAGTTGAACCAAGGGCCTGGCTCGTTAAATTCCACTCTACAAAGTCCTCTGTGAAGGGCACCGTCCTAGCCTTCCGATAGTGGGGAGTTTGTGACGTTAAACCATATCATCATAATCATTAATCAACTAATTTATTTATTTATTTATTTTTTAGGGGTCCGGGAGGGTGTTGACCTCAAAACAGCTGCGCGCGTCCTAAAATGCTTTTCAGGAAAATTTTCTCTAATTGCCAAGATTTCCCTGCAAGTTCTCGTGAATTGCCGGAAATTTGCTCCTGATTGTACCCAGGAAGTCGAAGAAATGGGGGACTGGGGGGAGACCTGGGGGGTGGGGGAAGGGAAGGGAAGGGGGGAGTAGATATTGGGAGGAGGGGGAAGCCAGTAAGATGAATAAAATCGACTGACGGCAGTCATGATAGATGGACAAGTGCCACCCGGCATGGAAGGGGATTGGTGGAGGGTGAGGAGCGTAGAGGGAAGAGATGGAGAGATAGAAGTGGAAGGTGAGTAGAGTGAGGAGGAGGAGGAGGAGGGGGAGACGAGGAAGGTGAAGTAGAATGAAGAGGAGGAGGAGAGGGAGAGGAGGAAAGTGAAGTAGAGTGAGGAGGAGGAGGAGAGGGAGAAGAGGAAGGTGAAGTAGAACGAGGAGGAAGAGGAGGGGGAGGGGGAGAGGAGGAAGATGAGTAGAATGAGGAGGAGAGAGGAAGAGGGGGAAGGTGAAGTAGAGTGAGGAGGAGGAGGAGGAGAGAGAGAGGAGAGAGAGAGGAGGAAGGTGAAGTAGGAGGAGAAAGAAGAGGTGAAGGTGACTGGTTTCTGAAAAGGGGAAGGCATAGTAAACTTAGAAGAATATTTAGAAATGCATTGTAAACATAGAGGAGGATTTTTTTTTTTTTTTTTTTTTTTTTTTTTTTTTTTAATAGATATTTGTGAATAGATGCAGGGGTAGATGGGTATACTGTAGGAGGGGAATCTAGATAGAAGATAACCTTAGTGAACTAGAAAGAAGGAGGTCTTGCTAGAAGATGGAGAGTTTTGTGGTTTTGGTTGGGGGTGGGGGAGATGAAGGAGAGAAAATGTTGATAAGAGAAGGACTTGAGAGTGGGAAGATGTTCGAGGAGTAAGAAGAAGAGGAGGACGAAGAGGAAGAAGAGAAGGGGAGGAAGAAGAAAAGAAGAGGAGGAGGAAGAAGAACAGGAGGAGAAGGGGGAGGAAGAAGAAAAGGAAAGAAAAGAGGAGGAGGAGAAGGAAGAAGAGGAGCAGAAGGAAGAGGAAGAAAAGTAAGATGAGAGGAAGAGGGAGGATGAGGAGGAAGAGGAGCAGGAGGAGAAGGAAAATAAGCAGGATGATGATGATGATGATGAGGAGGAGGAGGAGGAGGAGGAGAGAGCTCTATGAAGAACCTATGTTCAACCTGTAGAAGAGTAATCGTGCTTGCCTGTAGAAGGAGGACGAATATGCGAAGGAAGAACCCGAATGTACTGAAGGAGGCGAGGACAAAGTGGAGAACAATAAAAAGGGATTTAGGGTGTTAGTCGAGGGGGAGGGGGGAGAGGAGGAGAAGGAGGAAGAGGAAGGAGGAGGAGGTGGGTGGGTGGGGAGAGTAGGAGGAGGAGGGGTGGGGAGAGTATGAGAAGGAGGATTGTAGGAAGGTTTGTTTGGAGATTTAGCCCTCTGGAGAAGGAGGAAGAGGAGGAGGAGGAGGAGGAAGACGAGGAGGAAGGGTCATAGGATATTAGGAAATAATGAAGAAGAGGAATAGAGGACAACAGAGGACAGGAAAGGAAGAGAACGAAAGTCAGTAATTGATCTGAAGGGGAAAGGAAGATGGGATTTCAAGGGGGCGGCGCCCCTACCTACGGGTGGAGTGCCGAGGGACGGGGGGACGGGGTTGGGGGGGAGGGGGTTGGGTGTGTCGAGTTACAGTGATCAAGTGTTGGGGGGAAGGGAAAAAAGGGGGACCCCACGAGTATAGAGAAATGTTGAAAAGCGGAAACGGAGTGAAGAGGTGGAGGACTAGGAAGAGGAATGAGGAGGAGGAGGATAGGAAAGGAAGAATTGATGTTGAAATGTTGAAAAGGAGTGGGAAGAAAGGAAGGAGGGAGGGGAGGAAGGTGGAATGAGGGAAGGGAGAAAAAAAGGAAAGAAGGAAGGAAGAAAGAAAGAAAGGAAGGATGGAGGGAGAGAAGGGAGAAATGAGAGAAGGAAGGAAAGAGGGAAGGAAGAAAGGAAGGAAAGAGGGGCGGAGGGAAGAATGGAAAGAAGGAAGGAAAGAGGGAAGGAAGGAAGAAAGAATGTAAAGAGGGAAGAAAGAAAGGAAGGAGGGAAGAAAGAAAGGAAGGAGGGAAAGGAGAAAGGATGGAAGAAAAGAAGGAAGGAGTGAAGGAAGAAAGGATGGAAAGAGGGAAGGGAGGAATGAGGGAAGGAAGAAAAGAGGGAATGAAGGAGTGAAGGAAGGAAGGAGGGAAGGAAGAAAGGATGAAAGAAAAGAAGGAAGAAAGGATGGAAGGGCAGAAGTAAGGAAAGAAGGAAGGAAGAAAGGATGGGAGACGGACTCTGTGCCTTTGTCAAGACCTATCGAGGCGGCGGGTGAGGAGAAAATGAAGTTTTATCTGGAAAAATGGACGTCGGGGGAGGAGGAGGAGGAAGGGGGAACGTGGAGCAGCACAGATGAACATTGAAAATGAAAGAGGAACGACGGGAAAACTCGAGCTGGAGATGAAGAGGGGAGATGGCAGCTTATGGATAACGGCCAAAATTGAAAGATAAACAGAGAAGGAAGAGGAAGAGGAGGAAGAGGGGTTGCATGGACAAACGAATAGCAACAAACCAGTTGATCCTTACAAGACTGTTTCGGTATTTAACCTATTATTAATATTATCCTCAGTACCATCATCATTATCATTGTTGTTATTATTATTAGTATTATCAGTACTATTATTGTTACTATTATTATTGTTATTATTGTTATATTTTTTATTTTCTCCTTAATGTAGAAGTAAATGGTTCTAGTTGGGTATTTGTAGCTAAGTAAATGTCGAGACGTATTTTGAATACAGTGAACAATCAATGACGTTGGGTGGTAGACCATTCCATATATTAGCAATGCGATTGAAGAAAGAATATTTTGCCATGTCTGTCTAAAATCGCTTTCCTACAATCTTGCATCCGTTACTCCTAGTTGTGTTTGAGGTGTCAGTTTTGAAATGTTTTTCCACATCCATGTTTTCAATTTCTTTGACTATTTTGAAGACCTTAGATCACCCCTCATTCTCCGTTTCGAGAGACTAAACAAATTTAGTTTCCTTAAGCGCTCATCGTATGGCTTGTTCCGCAACCTAGGAATGAGCTTTGTTACTCTACGCTGCTCTCTTTCTAATTTCTGTATATCCTCGTAATATGGAGACCAGCATTGTACACACAGTATTCTAGGTTAGGTCTGAGTAGGGCATTATAAAGATTAAGAATAGTTTCTTCAGGAGAAGGAAGAAGAGGAGGAGGAGGAGAAGAGGAGGAAGAGGAAGGGGAAGGGGAAGAAGAGAAGATGATGAAGAGAAGATGAGGAAAAAGAAGAGAAGAGGATGAGGAAGAAGAGGAGTAGAAAGTAGAGAAGATTAGGAAGAAGAAAAGAGGACGAGGAAGTGAAAAGGAGGAGGAGGAGGAGGAAGAAGAGAGCGGGAGAAGGAGTAGGAGAAAGAGGAAATTCCGATAATAAACGAGGAGAGTAAAGTTTGGATTCCCTTTGCACCGGAGATGAATAAAATCGCTTGACGGCAACTGGGATAAAATAAAAAGCGGCTTCACCCGGCACGGAAGGAGTGGCGGGAGGAAGGGGGGAGTGCCTCGGACCTGAATGAAATCGTCTGGCGACGGAGATGACTAAAGGAAAGGTACCACCGGGCACGAAAGGTGCTGAAGAATGAATGAATAGATAATAGATGAATAAATAGATAAAGATCAATAGATAAATAAGTTAAAATGATGATTAAAACTATTAAGCGAATTTGGTCAAGAGAGGAGGAGGAGGAAAGGAAGATGCTGTGAAAGAGTGTGAAGGACAGGAGGAGGAGGAGAAGGAGGGAGGAGGTGATAGCAGGGGATGCAGGCAATGGGAGAAGAACAAAGACGCCATTATTGTGTAACATGGCGAGTTAAGGCGGCGACTCGGGTTAGGTTAAGTTAGGTTAACTTCGTTCGTGTGATGTAAAAATTTCACGTGAAATCGGATGAGAAGAGTTTTAAAGTCGAGTTTCCAGTGGTGTTTGGGAAAATGTTTTATCGAGAAAAAAGAAGGGGAAAAAGAAAAATCATTTACGTATTTCCCAAATTTTTCGACCGCCGCGCTTGCGTCAACTCCTTAGGGAAAAAAGAAAAGAAAAGAAAAAAAAGAAGGAAAATGTCGAAGACGAGGCGCGACGTACGAGACGAGTGGGCGCCAGTTGACACGCGGGCACGAAGGAACAGAGGCCAATCTCATGGTGGTGGTGGTGGTAGGAAGGGTAGTGGTGGTGATGGTAGATGTGGTGGTAGAAGCAGTGGGTAGTGGTGGTGGTGGTGGTTGAAAGGGTAGTGGTGGTGATGAGAGGTCGTGGTGGTAGAGGTGGAGGTAGTGGTAGTAAGGGTAGTGGTAGTGATGGTAGAGATGGTGGTAGCAGTGGGTAGTGGTGGTAGTAAGGGTAGTGGTAATGATGGTAGAGGTGGTGGTAGAAGCAGTGGGTAGTGGTGATGGTAGAGGTGGTGGTGGTAGTAAGGGTAGTGGTAGAGATGGTGGTAGTAGTGGGTAGTGGTGGTAGTAAGGGTAGTGGTAATGATGGTAGAGGTGGTGGTAGGAAGGGTAGTGGTGGTGGTGGTAGAAGCAGTGGGTAGTGGTAGCGGTCATGGTAGAGGCAGTTGGTAGTAGTGGTAGAGGTGGTGATAATAATGGTGATGGTGTTGGTAGTGGTGATGGTGATAGTGGTGGTAGTAGTAGTAGTAGTAATGTTGGGTTGAGGTTGTGGTTGTAGTGGTGGTAGTAGTGTGGTGGGTTGAAGTAGTAGTGGTGGTGATGGTGGTGGTGATAATGATTTGGAAAGTGAAGAGGATGTATGAATGTGAAGGCTGGATGAAGAGATGAAAAGAAACGATAGAAAAAATACGTAAGGGTGTATTTGGGTTGGGTCAGGGGGAGAAGAAGAAGAACAGGAGGAGGAGGAAGAAGAATAGGTGTAGGAAGAAGAATAGGAGGTGGAGGAAGAAGAGGAGGAGGAGGAAGAAGAATAGGAGGTGTAGGAAGAAGAATAGGAGGTGGAGGAAGAAGAGGAGGAGGAGGAAGAATAGGAGGAGGTGGAGGAAGAAGAATAGGAGGTGGAGGAAGAAGAAGAGGAGGAAGAAGAAGAGGAGGAGGAATAGGAGGAGGTGGAGGAAGAAGAATAGGAGGAGGAGGGGAGGGGAGGGCTCTGTAAGGGAAGGGAAATAAAGGATAAAGAGGAAGAGGAAGAACACTTCGTGAGAGCAATGGAAGAAAGAAAAGGAGGAGGAGGAGGAGAGGGAGGAAGGGGGAATACGACGGATGGGTTAGTGATAGAGAGGAAATGGAAGAGAGCAAAATGGAGATCGTGATGGACATGGTTACGAGAGTGACGAGTGTCAGAATAGTGAGAGGAACTGGAATATCGCGTGAGGCAATACAGAAGGGATTTGATGTATATATATATTTTCCCCCGACGCCGTAATTATTTGACAGAAAAATGTGTTTTCTTGTGTAGAAAGACATGATATATGAGATGCTACGGAGGAGGAAAAATATATATTTTTAGAATGGAAACCATGTCACGGGATTTATGCAGGCGACTGTACATTCTGTATGCACACACACACACACACACACACACACACACACACACACACACACACACACACACACACACACACATAACTCGTGGAGAAGTTGGTAGAGTTCCCGGCTGCCACTACGGAGGTCCGGGTTCGAACCCCGCCCAGGGCTGAAATAATTTCAGTATCACTGCGCTCTGGGTTGTTACTCCAACTCTCGTGGGCGAGGAGTTTGGGTGAGCGTGTGTAAGGTCAGCATTACCCATAGATCGGTCCTATACAAGCTCTGAGCTCTCTTGCGGGAGGGAAATAGCTATCGATCACAAGTCCAACACGTGATCCAAAGACCATGGTGAATCACACACATATACACACGCACATACACACATACACACACATATACACACATGTACACACGTATACGCTCTTTCTAAATTCAAACAGTAATAGCGTTTGCGTGTATGCTATCATGATAACGCCTGTTTATACGCTAAACATATGGCCATGGAGGGAGGAGGAGAAGGAGGAAGAAGTGGAGGAAGAGGAGGAAGACCCTCATCATTATAGCCATCGCTGGAGATGAACCTTAAAGGTTGAATTCCTGCAAGAAAGACCGGAAGCCAAAGTGTGTGTGTGTGTATGTATGTACGTATGTGAGTGTGTGTTTTGTGTGGGTGAATTTGTGTGTGTGTGTGTGTGTGTGTGTGTGTGTGTGTGTGTGTGTGTGTGTGCATTTACCTAGTTGTAGTTTGTGTGTGAATGTGTGTTTACCCAACAGGGATACTGGTGAGTTTTTAAGAGGCAGAAATAACATGACAACAATATAAAAATGTAATTAAAAAGGAAAGAGAGAGAGAGAGAGAGAGAGAGAGAGAGAGAGAGAGGGAGGGAGGGAGGGAGGGAGTAGTATAATAATAATAGCAATAATGACATCAAAGACAACGACGACAAAAACGTCAGAAACCTCATCAGTTACCAGAAGGAACAAACTCAGTCGTACAAAAACTTTTGATTCTAGCCTTTCCCAAAGGAAAAAAAGAAAATGAACAAAGGCAACCCTTATATTTACCCCTTTTGCACCCTTCGCCGTTGCAAACACACACACACACACACACACACACACACACACACACACACACACACACACACACACACACACACACACACACACACACACACACACATATATATATATATATATATATATATAATTACAAATTTTATTCTGTATATATTGAATGTCGAGTTATATATCATCATCATCATCATCATCTGCCATTTTCGTTATCATCATCGTCGTCGTCGTCATCTTTCTCCTCCTCCTCCTCATCATCATCATCATAAAATTTACAAAAAGTTGTTGTAACGTTGTCGCAGGATGAAAATAAAATAGAAACGAAATAAATAATTGTGTTCAAACGTGGCACAGCTCTCAAATCCCCCCACCACCACCACACACACTCTTGGAGAACGCCTCAGGAGAGCCTGGAAACGAGGCACCCCTCTTTTTTTCTCTTTTTTCTCCTTCTTCTTCTTCTTCTTCTTCTTCTTCTTCTTCTTCGTCTTATTATTATTATTATTATTATTATCATTCTTTCTTCTTATTTCTTCTTTTTCTTTTTTTTCTTCTTTTTTCTTTTTCTTCTTCGTCTTCTTCTTCGTCTTCTTCTGCTTTTGCTTCTTCTTCTTCTTCCTCTTCTGCTGCTTCTTCTTCTTCTTCTTCTGCTTCTTCTTCTGCTTTTTCTTATTCTGCTTCTTCTTCCTCTGCTTCTTCTGCTTCTTCTTCTTTTTATTTTTTTGATATCGTTGTTATTTTTATTTTATTTTATTCTGGTTTATTTTATTTTTTCGAAGGTTGGATTAGACAAATTCTCTGCACACTGAGATAGTTTGGAGGATTGTCGTGGGAGGAACTGACCCCCCACCCAACCCGAACTCCACGTGTGAACGGGTGTACTTGATTCGGACAAAAGACTTCTTTGTGTTCACTTGGGTGGTGGGGGGGGTGTCTTCAAGTTTTTTTCTTCGAAGAACACAAAGTCTCTTGTTTCAATCTCGCCCCCCCCCCTTTTTTCCAGAAAGTTTGTGTCGTAGGTCCTCTTTCCTTCACTGGAATGACTTGGGGCCCAAGAGTTCTGGGCGCGGGTGCCCAGGGTCCTCTGGAAGGTACCTCAGAAGTGTCCAGGGAGGACCCCAGGTCAAAAAGGTAGTCAGAGTTCACTGATGCCAGACACTATTTATTTATTTATTTATTTATTTGTTTATTTGTGTGTGCGTGTGATTCACCATCATTATCTTGGATCACGTGCTGGACTCGTGAATAAAATCGTCATTGTAGCGAAAGGGTCCATCTCCAACTCGTCTTCCATTCGACTCTTTCTGCCTCATTTTCCACACTACATCTTCCGCGCCTCATTTTCCGCGCCTCATTTTCCGCTGTTCATCATTCGCGACTCATCACCCGCAGTACATTTTCCGTGCTGCATATCCTTCGCTTCATCTCCATCGCTTCATCTTCCGAGCCTCATCTCCCACACGTCATTTCCCCCCCTCTCCACCCCCTGTGCCTCATTTTCCCCTCCCCCGTACCTCCCCCCCCACACACACACATACGAGTTCTTTGCTGGAGGGAAATAGCTGTCGATCACGAGTCCAACACGTGATCCAAAGACCATTGTGAATCACACACACACACACACACAAATACATACATACATACATACATACACACACACATACGAGCTCTGAGTTCTCTTCCGGGAGGGAGATAGCTGTCGATCATGAGTCGATCACGTGATCCAAAGACCATTGTGAATCACACACACACACACACACACACACACACACACACACACACACACACACACACACACACACACACACACACACACACACGCGCGAACACACAGATTCATGTCCGCCTTCGTTTGGACGAGGCGTCTGCGAAGAACGTGACGCTAACGACCAGGCAACTCCTTAACAAGCTTACCAAATTGAGGGGAGTTGAAGAGATGGAAGGAATGGGGGGGTGGGGGTTGGTGATGAGGGAGGGGAAATAAAAAAGTTTGGGTTAGGAGGAGGGTCGCCATCGGCGAAACTGGGGGGTAGGGGAACGGGGGGGGAGTTGTGATGGGGGGATGATCCGAAAGGGGGATTGGGGGGATTATTGAGAAGGCGATGCTGAAGGGGGAAGACTTGGCCGCTGATCCCCTAGCCCCCCATCCTCCCATCTCCCCCTAACCAGGACACGTGTGATAACTACCTCGTTATGGAGCCCTGAGCTCTCCAACCTTGTCCTTCGCCTCGCCCTCTACCTCCTCTTTCCTCCTCTTTCCTCCTCTTTCCTCCTCCTCCTTCACATCGCCCTCTACCTACTCCTGCATCCTTCCTCCTCCTTCCTCTTCCCTCCTCCTCCTCCCTCTTCCTACTCCTTCCTCTTCCACCTTCCTCTTGGTCCTCCTTCCTCTTGGTCCTCCTTCTTCTTGGTGCTCCTTCCTCTTCCTTCCTCCTCCTCCTTCCTCCTGTACCTTCTGTATCTCCTCTTGTACCTCCTTATTCTCCTTCCTCCTCCCTCCCCCTCCTCCTTCGTCCCCCTCCTCCTTCGTCCTGTACCTTCTATATCTCCTCTTGTACATCCTTAACTCCCTTTTCCTTCTTCCTCCTCCCTCCTCCTTCCCCCTTCCTCCTCCTTCCTCCTCCTTCCTCCTTCCTCCTCCTTCCTCCTTCCTCCTGTACCTTCTATATCTCCTCTTGTACCTCAACCTACTTTTCCTTCTTCTCCCCTCCTCCCTCTTCCTCCTTCTCTCCTCTCCACCTCCCCCTCTGTCTCCTTCTCTCCTCTCCACCTCCCCTCTGTCTCCTTATCCTCCTACCACTTTAGTCTCCACCTCCCCATCCTCCTCCCTTCTTATCCCCTACCTCCTCCTCCCCTCCTCCTCCCCGTCTGCTTCCCCCCCTCCTCTCACTTTAGTCATCACAGTCTCCCTGACCTCTCCAATCTCGTCCTCTACCTCCTTCCTTCTCCTTCCTCCTGTACCTTCTATACCTCCTCTTGTACCTCCTTAACCCCCTCTTCCTCCCATTCCACCCCCCTCTTCCTCCCATTCCACCCCCCGTCCGCCTCCACCGTGCCTCTGGAACGGATTGGGTGAAGGTGCCACGAGGGTGACCAGGAATTTCTTCCTCTTGCAGCGTTACAGGCGGCGAGATTGGAGGAGGAGGAGGGAAGGAAGAGGAGTGGGAGGAGGAGGAGGAGGAAGTGTCCGGTTTTATTCAGCCTTAGGGAGCGGAGGATTCTGGCCAAAAGATCTGCTCATCTGCCTCATCCTCCTCCTCATCTCCTCCCTCCTCATCTCTTCCTTCCCTTCCTTCTCTTCATCCCGTTCTCCTCTTCTTTTCCCTCATCTCTTATTGTCCCTCCACACTTTTCTCCGCATCCTCATTCTTTATCATATAATATATAATATATATATATATATATATATATATATATATATATATATATATATATATATATAATATGATAAAAATAAGCGCTGCTGTGTCTTGTCGGAAGTCGAGTCACGACCTGACCTGAATGAGGTTGGCTGCAAAGGTCGATCCATCGGTGACATTTTTAACGTCATCGGCAGAAGCCGCCGCCGCCGCCACCTCTCGTTCGGGCGGGAGGAGGAGGAGGAGGAAGAAGAGATGTGGGAAGAAAGGAAGAGGAGCATGATGAGGACGGGGAGGAGTGTGTCTCATTTAGAATAAGGAGGAGGAAGAGAAGAGATACTGGAGAGAGGATGAGAGGAAGAGGAATAGGAAGATGAGGAGGAAGAGGAGTGAGGATGTCTCAGGAGGAAGAGGTGTGTGTGTCTCATGGGGATGAATGAAATCGTCTGACGGCAGCCAGGCTACGATAAAGAAATGTCACCCGTTGCGAAACGGGTTAATCCTGAAAGATAGACTGCTGTCCATGTACCCCCCCCACCCGCTGCCTTACTCCCCCTCCTACTTCCCACCTCCTCTCCTATATCCCCCTCCTCCCCCCTCGCCCTCCCCACCTCCCCTCTCCCCACCTCCACCTCCCCCTCCCCTCCACTACCTCCTCTTCCCCTCCTCCCCTCCTCCCCTCCTCCCCTCCCCCTCCTCCTCATCCCCACCTCCTCTTCCCCTCCTCCCCTCCTCCCCTCCTCCCCTCCCCCTCCTCCTCATCCCCACCTCCTCCCTCTCCCCTCCTCCCTCTCCCCACCCCCTCCTTACCTCCTCCCCCTCCCCACCTCCTCCCCCTCCCCACCTCCCCCTCCCCACCTCCTCCCCCTCCCCACCTCCCCCTCCCCACCTCCTCCCCCTCCCCACCTCCCCCACCTCCTCCCCCTCCCCACCTCCTCCCCCTCCCCACCTCCCCCACCTCCTCCCCCACCTCCACCTCCACCTCCTCTCCTATATCCCCCCTCGCCCTCCCCACCTCCCCTCTCCCCACCTCCACCTCCCCCTCCCCTCCACTACCTCCTCTTCCCCTCCCCTCCACTACCTCCTCTTCCCCTCCTCCCCTCCCCCTCCTCCTCATCCCCACCTCCTCCCTCTCCCCTCCCCCCTCTCCCCTCCCCCTCTCCCCACCCCCTCTCCCCACCCCCTCCTTACCTCCTCCCCCTCCCCCCGTCCTCCCCTCCCCACCTCCTCCCCCTCCCCACCTCCTCCCCCTCCCCACGTCCTCCCCTCCCCACCTCTCCCACCTCCACCCCCACCTCCAGCTCCTTCCCCTCCCCACCTCCTCCCCAACTCCACCCCCACCTCCAGCTCCTTCCCCTCCCCACCTCCTCCCCAACTCCACCCCCACCTCCCCAGCTCCTTCCCCTCCCCACCTCCTCCCCAACCTCCAGCTCCTTCCCCTCCCCACCTCCTCCCCAACCTCCAGCTCCTTCCCCTCCCCACTTCCTCCCCCACCTCCAGCTCCTTCCCCTCTCCACCTCCTCTCCCACCTCTTCCCCCAACTCCAGCTCCTTCCCCTCCACATCTCCTCTCCCACCTCCTCCCCCACCTCCAGCTCCTTCCTCTCCTCCTCCTCTCCCTCCCCCTCCCCTCCTCCTCCACCTTCCCCACCTCCCCTCCCCACCACCACCTCCCCTCCCCACCACCACCTCCTCTCTCCACCTTCTCCACTTCCCCTCTCCACCTCCCCTCTCCACCTCCCACTCCTCCCTACCTCCTTACCTCCCCTCCTCCTCCCCCACCTTTTCTTCACAAGTGTTGCGGCGTCCTCGCTCTTCCCTGGCTGTTTCCAGGAAATGAGGAAGAGGAGGAGGGTTGTGGGGTTGGGAGGAGGAGGAGGAGAACTCCCTGAGGGTGTGTTTATCATTACCATCCCTCGCGCATTCTCACACTGGATTACATATATATATATATATATATATATATATATATATATATATATATATATATATATATGTATATATAATTTATATATATAATATACACACAATGTATGTATGTATTGATCGTCGTCGTTGCTTGACAGCAGTTTTGCTCTGTTCTGTTCTTTTCTGGTTTTCCCTTCCGCCTCCGCCACGTGCAAGCACGTGCGCGCCTCTCCCGCCCTTCGCCTGTCTTCTTCCGCTCAGTCGTAGTAGTGTCATTTCTATTATTGTTATTGTGATTATTATTAATTACTTTATTTGTATATCATTATTATTGTTATTATTATTATTATTATTATTATTATTGATATTGTTATTATTACTTGTTAATATTATTGACATTATTTATTATTATTAGTTATTATTGTTATTGTTTTTGTTGTTTTAGGGACGGTTATTGGTGGTGATTGTGGCACAAATGTGTCTTTTCTCCTCTCCCTCTCTTCACAATACGTCCATCGCATCCCCCCGACATCCCTCACTTCCCCTACCACAACCTCCCCTCCACCACCTCACCTCCCTCACATCCTCCACCATAATCTCCCTTCCCCCACCATCTCACCCCTCACCATCCCCCTCCCTTCTTTCTCTCTCTCCTCTCTTCTCTTCTCTCACTCTCTCACTCTTTCTCTCACTCACTCTTTCTCTCTCTCTCTCTCTCTCTCTCTCTCTCTCTCTCTCTCTCTCTCTCACTGTTTACAACTCGGGTGCACCTCGCACTTCGGATGTCGTGTCACGCCACCTTCGTGTCAGATGACTTCGTTATGTCTCACGTGACCTCGTGTGTCACGTGATCTCCAATAGGTCACGTGATGTGTTACGTGGTCGTATGAATTGTTACAGGGTTATTTAACTAACCATTTCGCCTTAAAACTAATAGAAAAATAATAATAATGATAATAATAATAATAAACAGTAATGATAGTAATAAAAGGAATTTATATTTTCTATACTACAGATGATATATTGGTTGTCTCCATCATGTATAGATGACTATAAAGGTTACTATACCCTTGTTGTCGTCGTTAGTGTAATTTTTGTAGTTTTTGTAAAACACCACTAATTAGGGTGGGTCGAGGGGACTAGGAATCCCCCTTCGATGCATTTTTCTCCCGCGGGGATTCGAGGCACGCTGTTGAGTCGGCAACCCCCCCCCCTTACAATGGGAAAAAAAATGACCGTAACATTATATATATATATATATATATATATATATATATATATATATATATATATATATATATAAACATCATTATGAGCAATGATTTCATGATTTCAACACACACTGCTTTAGAAAATAAAGAAAAATGTTGAAAGATCTTTTGGTATTTGGGCGTTCTCTGTGAGCTTACGTCTGCGTGTTGTGATTATTTGTTTACATTCTTGGCGTTTCTGTTGTTTACAATCTCTGCTCTCGGGAGTTCGTGGGCGTAATGCCGCTATGTGGGCATGATGCCTCTCCGTGAGCGTGATGCCTCTCCGTGGGCGTTATGCCTCTCCATGGGCGTTATGCCTCTCCGTGGGCGTTATGCCTCTTCCTGGGCGTTATGCCTCTCCGTGGGCGTTATGCCTCTCCGTGGGCGTTATGCCTCTCCGTGGGCGTGATGCCTCTCCGTGGGCGAAGGCGAGATTGAACGTTAACATATTAACGTATGCATCGTCCCCCCTTAGCTGAATAAAATCGCCTGGCGGCAGCCAGGATCGATTGTAGCCCTCAAAGGGATCTCCTCTTCACAACCTGAGGAACCTATTAAACTGAATAAAATCCTTTGGCGTCACACAGAACAATTTATTTGAAGTTCGTCGTGGTACGGAAACACTTAGGGCAAAGGTGACGTATTCTGTTGAAGCTAAGAGCCTCCTGGGGTAATAACCTCACATCACCTTACCTGTATTAGTGTCGTGTCTCGGAATAACCCCCCAGGTCTCTTCCCCCCTAATTACCCTTTCCCCCAACGTAGTCTCCCCCACCATTCTCCCCCCAAGGTATACAATTAATCCCTCCCCTAACTAGTCTACTGCTCGTCATTTTCTTCAATTAGATTTTTTTCTCTTTAGTTTCCCTCCTCTTGCCCACCAGTTTCCTTCCCTCCCCTCCCCTCTCCCCCCAGTTTCCTTCCCTCCCCTCCCCTCTCCCCCCATCCCATTTTACCTCCTGCCCTCCCGTTTCGCCTCCCCTCCCTTCCCACCCTTCTTTTCTCCTCTTTCCCCCCCTCCGCTCCCTTCCCTCCCCTTCCCTTCTCTTTCCCTCCCCTTCTCTTTCCCTCCCCTTTCCTTCCCCTCCCCTCCCCTTTCCTTCCCCTCCCCTCCCCTTTCCTTCCCCTCCCCTCCCCTCCCTTCCCCATTTTGCTCTCCTGCCCGACCTTTTCCTCTCCTCCCCTCCCCTCACCCCCTCCCCTCAGCTCCCCTCGCCTCCCTGCCCTACCTTTTCGCCTCGTTCCTTCACATCTCCCCTCTCCTCCCCTCCCCTCCCCCTTCACTTTCCCCCTTCTCATTATTTTGTTCCCACTACACCCCCCCCCCTCTCCGACGGGCGAGTAGAGCGAAGTCGGGGTGGGGGGAGATGGGGGGGGAGTTAGGGGTGGAGATGGTGGATGGAAAGTCGTATGACAGTGGAAGGAAATGGGAATGGGAATAGCAGTAGTAATTTAGGGTGAGGGTTGTAGGGTGATTTTAGGGGGAATTGTATTAGGGTGACGTGTGATGGGTTGGAGGGTGACACTAGGGAAGACAGGTTGGTGAGAGGGTGAATATATGTGTGTGTGTGATCATTTTTATGACAGTCACATGTAGGATTCGAACCCGCTGCTTTCGGGTGGCCGAAAGCAGTGGGTTCGAATCCTACATGCTACTGTTATGAAAATGATCAGATTGGTGTCGCTGTTACTAGCGAATTTCTCTCATGTGTGTGTGTGGCTGTCTATGTGTGTGTGTGTGTCTGTCCATGTGTGTGTGTGTCTGTCCGTGTGTGTGTGTGTGTGTGTGAGTGTGTGTGTGTGTGTGTCTGTCCATGTGTGTGTGTGTCTGTCCGTGTGTGTGTGTGTGTTTCATCATGCCCTTGAATCACTGCTGGACTCGTGATCGACATGTATCCCCCTCCCGGACGAGAGCTCTGATCTTTTATATAGACCAGTCTATAGACATTGTTGGCGTGAGGGTGGGTGGGTGGGTGTTTGCAGCTGGTGTATGGTGTCGGTGATTGGATTGGCCGTGGCGAAGGGTGTGATTGGTCTCTCTCCCCCCTCTCCCCCTCCCCCTCCCCCCCTTCTACGACTGTGACGAAATGGAGTAGGGTGGTGAGAAGCAGGGTGGAGTGAAAGGGAAAGGGTGGACCTAGGTATGCATGGATGAATGGATGAATGGATGGATGGATGGATGGAGTTGCTAGTATAGAGTGGAAAGTTCTTCACTGCTATGAGAGTACACGCCTCCCTCCCTCCCTCCCTCCCTCCCATCGT
>NC_134787.1:19940082-19990082 GCF_046742065.1 Oratosquilla oratoria
GCTCCCCTATCCGCTCCTTGGGCCCCCTCCCTCTCCCCTTTCCCCCCAACCCTTCCACCCCTACCCCACCCCTTTTCTTCCCTCGAGGTTGTCCATTTCGTCTGCTTCTTCTACACCTCCCCCTTCACACCCTCTTCCAGGACGAACTCGCCTATCCCCATCCCGTCGTCGCCCTCTTCCCCCCCTTCGCCCCTTCCCTTCCCCCCGTCCCCCTCTATCGCCCCCTTTCCGTATGTTACACTTCCTTGTGTTGGAACATCCCTGTACATAATTCCTTTCCCGTCAGTGCCACACGTTTGTTCTCCCCCCCCTATCCCCCTCCTCTCCCTCCCCAGTGCCACCTCGTTCTTCTTCAAGTGCCACCACTCTTTCCGGCGCCAAACTCCTCTTCAGTGCCAACCTCCCCTCCTTTGTTTTCCTTCTCTTGAGTGACATTTTTTTCCAGTGTCTCTTTCTCTAGCCCCATCTCATTTTGGTGCCAGCTCTCTCTCTCTCTCTCTCTGCAGTGCCAGCTCTCTCTGCATTGGCTTCTCTCTCTGCAGTGCCAGCTCTCTCTGCATTGGCTTCTCTCTCTGCAGTGCCAGTTCTCACTTCGGTGCCATCTCTGCAGTGTCAGTTCTCACTTCAGTGCCAGCTCTCTCTGCATTGACTTCTCTCTCTGCAATGCCTACTCTCTCTGCAGTGACTCCTGCAGTGCCTACTCTCTGCAGTGACTCCTCTCTGCAGTGCCTCGTCTCCTGCTTCACTGAACCCTTCTCACATGTTCAACTCCTCACCAGTGCCACCTTCCTCCAGTACCAGTACGCTTTCCTCAGTAATCCTCCCCCTCTTACCTACAAGTACCATCCCCCAGTATCCTTGCAGTTCCACCTGCTGCTGCTGCTGGTCCTCCTCCACCTCTTCCTCCCCACCTCTTCCTCCCCCTCGTTCACCTCCTCCTCATTCACCTCCTCCCCCTCCTCCACCTCCTCGTTCACCTCCTCCTCGTTCACCCCTTCCTCCTCCTCGTTCACCTCCTCCTCGTTCACCCCTCCTCCTCCTCGTTCACCTCCTCTTTTTCCTCTATATCCACCTCCTCTTTTTCCTCTATATCCACCTCCTCGTCCATCTCGTTCTCCACCTCCCCTTCCTCGTCCTCCTCATCCTCCTGCTCCTCGTCCACCTCCTCGTCGTCCACCTCTTCCTCGTCCACCTCTTCCTCGTCCACCTCTTCCTCCTCCGTCTGTTTGCTCCGCCTCGTGTTCGATCCTCAAGTGTTTAGTGTCTCGGGACGATGGATGCGCTTCGCCGCGGACGAAGAAAGAGAACGAGAGGGAACGAAAGGATCAAGTCATCTAATGCGGAGGAGGACGACGACGAGGAGGAGGAGAAGGTGGAGGTGGAGGATACCTGGGTCGAAATGATTCCTGAGTTCGGAGACATGGGATGTAGTTGAAGGAAAGAACGAGGAAGAGGGAGAGGACAAGGATGAGGAAGCGAAGGAGGAGGAAGAAGAATAGGAGAAGGAGGAAGAGGAGGAGGAGGAAGAAGAGGAGGAGGAGGAGGAGGACTTCAATTCAAGAAGGAGGAGGAGGAGGAACTGCATGTCTGGTTTTCCAGACTTGATCCACTTCGAACCCCAGAACGACCTTAGCCAAAGAATCCTCCCGAAGGTTCCTCCGGGTCTTTCCGGGCTTAGTCGGAAGCATCCGGCGTTCCCGTTCTGGTGGCCGGACAGACCGGAGTGAGGGGGAGCGGGGGAGGGGAGGTGAGAGGACGCGGGGGGGGGGAGAGGGCAACCGACATGCTGCCGGGCGACCAGCGTCGGCCTTCCCCCCTCCCCCCGATCTTGTTTCGCGGGAAAAAAGGCTTCTCCCCAATTACCAGTTGTTTTGGTCTGTACATGACAGGATCCCCCCATCCCACCTCCATTTTTTTTGGGGGGGAGGGGGGCGTTTTCGCTCCAATACATGATTGCATGCGCATCGACAATGCTGGGGGCGTCTCGCCCTCGGAGTTGGATAGTTACATACACGTGAGCGCGTGTGTGTGTTTATCTAGAAATATTTAGTCTGTACGCATTTACCAAATACCAAATGGACTTCCAAATATCCCATCTCATTTCCGTAGTTCATGTGCAAACAAGTAGTTTGGTTTTAAACTGTCAGTACACTGTGTGTACGTGTACATGTCCATGTGCGTAAGTGTGTGTACATGTGTACAAGTACTGAAGATGGTGTACGGTCACGTGGGTGCCCCTTTCCCCCCCCTCTCCCGCCCTCAGGTGGCATTGAGGGTAGGTGGCACTGAGGGCAGGTGGCACCGAAGGGAGGTGGCACCAAGGGCAGGTGGCACTGAGGCCAGGTGGCACTGAGGCCAGGTGGCACTGAGGTCAGGTGGCACTGAAGGAAGCGGGTAAGTTCTGCGTTTGCCAGCGCTGCGCAAGTGCCAAGGGACGGCGTTACGAATAATTGAGAGAAGCCTCCGCTTCGGTGTGGCAGACGACTCGAATTAAGCCCCGGCGTCTCCAGGAGATGGAGGATGTGGAGGAAGGTTGAGGAAGAGGATGGAGAAGAGGAAGCGAGTGGAGGAAGAGGAAGTGACAAAAGAGTGAGAAAAGAGAAAAAGAGGAGCAGTGGTAGGATGAGGGCGGAGAAGAAAGAGGAGGCGGTGTGTGGGGAAAAAGAGAGAAAAGTGGGACGAGAGTAAAAGAGAAAGAGGAGAAGAGTGATGGAAGGGGAAAAAAGATGGAAAAGAATAAAGGACGAAGAAAAGGAAGAATGGAAGAGGAGGAAGAGAAGGATAAATGAATGAGAGGGAAGAGAAGGAAGAATGGATGTGAGGGAAGGGAAGGAAGAATGAATGAGATGGAAGAGAAGGAAGAAGGGGAAGTAGAATGGGAAGAGGTGGAGGAAGAATGAAGGAAGAATGGAGGAAGAATGAAGGAGGACGAGAAAGAAGAAATGGAGGAGGAGAGGAGGAAGAAAAAGAACAATGTTTTCGCATCAGTAATCTCAGACGAAACAGGTCACGCCCCCTTACTTCCCTGGCCAATCACGACGTTTACTGAAGAAAGGGGAGGAGTCAGCAAGGTCGTGATTGGCCAGAATGTGAAGAGAGGCGTGGCTTCTTTCGCCTGGGATGACGGCGGTAACTCGAGTGTACCTGAGGTGGATGAGGAGGGGATCCGAGGGGAGGGGGAGGGGTGCCCCTTGTAGGAAGTGGCGGGAGGAAGACCGAAGAAGGAGGAGGAGGGAGAAGAGGGAAAGGGAGGGTCTCGGGTAAAGGGGAGGAAAAGGTTGGGCAGAGGAAGAGTAAAAAGCCTTTAAACGAGATTAGAAAAGGGGAAAAGGGAGACTGAGGGTCAGAGGGGAGGAGAGGAGACGAGGGGAGACAGGCAAGGGAGGCGACCACACCACCTGAGGAGAGGAAAGCGAAGAAATGGTGGAGAGGAAGTAGAAATAAGAAGAGGAGGAGGGGGAAGAGGAGAGGGTGGTTGGGAGGGGGTGAATGGGTGCTGGAGGCTCAGCTGGCATCCAAAGGGGGGGGGAGGGAGGAGTTGGGGGGAGAGTGCCGTGATCCGGAAGGAGGTCCGTGAGCGATGCTCCGCGCCGTGACTTGGGGGGGTTGTGTTGATCTCGAAGAAAAAATCGCCTGGCGACGTTCGACAGAATAAAGTCATTAAAGTACGGCGTGGTATGGAGAGGCCCAGTCGAGGCCGTGTTTAATACCCCCCCCCCCGCCTTCACCCTGAGATGAATAAAATTGCTTGACGTTGGCAAGAAGAGAATATATAAAGGACGCCATCGTAGGATTCATCGTAGGATTCGGATGACAAGATTGGAAGTCATCATCGTCTTCGTCGTCGTCGTCGTCGTCGTCGTCGTCGCCACTCACGAAGCCGAAGCCGATGCCAATGGCGCAGGAAACGGACGCGACCTTCCATCGACCGTGGTTGTTGCGCATGCGCAGGACGCAATCACACGTGGTGATGCACGATAATTTCAGCGTGATTTAGTTCCCCAATAACCAAGGTTATTTACAGGATACAACTGAAAATACCCTGAAACGGGGGTGGAAGGGGAGGGGGAGAGGGAGGTTACATGTGAGGGTAGAGGTGGTAGAGAGGATGGAGGAGAGGATGAAGAGGTGATGGTTTTAGTGGGAAGAGAGGATGAGGGGAGAGGAGAGTGAGGGGAGGAAGGGTGGGGGGTGGCGAGGGGAAGTGTGTTGATGTGGCTGGGTGCCAAGCTCGGCTGGAATGGATGTGGTGCCAAATGTGTGGCTCTCTCTCTCTCTCTCTCTCTCTCTCTCTCTCTCTCTCTCTCTCTCTCTCTCTCTCTCTCTCTCTCTCTCTCTCCCCTCCCCCTCCCTCCCTCCCTCTCTCCCCTCGTCTCTCTCTCCCTCCGTCTCCCTACTTTATTCCTCCTTACTCTCCTCTCCCCCATTCTCTCCCCCTCTCCCCCCACTCTCCCCCATGTTTTCTCTCCTCATATCTCAATCGCCGTTACCTTGAGCCGATGTCTTCTTCCCCCCTCTCCCCTGCTCCCATCTCCCCCCTTTCTCACCTCCCCCCTTTCCCCACCTCCTCCCTTTCCCCACCTCCCACCTCCTCCACCCACTGGACTACTTGTGCTCAGTAGTAACAGCAACAACGTGGTTTACGAGTTCGAATACAACGCTCCAGCGCGGTCCTTGGCTGGGTCTAGCCTCCCCCCACCTCACGTACCCATCCCCCCATACCCCCCGCCACCAGCTGACTGAAATATACCCCCAAGCCCCCCCCCTCCCATCCGCATTCACTAGTCCCAGATCAACTGACGGTGCATTGGGGATAGAGGAGGAGGAGGAGGGAGTGAGTGAGAAGTGGTGTTGGTGGTGAAAATGTAGTTGATGGAATAAGTTGAGTTAAGGGGGAGATGGTGGTGATGGAAGGGTAGAGGTAGTAGTTGTTGGGGATACAGCTGGTGGTGGAGTAGGAGTAGTTGGAAGTGGAGGTTGAGGGAGGGAGAATGGTGTTGGAGGAAGAGAGTATATGTATATGTAATGATGGAGGTTCATTTGTTGGAGTGCGGGAGAGGGGGAGGGGCAGGTGGCGTAAGGGGGGTGAGAATCCGTACCATCTGTGATGGAGATGCATTTGCTGGAGAGGGGGAGAGGGGGAGATGGTAAATGAAAGGGGGGAAAGGAGGGGGAGAGGCGGGAGATGGTAGTATCTGTGATGGAGATGCATTTGGATGAGGGGGGACGAGGAGAGGGGGAGTTGGTAATATCTGTGGTGGGGGATGCATTCGTTGGAGCGGGGGAGAGGGGGAGAGGGGGGACCCCCACGTGCGGCACGACGGGCAACGCACAAAGCCGAGGGTTGGGACGCGGCATCCGAAGCGGCGGGAGCAGCGGCGGCGGCGGCGGCGGCCGAGAGAGCACCCAAGGCAACAGCAGCAGCAGGATGCAGCAGCAGCAGCAGCAGGAGCAGCAGCTGGTCGGCAGGCACTCCCGCTCACCAGTCGTGGCAGCGAAGCCTTAGGGAGGGGAGCTCGCCCCCCGTACGCCCCCCGATCACCCCCGCCAGCCACCGGCCCTCAGCGCCCGTCACAGGAGCTGGCCCTCGTGAGTGCCAGGGGGGTGGGCGGGTGCCAACGCTCGAGGTGGTTTTGGGTGCCAAGGCAGGAGTACCCTCCCCCGACGCCAACTCGAAGTAGCGAGTGAGAAGTGGTTTCCAAGCCGCCCACAGACCAACTAAGCCTCCCCGGCCAGTCCCGAGCGGCGGTGGCAGCGGCGGCTGCAGCCACCCGCCAGGTTGTGAGAGGCGTTCCGTCGGTCCCCGTCCCGTGTTTTGTTTTTCTGTTCCGTTCCGTGGCTCCGTTCCGTCGACACGTTGGTTCCGGTTCACGTACCTGGATATACTGAACGCGTCTTCCTCCTCCGCCTCCTCCTCCTCGTCCTACTCCTCCACGTTTTACTCCTCCACCTCCAGCGCCTCCTGTGTGAAATCCTTTCAGACCGTCGTCCTCCCACCCTCACTCCTCCGCACACGTGTCCTGCTCGTCCTCAGGCCGAAGCGATTACTCCCGTAGTGCCACGCTTCATTTTCGAGTGGCACTTGATGCGCGGGGTGCCAGTGCCGCCCTCGTGACGACGAACGTGCCTCCTCCTCCTCCTCCTCGTCCTCCTCAGGGTGAAAACTGACCCTCCAGAATCGAGGCCTTTAAATCCTGACTCCTTGATCACTCCCCCTTTCCTAGGAACAGTGATTCTTCTCCCCCACACTCTCACACTCCCCACAAGACAAAGTGGCCCTTGTCACTCCCACTCACTCACTTTCCACAAAGTACTTCCTCCTTGTTACTTGTAACGCTTAAGCACTAGCTACACGCACGTACTTCCTAGTACTTCTTGTACTTGTATTCTACTAGTACATCTCGCCCCTGTTTCTTACCCTTCTTCCTTCGGTGACTCGTCTGCAACTCCTCCTCTTCCAGGCCCGTACTAGACTTCTTAACGGACACTCCCCCCCGTCTCCCCCTCTCCCCCCGCTACTTGATCCCCCCCCCCAAGTTCCCTTACCTTTGATCCCTGAGGAGAGTGAGGGACGGCCTAGACGAGTCGCGGGTTCCTCACAAACAAACGTTCTTACATTTGTCTTGTTCCGGCCTCTTGACGGGGCCCTTGGAGGTTGGGACCTCCTCTTCCTCCTCCTCCTCCTCCACCTCCTCCTCCAACTATGCCGCCCTCGCCGCCCGTCCGCCCACTGCTGCCGACGACGCTTTCGAGGGTAAGTTGGAACCTTACGAGGTGACTGTAGCTTCTAGTGTCTTCTTCTCCCCCTCCTCCTCCTCCTTGTCCTCCTCCTCTTCCTCCTCCTCCTCCTCCTCCTCCTTGTCCTCCTCCTCCTTGTCCTCCTCCTTCTTGTCCTCCTCCCCTTCCTCCTTGTTCTCCTGTTTGTCCTCCTCCTCCTCCTCGTCCTCCTCCTTCCCCTTGTCCTCCTCCTGCTCCTCTTCCTCCTCCTCCTCCTTTCTGTTTCTTTTCGTCTTCCGCTTCCTCGTCCTCCTCGTCCTCACCCTGTTTCTCTCCCTACCCCTCTTCCTCCTTGTCATCCTCCTGCTCCTTTTCCTCCTCCTTTTCCTCCTCCTCCTTCCTCCGTATCTGTCTCTTCCTTTCCCTCTTCCTCCTCTTCTTCTTTCTCATTCTCCTTGTCATCTTTGTCCTCCTCCTTCTCCAGCTTCTCTCCTTACCCCTCTTCCTCCTTGTCATCCTCCTGCCCCTTTTCCTCCTCCTCTTCCTCCTTATCTTTCTCTTCCCGTCCCTCTTCCTCTTTCTCATTGTCATCTTTGTCCTCCTCCTTCTCCAGCTTCTTGTCCTCTTACTCGTCCTCCTTCCTCATCACCCGCTTCCTTCCTCTCTCCTCTTCCTTCCTCCACTTGCTCCCTCCATTTTCTTCCTTCATTGCTTTCCTCCCTTCTCCCACCTTCCGCGTCTTCTTCCTCCTTCCTTCTTTCCTTCCTTCCTCCTTTCCTTCCTTCCTCCTTCCTTCCTTCTTTCCTTCCTGCCTTCCTTCCTTTCCTGGACTTCATGGAAACTCCAACAGTTTAAGTCGCCTTGGCTTTGGGTCACTCCAAGTGGATTATATGTGCACCTGTGTACACACACACACACACACACGCACACACACACACACACACACACACACACACACACACACACACACACACACACACACACACACACACACACACACACACGAGCGCGCGCGCGCGCGCGGTTGGTAGAGTCCCCGACTGTCTCTACGGCAGTCCGGGTTCGAATCCTGCCCAGGGCTGAAATAATTTCAGTATAGCTGCGCTTCGAGTCGTTACTCCAACTCGTGGGCGGGGAGTTGGGTGTGTGTGTGCGTGTAAGGTCATAGCATTACCCAGAGATCGGTCACACGAGCTCTGAGCTCTCTTCCGGGAGGGAAATAGCTGGCGATCACGAGTCCAACACGTGATCCAAAGACCAAGGTGAATACACACACACACACACACACACACACACACACACACACACACACACACACACACACACACACACACACACACACACACACACACACACACACACACGGCTCGAGGGTGTGGTGGTATCGTGCTCGACCCCTAATTCAGCGATCTGAGTTCAAACCTCTCCCGGGGCTGAAAATTTCATCATCACTGCACTATGAGCAGGCACTCCAACTCTGGTGGGCAAGGGATTATGTGTGTGTGTGTGTGTGTGTGCGCGCGCGAGCGTGTGTGTATGAGTGTAAGATCACATCATTCCCTATAGATAGGCCACATATGAACTCTGAGCTATCATCCGGGAAGGATAATAGCTGTCGATCACGCGTCCGACACGTGATCCAAGACCGTGATGGTGAATGACACGCACGCACGTGCGTGCTTTCGTGCGTGCTTGCGTGGTTGTGCGTTTCTGCATGCGGCCTTTATATGATAATGCATAAGGTTAATTAAGTCTGGGGATGTATAGCGTGATATGTAATTAGTAATAAACCTAACATGCGAATAAGGGAAATTAGGACCATAAACAAAACACACAATGAAAATCAGATGGTGTGTCTTATGCTCTATTCAGCAAATGGCGTTTGCTAAATAGAATATATAAGTAGGTGTAAAATATTTATATATGAAAAAGAATAGATAACTGGAAAGAGACAGTATATGTCTGAGTAAGTAGATATAGTCATTAAAAAGATGGTTTGTGTTTGTGATACGTTATATCGGAAGATATTCCTTAATGTAAGATTGAATATACTGTCATGAAATATATATATGATATATCTAATATATATATATATATATAATATGTGTGTGTGCGTGTATATATATATATATATATTTATATATATACACATATATATATAATATATATATATATATATATGTAATATATATATATATATATATATATATATATATATATATATATATATATATATATATATATAATATTGCTCCTGGGGCTCATGACGCGAAGCCGGACATACCTGTTGATTGGTTTGCTTTACCTGGGCGTTTCCCCTCCGGAGTGGGCGCTCCGCCCCCGCCCCCCTCAATGGCCAAGCTAACCTTTGCTGAAAGGATCAACCGCTGTCGTCGCCATTTTATTTTATTTTATTTTATTTTATTTTTGTATTATTTTTGTACTGTAGTGACGACTTGGTAAACACGACGACATTCACAGGTCCCTCCCTAGCTGAATAAAATCGACTGACGTCAGATATATATATATATATATATATATATATATATATATATATATATATATATATATATATATATATATATATATATATATATATATATATATATTGCTAGAATGGAGTCTAAAAGGAAGCCCTCGCCTAATTCTGAAAATCTAAAATCTAAATTTAAATGTTGCCATTAATATAGATTATGCTTGGGATGTGGTGGTGCAAAGGCGATAGATCAATGATACGCGTGATAGGAAAGTAGAATATTTTGAAAATGGAATTTTCGAGTGACGTATGGCCCAGTTTATCAAAAAAATAAAAGAATGCTGCTGGGAGAGCGGAGGAAGAGGAGGAGGAGGAGGAGGCGGAAGAAGAGATGAGGAGGGGACAAAGAGGAGGGAAGGAGGAAGGATAGGAATAGGAGGAGAGGGGGAGGAAAAGGAGAGGGGAAGGGGAGAAAGAGAAATTTCATTCCCACCCCATACTTCCACCTATTCCACTGCCTCTAGCTTGCCCCTTCCTGCTTCTCACTCCTTTTGCATCCTATCCCTCCTGCCTCTCATCCCTCCTGCCTCTCATCCCTCCTGCCTCTCATCCCTCCTGCCTCTCATCCCTCCTGCCTCCCACCCCATCCTGCCTCCCACCCCATCCTGCCTCCCACCCCTCCTATCTCACATCCCATCCTACTTTTCACTCCAGATGCCTCCCACTCCTCCTGCCTCCCACTCCTCCTGCCTCCCACTCCTCCTGCCTCCCACTCCTCCTGCCTCCCACTCCTCCTGCCTCCCACCCCATCCTGCCTCCCACCCCTCCTGCCTCCCACCCCTCCTGCCTCCCACCCCTCCTGCCTCCCACCCTAACCTGCCTCCCACCTCTCCTGTCTCACATCCCATCCTACTTCCCACCCCTCCTGCCTCCCACCTCTCCTGTCTCACATCCCATCCTACTTCCCACCCCTTCTGCCTCCCACCCCACCTACCTCCCACCCCACCTAACCTCCCACCCCACCTAACCTCCCACCCCATCCTACCTCCCACCTCTCCTGCTTCTCACCCCTTTTGCCTCCCACCGTTCCTACCTCCCATCCCTCCCGCCTCCCGCCCCACCTGCCTCCCACCCCTCCTGCTTCCCAAGCCCTCCTTCCTCTCCTGCCTCCTCGTGTTTTATTCAGCCCGAACACGCGTCCCTCCTGCATTCCAAACTTGAGATTCTTGACTGATGCATTTGGTGTCTCCAACGCGACGCGTTTCATTTGTCCTTAGCAGCAGATGCTGCCGCCGTCGCAGCCGCCGCCGCCGCCGCAGCCGCCGCAGCCGCACGTGTTGACGTTGCTGTGCAATGTTTGGAACTGGAGATGCGTTTCGGTTTCGCTTTGTCCCCGTTTTGTTGTTACGGTGTTGCGTTTGCATGTGTACGTGCGTGCAAGTACACACACACGCACACACTGTACACGTACACATGCTGACGAATACCTACACTCTAAGACAACCTTCTCTCCGTATCTCTATATATCTGCCTATCTATATCACTATATGTCTAATGTATGTCTATATCACTATATGTCTAATGTATGTCTATATATATCAGTCTATATATATGTCTGTCTATATTTACATCTGTATATATCTATATCTACCCATTTATATCCATCGCTCTCTCTCTCCCCCCCCCTCTCTCTCTCTCTCTCTCTCTCTCTCTCTCTCTCTCTCCTCTCTCTCTCTCCCCTCCCTCCCCCCCCCCTTTCTCTCTCTCTGAGGTAACATGGAAACCAGGTTTATATGGTTGATGGTGACCACCCCTCGTCCGCTTGCAGGAGCGCGTCTTCCGTGTTTGTTTGTGTTTTATCAACTTCATTTGTGCAAATGGACGTAGATATACGGTTGCTTAAATGTAAATGTATATATGCATATGAAGTTAACATGTGCATGTGTGTGTGTGCGCGCGCGCGCGCATGTATACAGTGTCTCAAATATGTACACATTATTTGACATGATTTGGAACGTTGTTATTACCAGTTGTCTGGAAAATGACGGCCATAAATTTGAAATTAGATCAAACAATTAGTTTTTATCCCTACCGAGTCTAGTCTAGTCCCCTTTGCGTGTTCATGTTCACACTGATGACCACCATTTTCCAGACAGAAGGACCAGTGAATTCGATCAAGTTAGTTGTTTTTTTTTATACTTATTATTTTACTTGTTTGTTTTATTTTTATTTATTAATTAATTTATCTCTTTGTTTAAATATGTATTTTTGAGACACCTTGTGTATATAGGCACGAGAAAGAAAACGGGAGGCCTGAGAAGGGTCATTAGGTACTTAAGGTGTACTGACCGAGCTGTAGTGTACACGATAAGAGCTATGCTCGTAGGATCCGGTCTCTAAATTCACAATGGTCTATTCGGACCTTAAATGTACCAGTACTATTTTAATACTATTCCTTTCTCCAAACTATTCCATGAGCGTGTGTGTGTGTTTGTATATATATATATATATATATATATATATATATATATATATATATGTATATATATATATGATGTGTGTGTGTTTACCTAATTGTAGTGTACAGGAAAAGAGCAACGCTCGCGGGGTCCTGTGTCTTACTCTTCAAATTATCGTACACAAGTGTATGTAGGGGTATGTATATATGTATGTATGTGCATAACACGAAAGAGAGAGATAGGGAGGGAGGGTGAGAACGAGAGAGTAAGAGAGAGAGAGAGAGAGAGAGAGAGAGAGATATGCATGGTGGGGGAAGAGTGGCGGGGGGGGAGAACCGCACTTACCTCACGTACAGTATATTCCGCAGTCTTGTAATGTGACGCCGAATAACCAGAGATGAATTGGAAATTGGTGGATATGAAAAGACGAATGAATACCAAGAGCGTGTAAACATCTATAAGTGTGTTCGTGTATGTGTGTGTGTACGTTTACATGTGTATGTGCATACGTTTTCGTGTATACATGTACGTGTGTGTGTGTATATATATGTTTGATTTTTTTGTGTGTGTATGTGTGAGTGTATGTATGTGTGGGTTTGGGATATGGAGCTTTCTCCTGCTGAATGAAGCTGCTTGGCCGAGGAAAGAGTAATGGCTCTATGAGTCATACGCCTGGAGGAGCTTAATTGCCCCTCTGCGGAGAGACTTTCTGCAGACTGATGGACACGTCCCCGCGTGCTTGAGTTTTTTTTTTTTTTTTTTTTTTTTTTTTTTAATGAGCGAAAGGTTTCGCCAGGCGAAGTATGTGTCGAGTGTTTTGGTAATGTATGAAACCCAAGCAGCGAGGATTTTGTAGATTTTTTCTAGAACAATAATTATAATAACAAAATAAATGATAGATTAAATTGTGGGTGCTTGTTGGTGTGTGTGTGTGTGTGTGTGTTGGTGTTTGTGTATGTGTGTGTTTGTGTATGTGTGTGTGTGTGTGTGTGTGTGTGTGTGTGTGTGTGTGCATTACTGAAATCATCTGAACAATGTATTTCCGCCTTTGAGAAAGCAAATAAGATTCTAGGACTGATTGCTTGATCTATTTTATTCTAAAAGCCCATCGGTCAATAACAGGTTATATAAATCGTTAGTTCGTCCACATTTGGAATATGCTGTTTCCGTGTGGTCACCGAATCTCATCAAAGATATTGACAGATTGGAAAAAAGTAAAACGGCGAGCCACAAAACTGATTCCAAATATCAAAAATAAATCATACGAAAATCGACTAAAACATATGAATCGTAATTTCGCCCACCTGAACCTGTTTTAGACAGGGAGTAGGAGAAACGAGACAGAGAATTCTGCAAGAGTAACGTGGCAAAGATCACCATAGTCATACGACTCAGAGAACCATTTAGAGTGAGACCCTTACATAAGAACATAAGAATGAACGAGTCTGCAAGAGACCATAAGGCCTACACTAGGCAGTGGGCTACAAAAGTGTAACAAATGGACCCCGGGGCATTTTGGATGTCCATTGTTGAGCTTACAGTGCATTGCGCTGCCGCGACTGATGCAGCGAGAACGAGTGTTTGTTGTTGTTTCAGAGGCGTTTAATGATAATGCAGGTAATTGGCCTCTTGTTGCGCCCTGGCGTGCCTGCTGTCCGTCCCGCCATGTCTGCTGGGGGCCGAGTGACGTCACGGTGGGTGTGGTCACGGTGCCCATGTGTATGTGTGTGTGTGTGTGTATGTGTATGTACGTCTATATATGTGTGCGTGTGTATATGTGCATATATGTGTGTGTGTTTGTGTGTATGTACGTCTATATATGTGTGTGTATGTACGTCTATGTATATATGTGTGTACGTCTATGTATACGTGTGTGTATATGTGTATGTATATATGTGTGTGTACCTATGTACATATATGTGTGTATGCATATGTGTGTATGTTTGTGTGTGTTTGTGTGTATCTTTGTATACAGGACGAGCACGGAGAGCGTGGCTCGTTGTGCCGTTACCCGCTACTCCCCTCTCCTCTCCCCCCTCTCCCCCTCCCCCTCTCCCCCGTCCCCCCGGCGTGATGAAATTAAGTGGTTGAGTGCTGTGTGGAGCTCGGGCTGTAAGATGAGGAGGGCGTGGTGGACACGGTACTGTGGTGGTGGTGTTGGTGGTGATTGTGATGATAGTGGTGATGGTGATTGTGTTGAAAGTGGTGGTGGTTGTGGTGATTGTGACGGTGATGGTGATTGTGACGGTGATTGTGTCGAAGGCGGTGCTGGTGGTGACTGTGGTAGTGGTGGTTTCGAAAATGTGGTGAAAATTGTGGTGGTGGTGGCGGCCATGACAGCTGAGGCAACGAAGACAGATTCACTCACACTTCGGAGGGCACGTCATCTATTTGAATAAAATCACCTGGAGACAGCCAGAATAAAGACAAATAACGCTGAAATGTTTAAGAACACACACACACACACACACACACACACACACACACACACACACACACACACACACACACACACAAGACTCAATGGCGCATATGGTAGAGTTCCTGGCTGCCACTACGGAGGTCCGGGTTCGAATCCCGCCCAGGGCTGAAATCATTTCAGTATCGCTGCACTGTGAGTCGTTACTCCAACTCTCGTGGGCGGGGTATTGAGTGTGTAAGGTCACAGCATTACCTACAGATTGGTCATATATGAGCTCTCAGCTCTCTCCCGGGAGGGAAATATCTGTCAGTCACGAGTCCAACACGTGATTCAAGACAATGTTAAATCACACACACACACACACACACACACACACACACACACACACACACACACACACACACACACACGGTACTGCAACTCCTAAGCCTGTGTGTATTTTCTCTGCGAGTTTCTGATGTATGTAATTGTCTTCAGCCAAGTTCACACGCGTAACGGGTTAGTGCCAACACCCTGCGTCCCGCCCCCCTACCGTGAATTGTAATAGGCCTTTAACTGGTGTTATAGGAGAGAGAGAGAGGGGGGGGGAGGAAAACACACACACACACACACACACACACACACACACACACACAGAGAGAGAGAGAGAGAGAGAGAGAGAGAGAGAGAGAGAGAGAGAGAGAGAGAGAGACGAAACACAGGCGTACAAACGCGCGCGCGCACACACGCACACACACACACACACACACACACACACACACACACACACACACACACACACACGCATATATATATATATATATATATATATATATATATAATATATATATATATATATATATATATAGAAATATATATATATATATATATATATATATATATATATATATATATATATATATATATAGAGAGAGAGAGAGAGAGAGAGAGAGAGAATGAGTGAGAGTGGAAGAGGAGGAGGAGGAGGAGCTGATTGTGAGTGTATCCCAGTTGAAGTGGTCCTAGAACGGGACAGGAATGGTTCTTGAAGATGGAACCCGAGTTAACCTCAAGACCCGTATGGAGATGCAGGGCCGACCCGGGACGACAACGAGGAGGAGGAGAGGGAAGCGGGTGGGGGGAGGAGGTTGAAGGGCGAGGGGAGGCACCGATGGAGGCTTCTTGTGGAAGCGATCTCTCTGTGGAGAAGACTGGTGATGTGTGTTTGTGTGTGTGTACGTGAGTTTGTGTATGCTTTGTGTATGCATGTGTGTATGCGTTGTGTATGCATGTGTGTGTATGCTTTGTGTATGCATGTGTATGCATGTGTTTGTGTATGCTTTGTGTATGCATGTGTGTGTATGCTTTATGTATGCATGTGTGTGTTTATGCTTTGTGTATGCATGTGTGTGCGTGCGTGCTTGTGTGTGTGTGCGCGCGTGTGTATGTACGTTATGTCTTGCATTATGAACTCCACGAGTTCAACGGGCTCTTGAACACGCCTCGAAATCTGAGGTCAACCTTGGGGCGCATTGATGAAGATTTAATGTATGCGCGGGCAGACAAGAAGGTGAAGAGACGAGGCAGAGAAGTTTGCAGGAGTAGCGTGGGATGATAAAAGGGAGGTCTTTGACTGACTGAACGAGAAAACTGTTATTTTATTTTATTTTTTATTAAGTCATTTATTTATTTATTTGTATTCGAGGTTCGGTATGATGTCATATCGCTCTTTGATTTCGAACCTCCGAACGACATGACGTCACCTAGAAGCTTCGCCCCCTGTACATTGTGTGTATTTAATCTTTGGCTTATTATAACGATAATGTCGTAAGGGAGGTAATCCTCAAGTATGATAATCCTCCAAAACAAACGGGACCTTGAGCTGAGGTCAACCTCGAGACCGTTTGACAGATGACGCGACGCTGTCGACCTCCAGTGGGTAATACTTGGTAATGGATGTTGCGGTAAAGGAGTAGCTTGCGGCTTGCCGCAATCTATTGCCGCAGCTATTGCCGCAGGCGTGAGAGAGGCTGCCGCTTACGACCAAAGCCGTTTGGGATGTGACCCCGTGAACGGTGATGCAGTAACTGCTCATAATGATGACACTGTTTTAGCCCTGTAGGCTGGTACTCGGTTCCCGGAACGATCTCGCAAGGTTGACTAGAGACATACTTGATCGGATGGTAGCTGTCATTGAGTTTCTTGGCGTGTAATGAATTTATAATTTACAATTAAATTTTGATTACAGCTATTGCTAATGATGCGGCAAAGTCGGAGGCGGAAGAGGGGTATGGGAGGGGAGGAGGAGGAAGAGGAAGAGGAAGAGGAGAAGGAGGAAGAGGAAGGGAAAGGTATTGAGGCTACCAGTGGTATCTTGGTGCTATTACGTTGATTAGGCATTGTGAGTGTACATACATGCATGCATGCATACACATAGATATACATACATACATGCATACATACACACACATACGCACATGTGGTCCTACGTCATAGAGAACAGTCTCTGTCGCCCGTCGTCTGGATTTGCAGCCCCGAGAAACTGACACTCGGTGCCCGGACCAGCCTTAGGGTTTCTCCAATAGTTTTGTCAATATTTCCTTTTTTTCCAATTAAGGATAGGTGAATGCCGGTGACTGGTCTCCTCCTCGTACTACCGTAAGTTGGTGACTTAGAAACAGACCCACTCAGAAACGATACACAATTGATTTATTTTTACCCAGAGATACCAGGAACCGTTGCCAACGACTGAGGGGCCCTGGGTTTCCAGTCCTTAAAAACCCAAAGTAACGTGTATTATTACACGTGTGCTTGTGGGTGTGTGCGAACAGGTGTGTGTGTGTGTGTGTGTGTGTGTGTGTGTGTGTGTGTGTGTGTGTGTGTGTGTGTGTGTGTTGTGGGTTTTAGTTACCTTAGGAAAATATGTTGTACTCAGTATCGTTTTAAGCTCATGGACGTGTTTGTGCGTATTATTATTATTATTATTATTTTATTGTAATTAGTTTGATATTATCATTGCATTACTATTATGATTATTATTATATTATTATTATTATTATCATATCACATTTATTTTTATCTTTTTTCTATTTCCTTTTTGCTTATTTATTATTATTCTATTTTCAATATTATTATTATTATTATTATTATTTTTTATTTATTTATTATAATTATTATTATTTTATTTTATTTTATTTCATTATTATTATTATTATTATTTTTTCAAAAGACAAAAAGGAGAATGAGGACTTGCACATGACTTCCCTGCATGTGTGTGTCTGTGTGGGAGTTGATGAAAAGGCATATGAACACAACTGATGTTTGTGCTTGCACAACGCGCGTTCGTGGGGGGGGGGGGGGCGGGACAAATCGTCCCTCATGCCATCCCTAACGCGGACAAATGCGTCCCTTCCCCGTAAACCGACTTAAACCTTCCCTTGACCGAACAGAATCACCTGACGGCAGGAAGGAGTTTAGGTTGTAAATAAACCTCAAAAGAATCTTCGACTGAATGATATCTTATAACGGCAGACATTTTCTACCTCACCTCAAGTTTCTCCAGTTTCTTCTGTTCTTCCAGTGCCTCCCTCCCCCACTTCTCTTTTTCCACTTCCCTCCTCTTCTTCCTTCCCGTCTCCTCTTCTTTCCCTTTCTCTTCTTCCCGTGCTTCCCCCTCTTCTCTGTTTTCTTACCCCTCCTCTTCGTCCTTCCCCTTCTCTTCTTCCAGTGCCTCCCCCTCTCCTCTTTTTCCCTTTCCCCTCCTCTTTTTCCCTTTCCCACTCCTCTTCTTCCTTTGGCTCCCCTTCTCTCCTTCCTTTCCTTCCTTTCTCTGCATTTCTTCCAATTATTCTTTTTCTTCACGTTCTTCTGTCTTGCTTTGGACCCTGGCAGTGCCAGGTCTCCCATCTTCAGGAGACGGTGCCAAAGCCTGGCACGGGGTCTTGGGGTGCCTCCCGGAAGGAAGGAAGGAAGGGAAAGGAAGGATCCAGACTTGTGACTCCGCCATTTTGGTGCCATTGTTCGCTGTTTCTAGGAATAGGGAGCGAGGGCGGATGCCATGGGGGGTCCGGGGTTGGGGTAGAGGTTGCTGGTTGAAAGTGAAAGGTACGGGCATGGGTGCTTGGAGGTGGGAGAGGTAGTCTGAGGTTGTAGTGTGGTTGTGGGTGGGTAAGTTAGATGTTGTGAGGGGTGGGGGAGGTTGAAGATAGGGTGTAAGGATTGTACCTGACTTAATAATTCGGTGCAATTATCACAACTATCCTATGACCACTATCACCATAGCCAAATCAAAACATCACCTGTCGAAGAGGTTGACAAGGATTTTAATAAAATCACCCGACGGCAGGCGTGATAAAAGGCAAAGGGCCACCTGGTACGGAAGGTGTTAGATGGTTTTAGTGTGTGTTGACAGTGGGCGTGGTCGAATTGTTGATATGGCGGGGTCACGCCACGCCAGGCGGAGGTTCTAGGGGTGAGTAGGGGGGGGGGCGTGGGCAAATTTTCAGGGTTCATTGACCCCCCCTAGTGCCTTTAGGGTGCTCCCTAATTCTAATAAAATCGCCTGACGTCACCCAGAATAAACACGATCATTGACATGGGAGAGTTAACGTGGGCTGTGGCATTGATGACGCCATTGTTGTGACACAAATTTAACGAAGTTATAAACGATTGTTTAGTGTATCGGTTTTTTACATTGTGGTCCGTGGACCACTAGTGGACCTTAGAGTTCCCCAAGTGAGTCCATTAACCGAAAACTAGTGGTACTTCGCGGATGTTTAGCTATTCATTTTAGTGTTGAAAAGTCTCTTCAGGAGGTTATAGACAGCAACGTATAAGTCAGGGTACACGGTGATGAGGACTCCGTGCATGACTATTGTTCATGACTTCAATCCCTTAATGTAGTGACGTTCTTTATAGATGTTGTTCTGGCTAAGAGCAGACGATTTTATTAACTTATAAGGGGAGGGGCGGATTCTGTCTGAAGGAGTGGAAAGAAACTTCGCCTTCCCCCCTCAGCGTATTAAAATTTCCCCCCTTTTGCAATATATACATATATATATATATATATATATATATATATATATATATATATATATTTATATATATATATGTATATATATATATATATATATATATATATATATATATTTATATGTGTATATGTATATATATATATATATATATATATATATATATATATATATATATATATATATAACGTCACCGTTCTGAAGGGCTTGACATATGCCGGTGTAAATGTCGACTATAAATACTTATTATCGCTTGTTTAACCTCGTTTGAGTTGAATTGGGACTCTGTTGATAAAGCCACGATTTAATTATATTTATTGTTATTTCTGTTTAAGCATTCATTCATTTATATTTACTCTATAATGAGCTACTCTCGCGAGCCGCTCGCGATAGTAGTCCGTTCGTTCGTGAGGAAACGCTCAGCTGAAGCAGTCACCTTTGCCTTGTGTGTTTGGATTGCCAGGGGGAGTGACAGACACTGGTTGTTGTTGGAGTCGAACCCGGTTATTGGGAGTATTCTCTCTTCCTCTCTTTGCTCTTTCTCTCTCTTGCAACTCGAGAGTAGACATTAGTATTTCTGTTTTTATTGGTCTTTCATTAGTTTATACCTTTGTTTTATTTCTTTATAGATTAATTGATTGATTTATTTGTTTGGTTTAAATTTACTTGCGAAAACTCCTTTCGTGCGTGTTTATTTTGTATTTGGCAGATGCAATCGTGATTTTGACAGGTATTTTTGTGTTGTCTACTGCAGATGCCGCTATAAAACAGACTGGTGTTTATTTCGTGTCTTTCTCAGATGCGAGTTAGTTCTGGCAATTGTTAATTTGCTGTCTATGACAGATGCGATGTTGAATATAATTTTCATCTTTAGCAAGTGTACTGGTAAATTTGAATTTGGCCCAATTGTTGTCGGTAGTTCAGGATATTTATTTTCATTTATTTTCATTTATTTATTATGTGGATGGATGGGGTGAAGGGGGCTTTGGGGAAGAGGGGAATGTCTGTTGAGGAAGGAAGGGAGAGGACGGAAGACAGAGGTGAGTGGAGAATGGTTGTATATGGATGATGTTGTGACAGCATGAGGAGGAATGGGCAAAGGGGGACGGAGAGGGGGGGGGGGTCGCCAATTAAATGAAGCGGCCTTGCTGTGGATGTACTGTGTCTTGCGACACTGCTTCTGACCCAGGGCGGTGGGCAGGGTGCAGCGATGACCCGTCATCCAGGAGGTGCTCAGATGAGAGGAAGGGTGGGAGGGGTGTGGAGTGTATTTAGGGATGAAATGGGTGGGAGTGTTTTTATGCCTTTCCCTTTTTGGCTACCTCCCTTGGAAGGGGGAAAAGGCCTTGGTATATGTATGTATGTATTATTATTATTGTTATTATTTATTATTGCTATTTATTATAATTATTATTATTATTATAGTTATTATTATTATTGTTGTGTTGATGGTGACTGACTTTGGCGTCTTTGTTTTCTTTTGCAGATGTGACGGTGAGGTCAGCAACGGGATCGGCTTGAACAGTCGAGGCAGCAGCCGGAGAAGCTCCGCATCAAGCTTCTGCTCCTCGAGGAGGACGTCCACCTCAAGTGCCAGCTCCTCAAGGAAGACCTCAACTTCGAGTGCTAGTTCCTCCAGGAAGAGCTCCACCTCCAGCACCCCGGCCTCCAGAAAGACGTCCGCCTCCAGCATCCCGGGCTCCAGAAAGACGTCCACCTCCAGCGACCCACCTTCGAGGAAGAGCTCCACCTCGAGCGTGGGGGCGCCTCCCTCCGCCGACGCTCTCCAGGCAGCCATGAGTGCCCCGGACGTTGTCGTCAACAATAACAACAACAACAACAATAACAATAACAGCACCACAGGTACCACCGCCACCACCACAACCGCCACTAGCGCCACCACCCCCACAAGAGCGGATCCTTCTGAGGAGGACCTCAAACTTCTCGCCGCGCTGGAGGAGGCTAACAGGTATGTAAGACTTCCTTTATTCACCAACATTGGCTATCCGAGAACGCAGGGCAAACGTGAACAATTGGACAACAGGTAAGGGCCTCCTGGTGCAAGATAGAGGCACTGATTCTGTGTAGTGCCACGGTACATATACTGGATATATATAGTATATGTGCGTATATATATACAGTATACATGCATATATATATATATATATAGTATATATATATATATATATATATATATATATATATATATAATATATATATATATATATATATAATTTCTCTCCTGTGGCTTTCTCCATGGTTACATTCCCATATCACACGCACGCACGCGCGCATTCACGCACACGAATGACCTAATGACGGAAATGGATACATCATAATAACGGTTATCTGAGTCAGTCACGCGCGGCGCTCTGATTGGCCCGTTCGAACTAGATTCAAACGTAACGAACTTTCTCATCGCTGGCAGGAGCGGCGAGCAAGCACATAGGAGGAGGAACGTCTTCCATGGTCCCGGGGGGATTGGGGGAGGGTGGAAGTGGGATTGGGGGGATTCTTTTTGCTAAATTAGCAAAAGTTTTTCTTCTACTTTCTTCTAAAGCAAGATACACAAAAGTTGTAAAATTTATGCCAATGAAGAAGAGCGACTGAAGAACCTTATCGCTTCAGACGGGGTAGTGGGGCGAAGGCGTTCCCTTGGCTGAATAGAATTGCCTGGTTGTACTCAGAACCAAGTTGATAGGTTGCTTGGAGCTCTCATAATACTTAGGGTGTGCTACAAATCACCCTTCCAGTATGTCTGTGACACCCAGAGAGAGAGAGAGAGGAGGAGAGGGATGTCGTACTCACCTGTGCATGAGCGTGTTAGAATGGGCCTTTGTGTTTTTTCATGAATGTACGTGAGTCACTCTCCCGTGTTTGTGTTTGCTTGTGTGTGTTTGTTCGGACGTAAACTACGAGTGTGCCCATTGCGTTTCTCCTGGTTTTCGTGCAAGTGGAAAAAGTCTATTGTGTGTGTCAGACATCACCGTTCTTCGCCACGTGTAGGACTCGTAATCGACAGCTATTACCCTCCCGGATGAGAGCTCACATGTGGCTCGATGTAGGGGGTAATGCTGTGACCTAACATACTCGCACACACACCCAACTCATTGCCAACCAGTGTTGGAGTGGCGGCCCGCAGTGCAGCAAAGCTGATTTTTTTCCTGAGTGGGACTCGAACTCAGGCTACTGATTAAGAGGTCGAGAAGTGTACCTCTGCACCGACGAGCCGTGTGTGAAAGTGATAAGCACCGTTAAGCGTCTCCTTGCGTAAGGGATTTAGGTTTAAGTCACCAATATGAGGAGCATCACAAGTAGAGTACCCGCTATTGGTCCTTTACCCAGAAGAAAGGCTGTAAATTATCACAATCATCACCTATGCCATCGCAGACACCATCACCAACACCAACATACCATAAACATTACAACTGCTGTCAAAACTTTCACACATACACACACACACACACACACACGCACAAATAGACGATTTGATTCAACTGATAGAAGAAGACATAAAATAAGCAAATATTGTCACAGTTTTCATCGCTGCCAAGTTCAAGCAGTTTGGGCTAAAGTGATCGTTGGCGTGATCTCGCTACTCTCCTGCCATCTCCTTACCATCCTGCCACCATCTTTCTCTCCCTTGCCAACTTTACCACCTCCAGTTTGCTTCCGTGTGGAGACAAATCCGCTCGCGTATTTTATGTGCTTTCTGCTGACAGTCGTCCCACCCGTCACTCTGACGTGGGGAGGCGTTCGAGAATGGGGAGTTCACAGTTTCCGTTTACCATCACTTGATTTCGATTGGCTCTCTTACCCGTTTGCCACACCTAGTGTCTTTCAGATTTTTTTGTGACAAATTTAGAAATCTTGCTGACGTGTTGTCGCTTGTGAAAGGTAAAGAAATTAGAGGAAATTTGTTATTTGTTTGGATGGCGCGAAATGGCGCGTCGAACGAAAACGACGGTTGAAAGAAAAATGGAGGAGATCAAGACGACTCTGGGAGAGCGAGGACGCGCCAAAAAGGACACAAAGTCTAGGACGACTTCACCACCGAGGCGGAAAAATTTTGCGACGAAAAACATAAAAGAGAGAGGGAAAAAAATGAAAAGGGGAGGTTTAGCGTGAAAGGAAGGACGAGAATATCGAAGACCTTCCGAATGCAACAGTTCACTTCAATCGGTCGGGGAGGAGGGGGTGGAAGGGAGGTGGAGAGAGCATTCGAGTTTTGAATGAATTTTTATTCATTTATTCATTTCATTCATTCATTAATTCACTTATTCAGATATATATCTGTTTATTTATTTGTTTTTGTAGGACATCTTCGTACCTGTTCTCATAAATGCTACATTTCATGTAACCAGTTATTTGTTTTTTGTCGTTGTTGTGGTTGTATGTAGCACATAGTATTAAACATTATTGAAGTACAGAAGAGGATTCTGCTGGAAGGTGCAAAATCAACATCGTGCATTAAAGATATCAACACAGGATGGTCGTGGCTATAGACACAAACTGCCCCATAAGCAAGCATCACAGAAGAGAAAAAACTTGTCATATAATTCCCCAACTCAAGCCATTCCTTGACAATAACAACACATTGAGTGACTTTGAGACTGTTGTCGGTTAATTGTGGGGCCGTGGGTCTCCTGGGGCGACGGATTGGTGGATTGTCAATAGCAGTGCATAAGGGGGAGGGTTCTTTTGGGCATTTGGTAGTTCAGTAATTCAAATTTAAGAGTGACACGGCCCCTGGTGGACGGTCGGGGAGAGATTTTGAGAAGATGGAGGAAGAAGAGGTAGAGGTGGAGGAGGTGGAAGAAGAGGAGGTGGAGGAGGATAAGGAAGCGATTTTGAATGGAAAAGAGAGGAAAGCATTAGAGAAATTTGCGCGGTGATTGCGACACTTTGCAAACGAAAAACGAATGGACGAGGAGGATGAAGAGGAAGATAAGGAGGTGGTGGAGGTGTAGGAGGAAAATGAGGAGGTGGTGCAGGCATAGGAGGAGGAGGAAGTGGAATGTGGATAATGAGAGTTGTCGGGAGCTCGGTGGAATGAAGAGAAGGATAATGGTCAGAGGGAATGAGATGAAAGGGAAAATGGAGGTCCACAAGGAAGACGACTCGTCCCGTGTTTACGTCATCATTGGTTGCAAGTTACAACCGACGCGTCTTTACGGAGATGCAGATAGTGTTGTAAGTTTTACAACCCAGTCATAGGTTGTATTTTATTTATTTTCTTTTTTATCTTATCTTGTACAATGCATGGTACAACGTGCTTCCAGGATCCGGTCGTACTGAAATTATTGGTTACATAGAACAACAAATTTCACCGTTATGACGTCACGTATCATTTCCTTTCCGACGTCAACAGACCTACTCTTGTTTAGACCTCTGACGTTCAAGATGGCGGTGAGGGTAGAAGCCTAGCCGGGAGGAGAGAGGAAGAGGTGGTGGTGGGGGGAGAGGGAGTGAGAGTGGAGTGGAAGAGTACAAACAGCACTTCATAATATAAGGTAAACATTCAACTAATGGCTGATGGACTGAGGGAGGAAGAGAGGGAATGGAAAGGATTAGTAGCACTGCAGGTGGAGGAGGAGGAGGGGAGGTGGAGTTAAGGTGGTGGAGTAGGAGGAGGGGAGTGGAAGGTGGAGGGGGGAAGGAATTCATAGCAATAGTTATTAAAAAAAAGTATTTTGAAAAAAAAAAAATTAATTAGGGTTTTTGCGTTTATATAAATTGTGGATTTTTAAATTCTACCATAAAAATGCAATTGAAAAATAGGACAAGGATTACTTTGAAATTGGTTTGAAGACAATCGGACGATTTTTGAGGAAGTTACAGAAAAAAACAATCATCACTTTTTACTTGACCTTGGCCCATTTACGGCCAAAATTTAATGGGATCACGTGGAGACCATTGCCCACATGTCGACGATCCAGCTGTTGCTGACAATGAAACAATGAAACTCGACCAAAAGCAGTACCTCTCCCGGTCTTCGTCCGAACGAAATAAATAGCATTTGTGAGAACGAGGGGACATGTTTTAGGTCATTGATGTTGATAACACGTTAGATGTGACGTCATCAGGTTGACCACTGCTGTATGGAAGGCGCCTGTACAGTGGGTTATTAACAATAAACCATTTATTTATTCATTTGTTTATTTATTTTTTATATCCACACTGGCCTCGATATGGACCAAAGGGCCGCCTGTCGACACGCTTCTCCATTGTTATACATTATATTCCATTGAACAAGTGTCAGAGGGGTAGGAAAGGAGGGAGGGTTGGTAGATTTACCACCTACCTCCCCCTCCTCCCCTCCATGTACCACTGCCACCCCCTTCCCCCTCTTCCTCCTTCCCTTCTCCCCCCTTACCCCTCTCCCCCTTCCCCCTCTCTCCCCTTTCCGCTCTCCCCCCTTTCCGCTCTCCCCCCTTTCCGCTCTCCCCCCTTACCCCTCTCCCCCTTCTCCCTCTCTCCCCTTTCCCCTCTTCCCCCTCACCCCTCACCCCTGGGGAGTCTGCTCTTACCCGAGACTGGTGTTAATGATCGGAAAACTAATTGTATATTTTATGAACGGTAAGGCCTCGATGTATATGGATGTAACCCTCTCTCTCTCTCTCTCTCTCTCTCTCTCTCTCTCTCTCTCTCTCTCTCTCTCTCTCTCTCTCTCTCTCTCTCTCTCTCTCTCCCCGCCATCCCCCCTACCCTTTCGATTTCCTCCTTTTCCAAGTCCCCTCTCCCTTTCCACCTCCCTCTTACTTCTTTCTTTCCCTGGTCCTCCTTTCTCGTTTCTTTTTGACTTCCTCCTCCTCCTTTTCCTCCTCCTCCTTTTCCTCCTCTTCCTCCTTTTCCTCTGAGGGTCTTCATTCTCTCCTTATTCACCTCGTCTCCCTTCCCGCTTCCTCTTCCTTTATTCTTCCTTCATCTTCCTGTTTCTCCTTTTCCATCTTCCATCATTTTCTTCCTGTCTCCTCCACATTCCTCTCCCTTATTCTTCTTCCTGTCATTCTTCCCCTCCTCCTCCTTCTCCTCCTCCTCCTCCTCCTCTTTCTTAGTCGCTCGTCCTTTCCCATCCATTTTCTTTTCTCCTCCCATTTTCTATTCCCTCTCCCGTTTTCTCTCTCCCATCCCATTTTACTTCTCTCTCTTTCTCTCTGACGTTATTTTCTCTTTTCCCGTCTCTCTTGTTTTCTCTCTCCCCCTCTCATTCCTCGGCTTTTGTTCTCCTCCTTTCTCGTTATTTCCCTCGACAACATTTTCTCCTTTTTTATTTCCATTTTCTCCTCCACCTTGGTCTCCCGCGTTCTCTTTGTCTCTCTTTTCTCTCCCCATCCTCCTCTCTTTCGCTTCCCTCAGCCTCCTCTCCTTTTCCATATGTTTCTCTCTTCCCCTTTGCTCTTTATATTTTTCATTCTTCATCTCATCCTTTTTCTCTCCTACTTTCGGAACCACTTTCCCTCTCTCCCCTCCATCCCTCCCTCTCTCCCCTCCATCCCTCCCTCTCTCCCCTCCATCCCTCCCTCTCCCCTCCATCCCTCCCTCTCTCCCCTCCATCCCTCCATTTCTCCCCTCCATTTCCCCCCTCCATCCCTTCCTCTCTCCCCTCCATCCCTCCCTCTCTTCCCTCCATCCCTCCCTCTCTCCCCTCCATCCCTCCCTCTCTCCCCTCCATCCCTCCCTCTCTCCCCTCCATCCCTCCATCTCTCCCCTCTCTTCATCTCTCCCCTCCCTCCCTCCATCTCTCACCATCCTCCATCCATCCCTCAGCTCCCTCCTTCTCTCCCCTCCTTCCATCTCTCCCCTCCTTCCATCTCTCCCTTCCCTTCATCTTCCCCTCCTTCCATTTCTCCCTTCCCTTCATATCTCCCCTCCTTCCATCTCTCCCTTCCCTCCATCTCTCCCCTCCGTCTCTTTCGTCCCCTCCCCCTTTCCCCTCCTCTTCCCATCCTCCCCCTGTCCCTCCTCTCGTCGCTCGTACTCCCTCCCCTCACGCTCTCTCCTCCCCTCCTCTCCCCCGTTCGTCCCTGCCCTGGCTTTCCTTCACCACCCATTCCCTCCCCTCCCCCATTCCTCCCCACCCTTCCCCATTCCTCCCCACCTTTCCCCATTCCTCCCATTCCCTACTCCCTTCCATTACCTGCATTTCTTCTTTCCCTTTCCCTTCCCTATTCTTTCCTCCCCTCCTTTCCCTCTCCCTATCTCTCCCTCTCCCCATCCCTCCCTCTCCCCATCCCTCCCTCTCTTTCCCCTCTCCTCTCCTCCCCGCCTTCCCTTTCTCCTCTCCTCTTCTCTTCGCCTTCCCTTTCCCCATTCCTCTCGTCCCCGCCTTCCCTTTCCCCTCTCCTCATCTCCCTGCCTTCCCTTTCCCCTCTCCTCTTCTCCCCGCCTTCCCTTTCCCCTCTCCTCCTCTCCCCGCCTACCCTTTCCCCTTTTCTCTTCTCGCCGTCTTCCTTTCGTCTCCTCCCCACCTTCCTTTCCCCTCCCCTCCTTCTCCCCTTTCATCTCCCCGTCTTCCCTTTCCTCTTTCCCCCTCGCCTTCCCCTCCCTCTCCCCTTCCTCTTCCTCAACGGGGGAGTGACCACGCCCCCTTCCATCCGCGTAGCTCGCTGTGTCCTCAAGTGTGAGACTGCTGCGGGACTGGCCAGGTGGCGGAGGTGGAGGTGGTGGAGGGGGAGGCGGCGGGGGAGGAATAGGCGGATGGTGGAAGGAGCAAGGTGGAGCCGGAGAGGTGGACTGTGGATGAATCGATACGAGATGGATAGGAGAGTGGCGAGGTGGGATGGGGTGGGTGGTGGAGGTGGAGGTGAATGGTGTCTGATGCTTATGGGGATGGTGGATAGTTAGTGAACTATCTCGCAGAATAGTCAGGGATCCTTTGCTACGAAGGGATGGTCCCCCCCCTCGCGTGAATAAAATCACCTGACGACGTGTAACGTGCAAATGACAAAAGGTTCCGATTGATGTGGATTTAGTAAATACTCTCTCCTCTCCTCTCTTCTCTCTTCTCGTGATTGGCCAGACGAATAATTCAATTTGTAGACGGATGGACTAGTGGATATGTATAATCACTAGGGAAAATGGAATCGAGGATGCTTTTGACGTTTGGTGGGGTAGATGGTGGGCGGGGAGAAGGTAGAGAGACAGAGGGAGAGAGACAGAGAGAGAGGGAGAGAAGGAAAATAGAGTAGAAAGAGGAGAACGAAAAGGAAAATGAATTAGAGAAGAGGCAAGGCCTGTGATAGAGAAGTATCAGTTGATTTCAAGGGAAAATGAGAAGTATAGAGATGAAGAGAGAGAAGACAAAGATGCAGATCATGTATATGTGTGTGTGTATATATATATATATATATATATATATATATATATATATACATATATATATATATATACATATATATACACATATATTGTGACGTGGGAGGAAGGTGAAAAGTAAGAGTGAGAGAATGAGAAAAATGCGAGGCTCAGCATCCTCTCTCCTCCCAGAGATGAGGAGAAAGTGATGCTGAGTTCAGAAGACGAAAACCCCTCGTCAGGAGTATTGTGGAGGAAGTGGAGGGGATGTGGAGGAAGAGGAGAAGGGAGGAGGGATTCGCTTCTCAGCAAGCCGGGACACGGATAGGAGTTGTAGGAGTCTTAGTAGGAGTCCCTATTTGCCAAACCTAAAGCTAGGGGATTTTCAGGTTTTAAAGGAGTGTGGAGGAGGGAGTGGGAGGAGGGAGGGAGGAGGAAGGCTGTTGTGAACCGGGGACTCTTTGGAGGGAATCTTAGAGGAGGTATGGAGGTAAAAGTTTTGGTTGTTGTGTAGTTTAGAGGTATGGGGGCTTGGCAAGAAAGAGTGTAGTCGGAAGGAGGGAGTGTAGGGAGTCATCTGGGAGCAGTGGGAGTGGGAGGTGACCGAGAGGAGAGGAATCCGTGATTGGGTTGGATAAGAAGGAAAACGGAAGGGGCTTGGATATGAAAGAAAATGGGGAGCGGCGTGCGGAAGAAAGAAAACGGAACGTGATTCGGATAAGAAGGAAAATGGGAGGAAAGTTAAGGTGGGAGGGAGGGAGTAGGAGGTGGCCGGGAGGAGAGGAGAGGAAGGATGTGGCTTGGGTGAGGGGGGAGTGTAGGGGAGCGGGAGGGAGTGGGAGGCGCCGAGGAGGAGGGGTGGGGTTTAGGCTGAGAGAGGGGGAAGAGCAAGACACACACACACACACACACACACACACACACACACACACACACACACACACACACACACACACACACACACACACACACGGTTGGTTAGGGTCGCATATTTTCCGTGAAAGTTCAGAGGAAATTGAACGAAACTACTTTCCCAGTTTCTGGTCAGTTTTTGATAAAGATGCTTCAATAAAAATCATGATTCTGCTCTTTTTCGCCAACCCGCGAATTCGTCCACTTTCGAAAAAAAAAAAAACGAAAAAAAGGGGAAACAAGGAGACCTCCAATGGGATTTAGGAGTCTTCTTGGTTTTGCTGGAGAGGAACCTCGTTTTAAGAAGAAAAGGTGATCCGAGGTCACTGGAGGGGTTGGTTGGGGAGGAGGAGAGTGGCACTGGCACTGACACTGTCAGGGAAGAGGACAAACGCGTGATGGTGTTTGAACAGCGGAAGTTGGGAGGAAAACATGAGAAACCATGCAGCACAGAAATTGGAATGCGGAGCCGGGGGAGAGAAGAAGGAGGAGGAAGAGGAGGAGGACGAGGAAGAGGAGGAGGACGAGGAGGAGGAGAGACAGCGTGGTTGCCAACACAGATCGGCAAGCCCCCAACAAAGAAGCGAGAGGTCATCGTGGAGAGAGACTCTTGAGGCCAAGGAAGCAAGGGTGCCGGGGACCAAGAAGACACTGGCACTGTGACCTTTCTTTGGACGAGGGTGCCAATGGAGAAGGAACCCGACCTGCATACAAAGGTGCCACGGTGTAAGGAGCCACTCTAGGTCTTTTTCAAGAGAGTGCCACTTTCAAGGAGGGCCTTGACTGTAGTCCTAAGGGAAACGAGGGCTCTACGTGGAGTGCCAATGGGGAAAGGCACAACAGTGTCACAGGGAAGGATACGCAAAGGATTACAAAGGATTACAAAGGCGGAGGATGCCGACAGGAGACCTTTTGGTCCATATCTAGGTCGGATGCGAAAAAAAATCATAATGATAAACAAATAGATTAATAAAAATAACGATAATAATGTGAATAGTAAATCAAATAAATGCAAAGGTATAGTTAGATAATAAACAGGTAAATAGTAAATAATAATAAATTGACATAACTAATAATAAATGAGAATCAAACAAATAATAATAAACAAACAGACAAATGATAACAAAACAAATGAACAATAATAACAAAACGAATAAACAAGAAGGCCATAGGCGAGGACGTTCTGGCGTGAAGGAACAAAGACGTCACGCGGACTCTTTGGCACCAAGCGTGACGTATCATCCCCCTAATCTCCGGTAACCAGCGCTTCTATATTTGGAGATAACGGCATTCCGAAATGGTTGAAATTATATCAAGAGAGGAGAGCAGAAAGGAATGGGTATATCCAATCATAACAAAATAGTGAGTGGATCTGGTCCGTAGGGGTGGCACTAAAGGACTTTCAAGTGAACGTTAAAACCCAGTCCTCTCGGGTTCGTGTCCTCTGGACTGTTCCGGGTGTTCGCCTCAGCGGGAAGTTTTGTATAAAGAAATTTTGCTGACAGCAGAAGCCAAACGGACACTGCAGGTGCACCTGTCACAGGAACGGCTGTGACGATGACGTCACAGTAAAGGTGTTTAACGCCTTTAACACGATGACCCTGAAATGGGTCTCGACCCATCGAGTCCCCCTTCAAACGTGGCGATCGACCTCGCAGTACCAATACAGTGCCACTCGAAAGTCTTTATATATTTTGTTCTGACTGACGCTCGAGGATCTTGTTCAGCTCGGGGACCCTTGTGGTGGAGCATAGTGAGGTCCCTAGGGAGCGTGACCCCTGTTTGATCCAAGTACTATAGTTTCAATGTCAGTGGTCTCTTCGGTTGTCCCTCCCATTTACCCAAAAGGTCAGTATCACTTCATCGCAAAGGTCATTCCAGGTCAAAGGTCGTTTCGTTTGACCCCAGACGAGGTCATCACAGGTGACCCAAGTGAGGTGAGCTCAAAGACATCCCAAAGGACTCTCGTGGACAAAGCCCATCAAGTCCTGTGGTTCAGGTCAGCGCTGGGCGATTTTATTGAGCCTGTGTGACTGAAAAGGTCAAAAGATTATTTCAGGTCATTCCGGCAAAGGTCAGATCAGGTCAACCGGTTCCGGGGAGAAGGCGGGGTGGGGAAACTTTCCGGACTCCCTTTTCTGTCTGGTCGACTGTCGCGTCGCGCTGGGTCGAGTCGGAGGTTGTGGGGGAGGGTGGAGGTGGTTGGGGTGGGGAGGAAGTTCGGCGGGGTGGGGATAAGCCGCCTACGCCTTCACTTTCCCCCTCTGCCGTTTTTTTTTTTTTCCTCTCTCTCTCTCTCTCTTCGGTATTTGTGGTTCACTTTCCCTTTCTCTTCATTCTTTTAATTCCATCCTCCCCCTCCTCCTTCTCCTCCTCTTCCTCCTTATCATCATCATCATCCTTTTCCTCCTTCTACTCCTCATCATCCTCTTCCTCCTCCCCTTCCTCCTCCTCCATCCCTTCTCCTTCATCATCATTCTCGAGGTTGTCAGAGTTTTCCTCTCATTCATTCTTGATCCTTCCTACACCTTGTCTCCCCCCCCAAATCCATGAGTTTCCCCCCATTACCGGCGGGTTGTCGCACCCCCTCCTTCCCCCTTCTTGGTCTCGCTTGACTCGTCCCGTCTCGTCTACTCGGTCTGGGATTTCCAGACAGACGCACGCTCTCTCTCTCTGTCTCTCTCTCTCTCTCTCTCTCTCTCTTTCTTTCTCTCTCTCTCCGGTTTCTTTGTTTTCTCGTTCTCCCATTGATTTTTTTTACAATTCCCCAGTGTTCTTCCTCTCCCATCACCACCTCCCCTCCTTTCCTCTCCTCCTTTCTCTCCTCTTCTCCTCCTCTTGCTCCTCTTCTCCTCTCACCTTTTACATCTTCCCTCTCCCTCCTCATGCCTCTCTCTCTCCCGTCTTCCCCCGTCTCCCTTTTTCCTTCCTACACCCCTTTTTCCTTCCCTTTCCCTCTCCCCACTCCCCTTACCTTCTCTGCTCCCTACCCTATTTCCCTCCTTTCTCTCCCCTCCCCTCTACCCATCCTTTCCTTTCTTTTCCTCCCCTCTTCCCTTCCCTTTCTTCTCCTCCCCTCTTCACTTCCCTTATCCCCCTTCCTTCTCCCATTTCCTTCTTCCACTCCCCCTCCCTCTCCTTTCACCCTCTGCCCCCTTCCCCTCCCCTCTCCTCTCCTCATGTCTGTATTCCGTCCTCTCCACCCCTTCACCATCTGCCCCCCCCCCCCGGCCCCTCTCCTCGCTTCCCACCCTGTCATCTCCAAATATCCCTCCCATCCTCTCCCCCTCGTCTCCACCCCGCCCTCTCCCCCTTCCCCTCGCCGTCCTCCCGCTCCCCTCTCCTACACACAGAGAGAAAGAGAGAGAGAGAGAGGCACTCCTTAATGAGATTTTTATACTGGTGGATGACACAGACGAGGCCAGACGATGGTTGGTGCTCCAGACAGATGTAATTTACACAAGGAGTTGCGTCAGACTGCCTGAGGGCAGGACAGTCTCTACAGCCACTACAGCTCCCGTCAGTGTGTATGCGCGACAAGCCGTCGGTCTGTTTGTCTATGTGCCCGTCAGTCTGTCAGGTCTTAAAGCGTATGTGTAGTTAGGAACTGGGAAATGTTTTGTTTCTGTATTGGCGATCTGTTTATTGACGTGGGTGTTGTTATTATACTGCAAGAAATGGTCCTTTTATTTGTTGATAATTTGCTTTGAGTATTATTATTGTTATTATTACTATTACTATTATTGATATTATTGTTATTATTGCTGTTACTATTATTGTCAACATGTGATACTATTATCACCGAAGACTTCATCACCAAGAACGCGACAGTGGTGGCAGCGGTGGGAGTATAAACCAGTCGACAAGATTCTAGGTTTTTATTTCTTTAGTTCTAGTGAGAGTGGAATGTTTTTGGGTGGAGTTGACAAGACCTGAGCTACTGACCTGGGCTTTGGAGTGGTAGCGAAGCGTCTGCTCTCCTTTTTGTCTCCAAGCTTTAAGAATACCTCGGTAACCCTGTAGGTACCTCCTTATAAGGCTTGGCTTACAATATTTGAGCCTTGTGATTGGCCCTTGGTAAAAATCCTATCATGCTGTTTTCCGTGATAATGGTATCACCACATTATACCAAATCCCACGAAGTAGCACCACTCACATGTGTTATTATGCAGTGAGACCTGACATGTAAAGATCATCCAGATATGTCAACGTAAGCATTTCGTTTAAAAAGCTTAACGACCCTGGCGATTGGTAAAGAAATTAATGGGGTTTTACAAAGGACCAATCACTGGGCTAAAATTGTGTAAGCCCAGCTTTAGAAGGAGGTACCTACAGCGTTACCGAGGTATCCTTAAAGCTTGGAGACAAAAGGAGAGCGGATGATCCGCCAAAGCTCAGATCAGCAGCTCAATTCTTGTGAACTTCCTCAAAGACACACTTTCACTAGCATCAAAGAAATAAAAATCTAGAAACTTGTCAACTGGTTTATGCTCCCACTCGAATAGCTACGTTCAATTCTCGCCTCATTGGCTCGCTACCCGAGTTGGGAAGAACTCAATAAACATTATAATTCTTATTGTGTGACGTCATGTCATTTTGATCTTCGCGTCAATGTTGTTCAAGTAAGGGAAGGTGCCTGGGGAAAGTTCTTGGATTAAAAAAGAAAAAAAAAATACAATTCTTTGTATTGTTCCCCTCACCTAGTCAAATTACCCCCCCCCCTCCGTCCATTATTTCACTCCATCACTGCAAGAAGGAATTTTGCGCGTAGCAAGCAATTGTTTACATCACATCGGTAGTCAAACGACTGTTTAATTAGTTCCATTGTATACATTCCATAAATTTTCTTTTCCATATATCTTGCTGAATAAGTTGCATACTTTTTTCAAATATGTCGTAAATATGAATACCGTTAACGTAGATCTTCAGTATATTTCCCTTGGATCCAACGGTATGGTTGCATCCATCTTTCCTCCAACCATACGCTTGAACTCCAACCCAAATCCTCCAACCTTGCACAAATTTCGACTTCATTGACTATCTTCTTTTCATAACTCCACCTGTTTTCCCCTAGCCCCACCCTTTCCCCCCCGTATCTCTACCCCTTTCCCCGTAGCTCTACCTCTTTTTCCGTAACTCCTTCCTCTTTCCTCGTAGCCCCTCCTCTTTTTTCTGTAGCCCCTCCCCCTTTTGTCATTGCTCCTCCCCATTTCCCCGTAGCCCCTCCCTTTGTTGTCCTGTAGCTCTTTAACTCGTCCTTAACCCCCTCTCTCTTTCTCCCTGCCCCCCTAAAGCTTGCGTCTCTACATCCCTCCACCAGCCATAGTCCCCCCCTCCCCTTCACCCCCCACAGCGGAGTCTGGGAGGTCCAACAATGCGCCAACAATCCTCCCCGACCTTCCGCTCTTCTGGCAATTACGTCGGCGGCGTCTCACCTTACCGCCGACTGGATCGCCTTCTCCCCCTCCTCCCCCTCCTCCCTCCCCTCTCTCCTCCCCTCTCCCCTTCCCCTCGCCTCTCTTTCCTCCCCTCTCCTCCTCACTGCTCTCTCCTCCCTCTCATCTCCTCCCTCCCCTCTAATCTCCTCCCTCTCCTCTCCTCCCTCCCCTCGCCTCTCTTACCCACTCTCCTCTCTCCTACCCCCTCTCCTCTCTCCTACCCCCTCTTCTCCCCTCTCCTCCCCCTCTCCTCCCCGTCTCCTCCCCCTCTCCTCCCCCTCCATGCCCAAATTTCTCCTCCCCCTCTATGTCCAAATTTCTCCTCCAGTCCGTTTCCTCCCCTCCCTTCTCCCCTCTTCCTCTCTTCCCGCTCTTCTCTCTTTCTCTTCTTACCCCTCTGCATCACGTGCTCTTTCCCCCTGCTCTTTACTCCTCTCGTTCCCCCTTCTGCATCTCTCTCTCCCTTTCTCACTTCATCTCACCCACCATTGTCTCTCCCCCCTCTTCCCCCTCTCCCACTCTCCCATCTCCAGGGGCCATGAACGTCACTGGGGGGTTAACTGGACTCCAACACATATCGAAGTACCGAGTTCAATCCTCGAGTCTTTCCGGAACTCGTCGATCCTTCTCGTCCACACAAGACTCGTGGGGCCTCGCTTCCCGTTCCCAGCGTTACTAGGGCACTAACCACTTCGTGGAGTGCCACGGGGGTGAATGAAATCGCCTGGCGGCAGCAAGAGTAGGAAGGCGAGAGTAGAATTGAATTGTAAAAAAAAAAAAAAAAAAAATATCCATTATACAAGTACAGTAAATTTAAGAAAAAAATATACAATAGAAAAGAAGGGAAAGTCATATGAAATTAATGAAAAAATACAAAATGGAAATATATACGAGCTGAGTTCGAGTCCTCGGATCAACCACGTTTCAAGTTCCAATATATGCTTCCTTCGATCTCCTCGTCAGTCTCGACTGCGATGGCATGGAATTAAAAGTGAATTGTGGTTGATCTGTTCACTGGGAATCATTCAGTGTATATATATATATATATATATATATATATATATATATATATATATATGTGTGTGTGTGTGTGTGTGCAAGGTAAACTTTAGCAATTAAACAAACGGAGCAGAGCGCTTTCGTATATTACATCTTCAGATGTAATATACGAAAGCGCTCTGCTCCGTTTGTTTATTTTCTAAAGTGGTTACCTTGCATTTATAAATCACACGTTCCCAGTGTTTTTATTGCGCACACACACACACACACACACACACACACACACACACACACACACACACATATATATATATATATATATATATATATATATACTGTGTATTGCAGGTTTGTCTCGACCCTATAACGCCCCATGCAAGCTTTCTTTCCTCATTCATCGCCTCGTAAGACGAAGGGAGGAAGGACACTTTGGTGTTAAGTTTCAGTAACCCGACAAAGGGATGACATAAACGCCGGCGGCCCGGCTCATCTCACGGGTTCCCCGCTGCGACGCGCCAGCCTAGAAAAAACGTTGTCAATGTTTCCTTGAAACATCTGGGAGCTAACCTTACTCCTCCTCCTCCTCCTCCTCCTCTTCCTCCTCTTTCTCCTCCTCTTTCTCTTCCCCCAACACCTTTTCCTCCTTTTCCTCCTCTACCTCCTCCTTCTTCATCTACTCCTCCAACTCTTGCTTCTCCTCCTCCTCTTTCTCTTTCTCCTCCTCTTTCTCTTTCTCCTCCTTTCTTTTTCTCCTCTTTCTCCTCCTCCTCCTCTTTCTCTTCTTCCAACACCTTTTCCTCCTCTTCCTCTTCTACCTCCTCCTCCTCCTCCTCATCTTCATCTGCTCCTCCAACTCCTGCTTCTCCACCTTCTTCATCTACTCCTCCAGCTTCTCCATCTCCACCACCACCTACTCCTTCTACTTCTATCACCACTACTACTACTTCCACTGCTTCTGCTATTTCTCCCCTCCTTTTTCCTTCTCCTTTCTTCCCCCTCCTCTCCCTCTTTTCTCCCCTTCCTCCTCCACTTCCTCCACCTCCTCCACCACCTCCCCTCCACTTCCTCCATTTTCACCAGTCACTTCATGGAGGATGGAGGTTTGCAAATCTGCTGGGGACAACCAGGAAAGGTCTCGGTGAGGGCGTGGGGAGGAGGGGTGGGGGGGTGGCGTTGGGCGAGTGGGCAACCCGCACGCCGACATGCAATAAGCTTTGTGGGTAATATCCCGGCCTTGATGAATAGACGCTCCAAGCCAGGGAATGTTTCGCGCGAGACGGAGGAGGAGGTGGAGGAGGAGGAGGGGGGGGAACGAAGAAGAAGATGAGGAATAAAGAGAAGACGTAAAGGAGGAAGAAGAGAAGAAGAAAGAAGAGGAGGAGGAAGAGGAAGAGAACGAGGAATGATGGGAGAATAAAGAGAAGACGAAAAGGAGGAAGAGAAGAAAGAAGAGGAGGATGAGGAAGAAAGGAAGAGGAAGAAGATGATTAGACGAGGAGGAGGAGGATAAGGACAGAGAGGAAGTACAAGAGAAGGAAGAAAGACGAAGATTTTTTTTTTATCAGCTTCGATCTTCTGTCCTTTGCTCCTGCCACCCTTCCCTCCCCCCATTCCCCCATCCCCCCAAAATTTCCTTTTTCCTTGATGTCTGGTCTCCCCCCCCCCCTTCCCTCCCCCTGTGGATTTTCAGCGTTTTTTTCACGATTCAATTAGTTGTGTAAGTGTCTCTATCGCTGTCTTCCTCCCTCCTCCCCCTCCTCCTCCTCCTCCTCCTCCTCCTCCTCCCTCCTCCCTCCTCTCCTTCTTCTTCCTCCTGTTCCCTCATCTCTCTCTTCCTGTCCTCCCCTCTCCTCCTCCTCCTTTATTTTTGTTTTCCCCTACCACTTCTCTCCCCTCTTCATCCTACCCACCTCCTCCCACACTCCTCCTCTTCCTCCTCCCCTCCTCTCCATCCTCCTCCTTAATCTCCTTCTCTGTCGCCTCCTCCTACTACTCCTCTTCATCCTTTTCCTCCTCCTCTTCCTACTCATCTCCTCCTCCTCCTCCTCCTACTCATCTCTTCATACTCGCCTCTTCCTTCCACTCGCCTCCGACATTTTGTCGTCCACCCCCACGTCCCACTGTCTCTTCCCATTTTCACTTCTCGCATTTTCTCTACATGCATGCACTCCCCTCCCCCCTCTCTCTCTCTCTCTCCCTCCCTCCCTCCCTCCCTCCCTCCCTCCCTCTCCCTCTTTCTCTCCCTCTTTCTCTCTCTCTTTCTCTCTCTCTCTTTCTCTCTCTATCCCTCTTTCTCTCCCTCTCTCTCTCTCTCTCTCTCCGTCTCCCTCTTCCTCTCTCCCCCACACACTTGCCTTCTTCTTTCTCTCGTCATCTCGTGTTTCATTCTCCCCCACTTCCCCCAAACTCCATCATCCCCCATTCTCCTCCCCCCAACCAATCCTCCATCTCCCTCACCCTTCCACTCGCCTCGCTTCGCCTCGCTTGGCTTGCAGTCGCATCATGTGTGTAAGCATTAGTAATGGTTCCCTTTGCTTTCATATCCACTCTCTCTCCTCTCACCCATCCAGCTCTCAACCACAAACTCTCAACCTTCTCCAACTCTCAACCCCCACCCAACTCTCATCCTTCAACTCTTAACCCTCAACTCTCAACCTCCTCCAACTCTCACCCCTACCCAACTCTCAACCCCTCAACTCTCAACTACTTCAACTCTCATCCCCATCTAACTCTCATCTCCTTCAACTCTTACCCCTTCAACTTTAACCCCTCAACTCTCACCCCTACCCAACTCTCAACTCTCCAACTCTCAACTTTCCAACTCTCATCACTTCCAACTCTCAACCCCCTCCAACTTTCACCCCTCCAACTCTCAACCCCCTCCAACTCTCAACCCCTTCCAACTCTCAACCCCCTCCAACTCTCAACCCCTTCCAACTCTCAACCCCCTCCAACTGTCAACTCTCCAACTCTCCCCTCAACCCAACTCTCAATCGTAGTCTTGTTCACCGTAGACTTTGTCATTCGAAATTTTATTCATCCGTAGAGTTTTTCACTTACACACACACACACACACACACACACACACACACACACACACACACACACACACACACACACACACACACACACACACACACACACACACACACACACACACACACAAACCTCTTGGTGCAGTGGTTAGAGTTCCCGGCCGCCACTACGGCTGAAGTAATGTCAGTATCACTGCGCTGTGGGTTGTTACTCCAATTCTCGTGGGCGGGGAGTTTGGAAGTGTGTGTACGTGTAAGGTCACAATATTACCGGGAGGTTAATAACTGCCGATCACGAGTCCAATACGTGATCCAAGACTATGGTGAATCTCACGCACATACACACACACACACACACACACACACACACACACACACACACACACACACACACACACACACACACCTGTAGACATACCCTTCCCCCATCCTCACCCTTCCATAACCAGGTGCCAGACAGACGGTTCGAATCCATGTGCCGGCAACCGAGCGAATAGTAGGGAACGCGCACTGCGTTTTCCGCGCATGCGCTTTGGTTTAATCGATCTGCCTGTCGATGTTTGTCACTTTTTCTGACGGAATTATTTTCGTTTTATTTCATGTGGAATGTTTTTGTTTTTTGTTTATTTTGTCCTTTCATTTTTGTGTATTTTATCTGTTTTGTTTATTTGTTTGTTAATTTTTCATAGCGCGTTTTTCATTTGATTGCTGGAATTTGGATTGGTGCTTTGTGTGTGTACGTCAATTGTTGAGCGAGAGGCGTGTGTGTGTGTTTGTGTGTGTACTTGTGTCGGAGGAAGTGAGCATTTCTATAATTTTGTTATATTTCATGGGCACGTGTGTGTATGCAAACTAAAGTTCGTTTTCCTGCCAAAATGTATATATATAATATATATATTTATATATATATATATATATATATATATATATATATAAATATATATATATATATATAATATATATATTTAAATGTCTTTGGAGATGATATAATTTCTGCTTGCACCTATGCATACGTGTTTCCACGTAAACATGCTCTTAAGTTTGCACGTGAGTTTGCACGTGATTTTGTGACGTGCTAATATCACAGCCACCGCCACCGCTCCGTCATCGTGATCACACGCGGAGCGGTGCCCCTCTCACCTCCTGAAGGGTCTGTGACCTTCACGCAGAAGTGGTCTGCGAAGTCAAAGGTGGCAAGATTCGTCCGGGGCTTCTTCGAGCCTGAGGAGGATCTCCCAGGCTTGGGGGAGTGTCCGGGGGGAGGGAGTGTCTCTTAGGATGGAGGTTATTTCATGTATATGTTGTGTGTGTGTGTGTGTTTGTGTGTATGTGTGTGTGTGTGTACGCGCGCGTCTCGGGTCCTCAGTGGCCGCCGCAGCCGTCCCATATATCTTGTTTAAGTCCCGGGAAGTATTTCCTCTTTTTATTTATTTATTTTTTTCTGTCTCATTCATTTTTCTATTTGTTTATTTGTTTTATTTTTTTTCTTAAAGAAGAATTAGAGTAAAGATGCTCCTCTCCCTTTCCCCTCTTCCTTCTTCCCTCTCCCTTCCCCTCCTCCCTTCCTTCCCTTCTCCCTTCCCCTCCTCCCTTCCTTCCCTTCTCCCTTCCTCCCTTCCCCTTCCTCTCCCGTCCACTCCCCTCCTCTCTCCTGCTCCTTCCCCCTTCCCCTTCCCCTTCCCCTCCTCCCCGCTCCTCCCTCCTCCCTCTCCCCTGCCTTCCCCTCCTCCCTTCCCCTCCTCCCTTCCTCTCCTCCTTTCCCCTCCTCCTCTCCCCTCCCCCTTTCCCCTCCTCCTCTCCCCTCCCCCTTTCTCCTCCCTTCCCCTACCTTTCTCCCCTTCTCCCTTCCCCTCCCCCTCTCCCCTCCTCCGTTCCTCTCCCCCTCTTCCCTCTTCCCTTCTACTTCTCTCCTCTCTTCCCTTCCCCTCGCACCTCTCCCCTCTCCCTTCTCCCCCCTGCCCTCCCTCCTTCCCCCTCCCCTCCCTCCTTCCCCTTCACCCCCTCCTTGTATGCCTTTTCCTGCCTCACTCTCCACCATCTGGATGATTTCTGGGATACTGCCGTTACCTGAATGGAATCATCTGTTGTTAGCTTCATAAGTCTGTACTTTTTAGTTTCCCGTCCCCTTCCCTCCCTTCGGTATTTCACACCTTCCCCCCCACTTCTCCCCACCTCTTCCCCCCACCTCTTCTCATGCACCACAACATGCCCCCCTTTTTTTTTTACTTGACCTCTTCCCTCCCTTCCCTTCCCCTCCATTCAAGTTCTTTCCTTATTCTCCTCCTTTCTTTCCTCCTCCCCTCCACTTACTCCTCCCTTCCACTTACTCCTCCCTTCCACCTACTCCTCCCTTCAACACCACTTCTCTTTCCCTCCACTCCTCTTCCCTCCCCTCCTCTTCCCTCCTCTCCCTTCCCAGAAGTCTCAAAGACAGTCGGCACCCACCACCACATGATGTCACCGATGACGTCATCGTGCTTAACGTTCTTGTGGCGAGGAAATGGGTTCCTCAAATGATTACAAATCGAAATCTTTCCGCGTGTGGAAGGACTGCCGTTTTCCATAGCTTCTGTCCGTGAGGACGATCTGGGTTGGACATCGTGACATCCGGGACTGAGATGACAGAGCGTGTGAGGGCTGCGTGACGTCATGTTGAGTCCGTTTGTGAAGAATGTGGAGAGGAATTGCAGACCATGCGGGTACACAGCTGGCCGCAGAACCCTAGGCAGAGTTGCCAAATGGAGTTTAATTTTTTTCATTTTGGCTTAGTTTGCCATATATGCCACTTTTTGGTCATTCATAAACATGTATGCGTGTGAAAATAGTATGTATATATATATGTGTGTATGTATATGTATACATAGTATATATGTGTATATATTTATATATATATATATATATATATAATATATATAATATATATATATATATAATATTGTTTTATTTTTATCTTATTTATTTATTTATTTTGCGTGTTTGTAATTGCGGTAGCAGATTTCAGGCAAAAATTGTCGTAATTTGCCAAAATTTGCCAAAATTGGCAACGCTGGCACTAGATAGTTTGCCCCGTTTTTCATAATAATGGCCCCATAGGATGCAGCCAGCATCAGCACCATCACCACCATCACGACCATCACCACCATCACCACCATCATAATAACCCACCACCGCCAACTTCTTTCTCTTTCTCCTCCGTCCTCATCTTCCTCTTCCTCCTCCTCTTCCTCCTCCTCCTCCCCCACCTTCCTCTTCCTCTGTCTTCCACCATCTTCTCCGTCCTTCCCCTCTTCCTCCTCCTCTCTCCGCCCTCCTCATTCCTCCCCCTCCCTCCAATCTCCTCCTCTTTCCTCCTCTATCCTCCGACTTCTTCCTCCTCCTCCTCCTCCTCCTCCTCTTCATCCTCTTCTTCCTCCTCCATCTTCTTGTGGTCAATCTCTCTCCCGCTGGGCCTGAGGGGGGAGCGGGTTGGTTGGCACTCCCCCCCCCCTGTCTCTTTCTCTTTTCCCCTCTCTTTCTCCCCCCCTCTTTTTCTCTCTCTCTCTCTTTTTAGAGATAGATGGAGTCCTTAGAGTTGCAATTGAATTGTCCGGTGTTTAGCCAGAATAAGATGAATACATAACTGATGGCGTCGTGGATGCCACGGGAAAGAATGGAGGGGAAGGGTTTGTCGGTGTTTGACACCACTGTCACTTCCACCACTGCCAGTGCCACTATCACCACCAACACCACCACTTTCATTATTACCAACACTCTCACCACCACCAAAAACAACAGTAACAACAACCAATAGAGCATCACAACCACCACTATCACCACCACCACTTTCATTATCACCAACACTTTCATTATCACCAACACTCTCACCACTCCCACCCACCCCCACCACCACCACCAAAGACAACAATAACAACAACAAATAGTGTATCATAACCACCACTGTCACTACCACCACCAACAACAACAACTACAATACCAACAACAATACTACCACCACCATCCCCAACACCACCACCACTATTACCACTATCACCAACTCTATCATCACCACCGCAGTCACTCCCGTGATAAAAGAGATGAAAGATGGGATGGGGATAGAAATGAGGTGGGAGGGAGGAAGATGACGGGGGGGTAACAGCTGGAGGACTTGACGTCATGACCTTACCTCCTTCGTATCTTGGTCCCCCCATATCTCTCTCTCTCTCTATCTCTCTCTCTCTCTCTCTCTCTCTCTCTCTCTCTCTCTCTCTCTCTCTCTCTCTCTCTCTCTCTCTCTCTCTCTCTCTCTCTCTCTCTCTCTCTCTCTCTCTCTCTCTCTCTCTCTCTCTCATCATTAACCATCCCTCTTTCCCCTCCTCTACCTCTGTCATTATCATCATCATCGTCGTCGTCGTCGTCATCGTTGTCATCATCATCATCATCATCATCATCATCATCATTATTCATCACGTTTCCTCTTCATATCATTCCTTTTCCACTTAGGCCTTTGTGACTCGCCTTATTCTCCTCCTCCTCCTCCTCCTCCTCCCCCTCTTCCTCCCCCTCTTCCTCCCAATCCTCCTAATCCACTTCATCCTACTTCTAATCCTAATCCTACTCCTTTTCCTTCTCCGCCTATTCCTCCTCCCCCTCTCCTCCTAATCCACCTCTTCCTTCTCCCTCTCCTCCTCTTCCTCCTCCCTCTCTTCTCCTCCTCTTCCTTCTTCCCCTAATCTTCCTAATCCTCCTTCTTTTCCTCCTCGTAAACTTCTTACTCCTCCTCCTCCTCCTCCTCCTCCTCCTCCTAATTCAAGTCCTCCTCCTCATACTCTTCCGCCTTCTCGTCCACCTCCTCCGCCTTGTCCTGTCGGCAGCGTCCTTGGTGCCCCTCTTGCAATAAACCCTCTCCCCCCCCTCCACCTTCGGCGCGTCATCCCCCCTCCCCCTCTCCCCCTCCCCCGCTCAATAACATTCCCCATTCCCCCCCCCCACGTATTTATCAGCCCCCACCGTCTCTTTTTCTCTTCATTATTCAGCGTCTGGCAGCTTTTTTTCACCCTCCCCCCCTTCCCCTCCTCTCTCCCCCCCTTTTTTTTTAATATAATTTAATTTTCGCTTTATTTTTTTCTCCCGAGTTTTGAATTAATTTTCAATATTTCCATCCACGGTCGCCGTGTCCAGTACTCCCTTGCTCTCTCGATTTTATTTATTCTTTTTCAATATTCTTTCCGTTCTTTCTATTAAGTTGTTTTTATAGTAGAGGTATTTACAGGCATTGTTATTCTTTACTATATATATATATATATATATATATAATATATATATGATATATATATATATATATATGTGTGTGTGTGTGTGTGTGTGTGTGTATTTTTATTGTATATATGTATTCACTTTTATTCTGCTTTCTATTATTTGAATATCATTTTATTACATTTGATTTTTTATTACAATTTTTTTTTTTTTGCTGAATGGATTGTCACAATGTGTGTGTGTGTGCGCGTGCGCGCGCGTATGGTACTCGTACCAAGTTCTAGCCAAGTTCTAGATAAGAACAGTCCAGTTCTCTATGCAAAGAAAGTTACATGACGTCATGAGGAGTCACGCAAGCTGCCAACTACTCATTCCTGCCACAACCTCAGACAATAACAACAACAACAATAACAACAACACGGCTGTAGCCATTGCTGTGCTGGGTAGTTTTCGCGTCATCCTTCTATCTTTACGGCTCGTAACTACTTTGTCCATTCCCCTTATCCTCCACCTCCTCCTCTTCCTCCACCTCCTCCCCCTCCTCCTCCACCTCCTCCCTTCCCCCTACTCCTCTCTCTCCCCCTACTGCTCTTTCTCTTCATCATCCTCCTCCCTCTCTTCATCCTCCTCCCCATCCACCTCCTCTTCCTCCACTCTCTCGTCATCCTCCTCACCGCCCTCCTCCTCCTCCTCCTCCTCCTCCTCCTCCTCCTCCTCCTCCTCCTCAATTTCCACCCCCTCCTTTACTTCTTCCTTCTCATCCTCTTCCTCGTCCTCCTTCCTCACTTCCTCCTGCTCCCCATCTTCATCCTCCTCCCCATACACCTCGTCCTCTTCATCCACCCTTTCTTAATCTTCCTCCCCGTCTTCCACCTCCTCCTTTACCTCTTTCCCTCCCTCGTCTTACTCCTCTTCCTCCTCCTCCCTCTCTTCCTCCTCGTCCTCTCTGTCCTCCTCCTCCTCCCCATCCATCTCCTCCTCCTCCTTCGCATCCCCGTCTTCCTCCTTTACATCTTCCCCTTCCTCGTCCTCTTCCTGCTCCTCCTCCTCCTGCTCCTCCTCTTCCTCTTCCTCTTCCTCATGCTCTTCACTCCCTCGCCGCCTGCTGGTGATCCTTTCCATAAATTTGTTACTCGGAATCCTGCCCTGTATCTGTCCCGTCACTTTGGCCTTTGAGGGGGAGAGGGCGGGGGAGAGAGGGAGAGGGAGGGGGGAGGGAATGGAAGCTTAGGCTGTCCCCTTCACTCACCTCCGCCACCCCCCACTCCCCACCCCCACCACCATGATACACAACTTCTCAGCTTCCCCCCCACACTCCAAGACTAAGCTCCCAGGCTGTGATATCCTTTCCCCCCTCTCCCCTTAACCTCCCCCTGTCCCCCCTCCCCCTTGAGGGATTTGGTTAGAGCCGTACCATGGCATAACCTACCTTTGTCACACTCTCCCATATCACTCACAAGTTCCCCCACAGATCACCCATATCACCCAGTTGACACCCATAGGTCACCCACATAACGTTAACCCACGCCACACCCACACACCCTTTGATTCAGATCCGTCTGCTCCCACCCATTTCCACCCATTCTTCTACACCTACTACCACTCCCAGTTCCTCCCACCCATTCTCTCCGTCCCACTCCCCCATCCCCCATTTCTCTCCGTCCCATTCCCCCACTCTCCCATCCCTCTCCGTCCCATTCCCCCACTCTCCCATCCCTCTCCGTCCCACTCCCCCATCTCCCATTTCTCTCCGTCCCACTCTCCCATCCCCCACTCTCCATCCCCCAATTCCTCTCCGTCCCACTCCCCCATCCCCCATTTCTCTCCGTCCCACTCCCCCATCCCTCCATCCCTCTTCGTCTCACTCCACCATCCCCCCATTCCTCTCCGTCCCATTCCTCTCACTCCACTCCCCCAACCCCCATTCCTGTCATCTCACTCTCCCATCCCTCTCCCTCCCACTCCCTCAGCTCTCTCAGCACTCCCAGCCTACTCTTGCAGCTCCCACACTCCCACATGGTTCGTGCCAGCCGATCCCTGTCTCCCCAAAACACTCCACTTGAACACTCTTGAACAATGTTCATTTGATTCCAAACACTTCACCTCAGCATGATCCACGCCCACAGCATGCCCCACCATGCCCCACTTCCAGCATGATCCACCACCAGCATAGGGCACCCCAGCATAGTCCACCACCAATATGATCCACCCACATCACCCTCATCCACCGGTACGCTCTCCACCTCCAGTACACTTCACCTCAATTCGTTATTATTATTGTTGTTGTTGAGGAATGTATTTTACCAGCGCTTCTCTCCTCGAGGACGACCTCGCCCTCCATAGGTCGTTCTTATACAAGTACGACCCTCCCGAGGATCACCTTCCACAGGGAGGGCAGAATGGTTAGTCATCCTCAAGGTCGAGGTGGGAGTGGGGGAGTGGGAGAGAGGAGTGCCAAAGGAAAGTGCCACTCGGTACGGAAGCGAGTGGGGAGTTGGTGGGGAGTTAGTACATCCTGTTTTCTGTCGGAATGTGAACTGGCGCAGCCCGTTTTCTGTCGGAATGGTGGACTGGCGCATTCCGTTTTCTGTCGGAAAACGTTCTTGTCCGGACGCAATTCCCCCTCAATAAACGACACCTAAACACACTTCTCCTGGACTCTCTCCTCCCTCTTCCCACCTCCTCCCACCTCCACTCCACAGCCCCCCATCCTCGTCCACCATTCCTCCAGTGTGGAGAGAAACGTTGACTTGGTTAGCTATGTACACATAAGATAATATGTGTGTATGTATGAGCTCGTGTGTGTGTGTGTGTGTGTATTTCTTCACGGTCCTAGATGACGTGCTGAACACGTGATCGACAGCTGTGTACCTCCTGGATGAGAGTTCACTGTATGTATGATTCACCTTGGTCTTTTTTTCATCTTGTTTTTTTTATCACGTGTTGGACTCGTGATCGACAGCTGTTTTCCTCCCGGAAGAGAGCTCAGAGCTCGTATGACCGATCTATGGGTAATGCTGTGACCTTACACGCACGCACGCACACACACACACACACACACACACACACACACACACACACACACACACACACACACAACTCGCCGCCCACGAGAGTTGGAGTAACGACTCGAAGCGCAGCGATACTGAAATTATTTCAACCCTGGGCAGGATTTGAGTGTGTGTGTGTGTGTGTGTGTGTGTGTGTGTGTGTGTGTGTGTGTGTGTGTTCACGCACATGTGTATTTTCTTTATATAAATTGGCGAATATTGTAAAACAAAACACCATTCAGGTGGAGTATCGTTCGTGTCCCAATGCTCACGTCACCGTGAAGAGAGAGAGAGAGAGAGAAAAAAAAAATCGCTTTCAGTGTAATTTAAGGATTCCGAAGCCCTCCCTCCCCGTGTGTGTGTGTGTATGTTAGTGTTGAATAAAATCGCCAGGCGAAAGCCAGAAAGGAATCTATAAAGGGTATACCAGAAGGGATGGTATGTGTGTGTGTGTGTGTGTGTGTGTGTGTGTGTGTGTGTGTTGTATTTACCTAGTTGTATTTACCTAGTTGTATCTTACGGGAAGGGTAGCTATGCTCGTAGGGTCCCGTCTTTGTATCTCGCAGTGTCTAGTTTGCCCTTAAATTAGTACATGGTTTTTGCATACACTATTATTTTGTGTGTGTGTGTGTGTTGACCAGATGCATATAGGTACTTTTTCAAGTGTGACTTTTTTCTTTTTCTAAAAATTGAGGCTAACCATCCACGAGGTTGACCTGCTCAACATCCGCACCATTCCTTTGTCTCCTCCACTTTCTACTCTGTATCTACAGTATAACCATACCTCCATCCATCCTTCCCATCCTCCCGTCTCCCTCTTTTTCTCCCATCCTTCTTTCCTCTCTCCCACGTTTCCTCTCTTCCGCCCTCCCACCCTCTCTCCCCACAATCCCTCCCTCCCTTCTCCTTTCCTCCCTTCCTTCTCCTTTCCTCCCTTCTTTCCTCCCGTCTTTCCTCCCTACTTTCCTCCCGTCTTTCCTCCCTACTTTCCTCCCTTCCTTCTCCTTTCCTCCCCACTTTCCTCCCTTGCCCCCCTCGTAGCCCTCCCTCAGTGTGATTATATATAAATCTTTGTAAATGTGTTTGTGTGCGTCAGAATGGATGGATGGATGGATGGCTGTGCCTCTCGCACGTGAGGTTATGTCTGGTTGAGCAAATTTGGTTTTCTGTTTGTTTCTCAAAATATGTACATCCACAAAGTACTGTGTATTGCGCGCGCGTATGTGCGTGTGTGTGTGTGTGTGTGTGTGTGTGTGTGTGGACGTGTTTATACGTTTTCCTACGTTTAGACCAACGTAAAGGAACGTCGAGAAAGACTTCCCTTTCCTCCTCCACCTCCACCTCCACCTCCACCTCCCTCTCCCCCTCAGTGCCTCTTTCCCACGATCAACCCCCAAAAGGGCGGTGGGGTGCCAATGGAGAGAGAGAGAGTGCCTGGCACTAGCTCGCGAGAGAGAGACAGGTAAGTCCAGGAGCCGGAAGAGGGGGTGTGGGTGGGTGGAGGAGGAGGAGGAGGAGGAGGAGGAGGAGGAAGAGAAAGAGGAGGAGGTCAGGACAGGAGAGATGGCGGCACTGGAGGGGGAGGAAGAGTGCTGGGTGGAAGCGGAGGAGGAGCCGGGGAAAGAGCAGGAGGAGAAGGAGTAGGAGGTGGAGGAGCAGGAGGGTGAGTGACGTGTGGAGGAGGAGGAGGAGGGGGACCAGAAGGAGCGACGGCAGGATACAGGCAGTAGGTCTCCGTGCTCAGCCGAGGGCGCGACTGGATTCTCCCGGATGTAGGACGTCCTCTCGCTCCGTCTTCGCCGTCGTCGCCGTCGGTCGGGTCCTCGCTCCTCCGGTCGCGGTGGGAGTGGGGTGGCGGTGACTTCGACGACGCCTTCAGGAGGGAACTGTGCCTCGTTCGGGTAGGACCTCCCGGAGGACGACTTCGGAGGGCGTCGGGTTTCGGTGCAAGTGGAGACAAGTGATGTAGACCATGACGCTTAACCACCGCTTGTCGAGATCGAGAGGACTTCGTTGGGGCCGCGAAGGGGCTCCTGGTGTAACCCCAGAGCCCTCTCGCTACCGTGACGTTTCCTGCCGGTGAATAAAATCGTCTGACGGCAGCAGGAATAAAACGTTGGAAAGGGACTTGCGTTAAACGTTTACACCCCCGAAGGGAAGAGTGACGTCACAGAAGAATGACGTTATAGGAAAGTGACGTCACCGAATGTTGACGTCGCATAAGAATGGCGTCACAAAACTCACTGAACAATGACGTCATTAAAGAATGACGTCATAAAATAATGATGTCACTGCATTGACGTCATAAGGTGTTCTTGACGTGCGATTTCGCCCTGACGACGTCCTTCGGGTCAGGCGACGTCCTCTGGTGCTCCCCTCACGCAGAAGCAAGCGAGGGGAGGGGACCCGCTCCTCTCCGAAGTCCCCGTTCCCCCTGTCGGAGGCCGGAGCTCCTTGGGTTCTTTAGATCTTGAAGAACGTGAACAGGTGTTCTGCGGCGAGGCGGTGTTCTTCTTTGTTCTGTTGTGTTCTTAGGGGGAAGTGGAGAACACACAAAATGGCGTCTCAGTGTTCAGGTGTTCTTCAGTGCTTCCGTGTCTGTGTTCTGGAAAATTGCATCAGCGCTTTCAGTGTTCTGAAGTGAACTTTTCCTTCGTGTTCAGTATCGTGCTCATTTCCTGAAATGTCTTTTTAGTGTGTTCAACCCGTGTTCAGAATGTTCAGAAATGTTACGATACTCGAAATATGTAGATTCTGAAAGGCTTCAGTGTTCTAAAATTGTATTTGTCTTTGTTCAAAATAATGTCTTTTTGGAATTTGTTCAAATTTTCAATATTTCCTTGGTCTCGTGAGCTGTCGGGATGTGGGTGTAGAATGTTCTCTCTACCGGAAATTTCGATAAATCGAAACTTTCCGATAATCGGAAACTCCAATAAATCGAAACTTTCCTGTAA
>NC_134787.1:19997582-20015082 GCF_046742065.1 Oratosquilla oratoria
TAGTGAAAATAATTAATTTTATAAATATATTAAGATAGACACATAAATAAATGAGATAAAATTTAACAAAGAAAATGAGATTATTTAAACCAGGCACAAGTGAAAGTAAATGGTGAATTTAAACTTCAGGATTAGGTTATACGAGACACGAACTTAGAAAAAGGGGCCACCCCGGGGGTGGGAGGGGGGGGGGAGGCTGCGCCCCGTTCATTATTTATGGATGATTCTCTTCAGCTGGAGTTGGGGGGGAAAGGGGGGAATGGGGAGGGGGAAGGTTCGTGCAGACTGCCCTCCTCCCCACCCTTTCTCTTACCGTGATGTTTGTTTTCTTTGTTTATTTTTTTAATTTTTTTTTCTCGTTTTATTTTATTTTTGAGTTCTTGTTCTGTTTAGTTTTACTTGTTTTTTATTTTCTATTGTATTTATTGTTTTAGCTTATTATTTATTTGTTTATTTATTTATTTTTTTTTTTTTGTCAAATTTGCTTTGTCTCTTCATGTCGTATCATGTCGCTTTGTGTCTCTTCTCGTCGCCTGAAGTTGCGTCAAATCGCCTCGGCATCATAGAGACCCGAAATGCAAAAACTCTTCTGTTTTCGGAGGCACTTCGGGGACGCTTGGCCCGTCATGGCGGCGGTGGCGGATCTTCCCCCTCGAACTCCCTTCGATTTCACACACAAACACACACGCGCGCGCGCACTTGCGCGACTAGATGCCGCAGTGATAACGTTCGTAACCGCTGCTACAGCGGTCCGAGTTCGAATCCCGCCCAGGGCTGAAATAATTTCAGTATCGCTGCGCTGCGAGTCGTTACTTCAATTCTCGTGGGCGGGAAGTTGGATGTGTGTGTGCGTGTAAGGTCACAGCATTACCCATAGATCGGTCATATATGAGTTCTAAGCTCTCATCCGGGAGGGAAATAGCTGTCGATCACGAGTCCAACACGTGATCCAAGACCATAGTGAATCACACACACATTTGCACGAACAGACACAAACACATACATACACGGGTACATGCACACAAACATACACACGAACATACACACGCCTACACACATACAATATATTCAGTCTTCACCAAAATGCAGGGTTGCATTGACTGAAAAAAACAGGGATACCAACTTTAACAACAACACAGACTTGCCAACTTGTTTACAGACACGATGACCAACCTTCCCCAACTGCGCGCCCCACCTTCGTAAGCAAGCACCCGAAAATCCCCGATGGGTCGGTAGATGGATTTCACAGTCGTCGGCTTGTGTTCGTTTCGGGGTGCCCCACTGCTCCCGCCGGCAGGCGGGTTCGAACTGGGAAGAAGCTTTCGGTGGTATTCTTTAAAAAAAAAGAAAAAGAAAAAAAAAAGAGAAAAAAAAAAAAAAAAAAAAAAAAAAAAAAAAAAAAAAAAAAAAAAAGTCGTTATATATATATATATATGTACATATATATATATATATATATATATATATATATATATATATATATATATATACATATATATACTGTATATATATACACATACATAAATCTTATACAAATGTTATATAAATCCTTGGAAGGGAAAGGTTTATATATATATTTTTTCTTTTAAAGAATACCACCGTAAGAATCTTGCGATGGTATTAAAAATTCTTTCCTTATATAAGTCTTTCCATTCCAAGGATTTATATAAGATTTATATAAGGAAAGATTTTTTTTTAAGAATACCACCGCTTGTTTTGTGGTTCGAGGCTCTCCCAATTTGGGGGATTAGTAGCCGAGACATCAAGTTCGGGAAAGTGGGGTGACGTTGAAAGACAAAAAAAAAAATAAATAAATAAAAAAAATAAAAGAATAAATAAAAAAGAAAGGAAAAAAAGAAAAGAAAATCTTCCACATTCATCCATCCTTCTACTCCTTTGCCTTCTCTCTCTACCCCTCCTCCACCCCCTCTGCCCCTACTCTTCCCTCCTTCCCCTCCTCTTCCCTCCTTCCCCTCCTCTTCTCCCTCATACTCTTCTCCCCTCCCCCTACCCCCGTTTTCTTCATTTTCTCTTCACCTTCTCATTCCTCATGTCTCCCTCCTCCTCCTCTTCTCGGTTCTCACCCTCCCTTTCCCTTCCTTTACCCTCTTCTCACCTCCCTCCCCATCTCCCCTCCTTCCCCTCCCCTACCCATTACTCTCTTCGTTCTCTTCATATTTCCTCTCCTATTATCTCGCCTTCCTCCTCCATCCTTCCTACTCCCTTCTCCATCCTTTCACCTCCCTTCTCCCTCTCGTCTTTCCCCTCCCTTCCTCCTCATCCCTCTCTCTCCTCCCCTACCCAATACTCTCTTCATCCTCGCCCTCCAGTCTTCCCTCCTTTCCCCTCTCCCCTCCGTCCTTCCTACTCCCTCCTCCTTTCCTCTTCTCCTCCCTCCTCCCTCTCGGTCTTCTCCCCTCCCTTCCCCCTCATCCCTCTCTCTCCTCCCCTACCCAATACTCTCTTCATCCTCGCCCTCCAGTCCTCCCTCCTCTCCCCTCTCCCCCTCTCCCCCTCTCCTCGCAAGACCTTTGAAGTACTTGCCGGGGGGGGGGGAGTTATCAAGAACAAATAGGTAACGAATAGAACCCTCGTTTGCTGTCATCCTGTATAGACACAACACCGAACGCAGTCGGGGGAGAGGGGGGGAGAGGGGGAGAGCTGGCTGGCGCTGGGTTGAGTGTCCCTGTTTGAAATTTAAATAATTGAATGACATTTTGTCAATTAGGAATAGTGTAATTGTTGGGGAAACAGAACAGACTCGACTAGTGACTGGCTCAGGAGTGTTGGGTACGTGGACTGGAGAGAGAGAGAGAGAGAGAGAGAGAGAGAGAGAGAGAGAGAGAGAGAGAGGGGGGGGAGGAGGGTGAGTGAGAGAGGCAGAGAACGTGGGTTGGATGGAAAGAAAAAAAGAGGCAGGAAGAGAGGCAGAGAGATGACTAAGAAAGGCAGACAGAGAGAGAGAGGGAGGGAGGGTGGGGTGAGTGAAAGAGAGAGAGAGAGAGAGAGGCAGAGGACGTGGGCTGGAGCGGAGAAAATAAAAGAGGCAGGAAGAGAGGTAAAGAGAGGGACGAAGAGAGAGAGAAAGAAAGAGGAGTAAAGGGGTGAGGCAGACGGGAGGAACTGAAAAATATCGTCTGGCATTAGCCATAATAAAATCACAAAAAAAAGACCTCGGACACCGATGTAGTGTTTTATCCCACCAAGGACGAGGGGCGGGTCTCACCCTGAATAAAATCGTGTGACTTTAACCAGAAAAAAATATTTAAATGATCACTCGGCGTGAAGAGGTTGTCGTGTTTTTTTATGTATTTACCTAATTGTATTTTACGGGACGAGAGCTATGCTCGTAGTGACCCGCTTTTGTATCTCTCCGCATCCAGTTTGTTCTTAAAATCTTGTATAGTTTTGACACTCACTGTTTCCCCGTTTAGTTTGTTCCAGACATCAATCACTCTGTGTGTGTGTGTGTGCGTGCGTGCGTGCGTGCGTGACATTGATTTATGGGCGTTGATTGGAGAGTACCCTTGCTGTGCAGTCGTGACGTCATTCCTCTCCAGCCAATCACCATATCGTGTTAATTATCTGTCCAAGCTCGCTTATATTCTTTTATTTTATCATTCTTTTTCTCTCCATTTTTTTTATTAAGTTCCCCAGATTTATTAATAATTTTATGTTTATTTCGCTGATAAGATAAAGAATATAAGAGTGATTATAGTTATCGAGTCATTGTATTAATATTTTCTTATTGTTTTTTCTCCATTATTTTTTATTTATTTATTTATTTATTTTTACTTAAGTTCCCCAGATTTATTAATAATTTCATGCTTACATCGCTAATAAGAAAAAGAATATAAGAGTGATAATAATTACCGAGTTATTGTATTGATAAGGCCCACAGGGAAATCTAAAGCAGATGGAACAAATGATAATGATATGAACTTCAGTTCACCAGCGCTTCTAGCTTTGTGGACAACGCGAAATGACAGTGTCAGTGGTCAGTTTCAGGCCATGATATCTATCAGTTTTGCCCAGGTGGAGGAAGATGCTGCCTGTACTAAGAGATAAATTTTTTTTTTTTTTTAATTGAATAAATGAAACATCGGACGTGTTAATTTGTCAAGAAAAATATTATTGTGTTGTTTAACACGCTCTTGTACTGGCATATTAATGTACTTGTTCAGTACTGAAACTATTATAATTCAGGTGCAGGCCCTGAAACGTAAAATGAAATCCTTAATCCCATTAATCTTGTTTTAACTAAATGCAGAGCCTTGTCTTTGCTAACGAGCATTTAGGCAATATTTTTTTTCGTGTTGTGTTGTTTTTCTAGTGTTTTCAATCAGCTCAAGATCTACATCAAGGGAAAGATAATGGGAGGGTTGTTGTTGATATGAACAGCCTATGGACTTCGAATGGCACGTCAGAACATCTATGGAAAGATAATTGTATAGTAAAAACTTAATGTCCATCATTTGTGTTCAATATGTATGTTTTTACACATACAGACACACACACACACACACACATGCTGCACGTTCGCATACACACACACACATATGAGCTCTGAGCTCTCTTCCGGGAGGGAAATAGCTGCCGATCACGAGTCCAGCACATGATCCAAGACCATGGTGAATCTCTCTCTCTCTCTCTCTCTCTCTCTCTCTCTCTCTCTCTCTCTCTCTCTCTCTCTCTCTCTCTCTCTCTCTCTCTCACACACACACACACACACACACACACACACACACACACACACACACACACACACACACACACACACACACACACGCACGCACAGGTATACACTGTCACATATTTCTCAAACTTTTTCCACCGACCATAAGAAAAATATTTAAGCGGCGGTTGCTGCTGCGGCGGCGGTTGCTCGCGTTTGGGCGACTGTGGGCTGTGGAGCCGCAGTGGGCGGCGGTTGCGGGCGTGGGCTTGAGGTCGTTTGGGTGTAGAGGTTTTCCGAGCGAGCGTGAGCGTCTCCTCAGGCTCTTGCTTAGACTCTTGTCCAGACGCTTTCTTCTTCTTTTTCCCCTTCTTTCGTACTTTTTTTTTTTTTTTTTTATGTCTGTGTGCCTCTTTTTTTCATTTCCTTATTTCTTATGTCCTTGTTTTTCTTTCTCTGTCTTTGTCTTTTTTTTTCTTTTCGTTCTTCAACTGTCATATTTTTCTTCGTCGTTTTCTTCTTCGTTGTCTTTTTCGGCATCCACTTCGTTGTCATCATCTTTTTCCTCCTTTTTTCCTCTTATTTGTCCTCTTCCTCTTCTTCCTCTCCTATTTTGTAAACGTTTCTAGGTTTAACGTATTTCCCTTACATACAAAAATAATTTTCTGCTCATTATTTTTAACCTAATTGTAATATTTAAGACAAGATCTCGTCTCTGCTTCCTCCAGACAAATTGTCTTCAGATTCGCATTACTTTCTTCATCCATTTTCTTCATCCAGTTTGCTTCTCCATAAATCTATACATCTCTGTGGAAAACTATTTCTTGCATGTGCAATTCTTTTTATTTTCTTTGTGGGTATTGTATTTTTATATTCATTTCCCCAAATGTTTTAGTGAAATGCGCGTTTCGTTGTGTAACAGATTTTTGTCGATTCCAAAATGGTGACCAACATTTGTGTGCACGTCTCTGCGTCATGTCTTGGTTTTAGGGACTCGAGTTCCAGCGCTTCTATCCTCGTTTCATGTCACGGGTGTTCACTTGTAACTCTTGTTCTCGGGAATGAACATAATTGAACGAGTTAAGCAGAGGTTATACCTGTAACTTGGAGTTCAGTTTTGTTCATACAATTAGGGAATGTTTCTCTATGAGGTATATATTTGAAACATCTTTTGAAGCTTCAAATGCAAATAAATGAATTTTGAACCGAATGGATTAATTAGTCTGCTATTAGCCAGAATAAAATCGTTGAAGATAACCGTGACAATTCTTTAATCCAGAACGAGGTTAGAAAGGTTTAAGAAGAAATTCTAGATCTGCGTTGGTTAGACCTCCTTGAGCCACTCCGCGATCCTGTGGATAGTGTAGCTTCTGCACATGCATATGTAGTTTCCATCGCTTGCAATATCAATTTGCATATATACCACACACACACATACACATACACACGCACCACACACACGCACACACAAGCATGAAGGCACGTTTCTTTGCTTGCAAGATTGATGAAGGATCCCTGGGCAGGTAGTGCGCAGTAGGAGTGTCTTTTGTTTGGGTTGTTCTTGAAAGTAAATGTGGTTTCTAGTGAGGTGGTTGTGGAAGTGGGGCCTGCGGTGTTGTAGCGGTTTTGTCGTTAAGGTTTTTTTTTCAGTGCATGGAAGAGCACCTGCATTTTGTTTTTTTGTTTTATTTTCAAGAATGTATTTTTACATTTACAAAGGATTACAAAGGCGGAGCATGCCGACAGGAGACAGACCTTTTGGTCCATAACTAGGTCGGATGCAAAAAAAATAATAATGATGAATAAATAAAAATATAATAATATAAATGATAATAAACAAAGTAAATAAATGCATAGGTATAGTTAGATAATAAACAAACAGGTAAATACTAAATAATAATAAATTAACATAAACTAATAATAAATGTGAATCAACCAAATAATAAAAAAACAGACAAATGATAACGAGTTTATTTGTTATTGATTTGTTTATATATATATATATATATATATATATATGTATATATATATATATAATGTATTTATTTGTGTATTTGGGATAGTTTTGATGCATGTGGATCTGTATTGGCATACATGTTAGCCTTTATTCTGGCTGCCACCAGGCAATGTGAACCTATACTGATTCGTCCCTCGCCGTCTGTATTCAACTTTTAACTCCTACGTCTATTTTGGCTGTCGTCAGGCGATTTTATTTATTTTCCATAATTTTCCATAACTATGTAACTTTTAATTATTATGTGGGAGTTACGAGTCCGTGGGAGTTACGAGACGTGTTGTGGTGGAGAAAGAGGAGTGCGTTTTACTAGCGCTTCTGTCCACGTGGACAGTTTCCGCTGTCGTGCGTTATCTTGTAGGTTGGTTTAATTAGTCTGGGGTGGTTATTGTGTGGTTAATAGGCCTCTTTATTTGTTTTGGTTGTGGTGGTGGATGATGGTGGTGGAGGTGGATGATGGTGGTGGAGGTGGATAATGGTGGTGGAAGTGGATGATGGTGGTGGAGGTGATGATTGATGGTAGTAGTGGTGGAAGTACTAGTAGTGGATGTGGTAGAGGTTAATGAAGGTGGTGGTGGAGTTGGTGGTGATGGTGGGGATGATTGTGGTGGTGGTGGTGGTGGTGATGGTGGGGATGATTGTGGTTGTGGAGGTGATGGTGGAGCTGGTGATGGTGGTGATGGTGGTGAGGAAGATGATGGTGGTGGTGGTGGAAATGGTGATGGAGTTGGTGATAGAATTGGTGGTGGTGGTGGTGGCGGTGATGGTGAGGCCGTAAAAAGGGGACCGACGCCTATCTGGAGACCCCGAAAGTGTTTCATGCCAAACAATGAGAGTTTCTTGTGTGTGCGCGCGCGCGCGCGTGTGTGTGTATGCGCGCGCGTGTGCGTTTAGGGTCTTGTTTATGTGCAATGTATTTACGCCTTGTTGTGGTGTTCCTGGAGGCGCTACATATGTGTACATTTTTTTTGTTTTTGTTTTGTTTTTTCTTTCTTGCACCTGTGCTTATTCTCACGTCTTCTCGAAAACTTTGTGTGTGAGCGCGCGCGCGCGAGTGTGTGTGTGTATGTGTTCGTGTGTGTGTATGTGTATGTTTATTCGTGTGTGCGTGTGTGTATACGTGTTTATTACATTTCACGCATTTTTAAGATTGTGTTTTGGTCCTCGTGCGATTTGTAGACATTTTGCGTGTATCTTCGGCCTTCCGGGGGTGGATTGGGGCGGGGGGAGAAGGGAGAGGGGGTGGGGAAGAACCCCTCAGCTGCACAATATTCGTATGTCGTCAACCTTAATAAAATGCATAAAGTGTCACTTTGGCGAAGGGGTCGCGTGTGTTTATGTTGGTGCTTCTGTGCCCAGGGAGGGGAAGTGAGGGGAGGGGAAGGTGGGTATGGAGGGAGGTTTATGACGTCATTTGGACTGAATAATCCAGATGCTGTCTTGGCTTGTCCTTGGTGTCCTTCGTAAAGGCTCGAGTCCCACTCTGGGTCTAGGAATCCCTCGAGACCTCTTGGTCTCGTCCTTCCTCCAAGTGCAAAATGTTCACAGTCCCCCTTCGTCTTGGGGGACAAGACTTCTTCCTAACTTACGCGGTCTGATCTCTGTTATCTTCGGTCTGGTCTCTGTTTTCCGCGGTCTGATCACTGTTATCCGCGGTCTAGTGTTATCCGCTGTCCGATCTCTGTTATCTGCGATCTGGTCTCTGTTTTACGCGGTCTCGTCTCTGTTATCCGCGGTCTGGTCTCTGTTTTCCGCGGTCTGGTCTCTGTCTAGTCCCTGTTGTACACGGTCTGGTCTCTGTTTTCCGCGGTCTGGTCTCTGTTATCCGTGGTCTGGTCACTGTTTTCCGCGGTCTAGTCTGTTATCCACGGTCTCTGATGCTCATCTTCCGCGGTCTGATGCCCGTTTTCCGCGGTCAGTATCTATTTTCCGCGGTCTGATATCCGCTTTACGAGGTCTTATCTCTACCGCGGTCTTCTTCTTTGTCTCTTTCACCGTTTTCTCTTTTGCTCGCGGTCTCATCTCAGTCTCTCTCGTGTTTTCTACAGTCTAATCACGGTATCTCAGTCTTTCTCGGGGTCTGATGAGATCTCAGTCTCCTTCATCCTCCCTTTCCTATCCTACGGTCTGATGTCATTTCCTCCCTTTAATATTTCATAATTCTCTCTTATATCAGTCCCTTTAACGCTTGCCTTTGTCTGATCTCTTTCAGACTTCCCTCTCTTATCGACGGTGTGGGGCCAAAGTCTGATGCCAGTCTACTTCGGTTTTACTTCGCCGTTGTTTCTCGCCATGTCAGTTTCGTTCATTTTCATGACCGTCTCTATTGGACCCGCCTCCTTCCTCCTCCCCTCCTCCTCCTTCTCCCCCTACTCCTCCTCCTCCTCCCTCTTCTCCTTCTTCTCCCCCTACTCCCTCTCCTCTTCCTCCTATTTCTCCTCCAACACCTCCCCTTCTTCCTCTTTCCTTTTCCCTTTCTCCTACTCCTCTACCTTTTCCTCCTTCTCCTCTTCCTCCTTCTCCTACTCTTCTTTTTCTTCTTTTTCCTCCCTCTCCTGTTCTTCCTGTTCTTCCTTCTACTCGTCACCCTCCTCCTGGTTTTCCTTTTTCTCTAATCTCCTCCTCCTCTTCCCTTTCCTCCTGCTCTTCCTCCTCCCGGTCTCCTTTTTCCTTTTTTTCCCACATTTTCGTCCTGCTCTTCCTCCTCTTCTAGCTCTTCACCCACCACCTGCTTGACCTTCAGAGGCACACCCTCGTATTAAAGACCAGCTAAAGGTCGTTAACGCTTTCGCTAACGAGGGGGTAAGGCCCCTCCACGAGGCGAATAAAATCCCCTGGCGGCACATAGAATTACAAAGAAAAAGGACCACCCAGTACGAAACGTGAAAAATGGGCAGATATTTAAGAAATAGTAATGACTACGAAGAAATGATGACTATGAAGTCTTGTATGGCCGGGGTGAGGTCTTGCTTCTACACAATAGTCTTAGGATCTTGTCTTAGACATAGTTCTACTTGGAACGGGCCTTTCGGGGGAAAATGTACATTTTCTTGGGGTCTTGTCTTGGACATAGCTCTACTTGGAACGAGCCTATCGGGGCAATTGCACAGGATCTTGGGGCTCTTGTCTTAGACATAGTTCTACTTGGAACGAGCCTATCGGGGCAATTGCACAGGTTCTTGGGGTCTTGTCTTAGATATAGTTCTACTTGGAACGGGCCTGTCGGGGGAAGTGTACAGAGTCTAACAGAAGTTCTGTAGTTTAGTTTCTGCCTTGCACTTCCTTCCTTGATGAATGGCACTGTCGCTGAAACGTGCGGCACCTTGCCCGTCGTGTCCCTGGAACTTCGATGACTAAGACGAATGGAAGGGTTAAAGATTTGAGAGCGGTGGAGAGTTATATATGGGAATAAGCGGCATGTACACACACGTACACACACACACACACACACACACATACACAGCCCAGGGGTGAAATAATTTCAGTATTGCTGCGCTGCGAGTCGTTACTCTAACGCTCGTGGGCGAGGAGTTGGGTGTGTGCGTGTGCGTGTAAGGTCATAGCATTATCCATAGATCGGTCATATATGAGCTCTTGAGCTATCTTCTGGGAGGATAGTAGCTGTCGATCCAAGACCATGGTGAATCACACACACACACATACATACGAGTACATACATACATACGAGTACATACATACATACATGCATACATACATACATACATACATACATACATAAATAAATACATACACATAACTAGAGAATAGTATGTAGATGAGAGAGAGAAAGAGAGAGAGTAAGGGAGAGAGAGGGAGGGGAGAGAGAGCGAGTCGTATACACAGCCGAGCACATACAATGAATAGATCTGATTTGAATTTTTAAGGCCTGGTGGCCGAAATTTTCAGGAGTATATTTTTCCCTCTCGGCCGTGAAAGGGGGTAGGGGGGAGGGCAAAAGCCCACAGCTGGTTTAGTCCTAACTTTGACGCAACAGACCAAAACCGAAAAGGTGACTATCTTGTCGGGGTTGTAAGGCCTGTGATGTTATGTAGAAAGTGGATATTTTCTTTCCCCTGCACCCCTTTTTCTTCTTCCTCCTTCCATGTATCTGTTACTACTTCTACTACTACTACTACTACTACTACTACTATTTTATTTATTTTATTTATTTATTATTATTATAATTTTTTTTATTTTTTTATTTTTATAAAATACTTTGAAACGACCTCCATCATCGTGGTACTGTGTGGTGGAAGCAGTCAGGGTCTGTCTACTACTACTACTACTACTACTACTACTACTACTACTACTACTACTACTACTACTATTGTTTCATCCCCTCCCCTCCCATCTCCAACCCATCCCTATCCCCCTACTTCCCCTTTTTTTCTCTTCCTCCTACATCTTCATCTCCTCCCCTCCGTCCTTGCTGTACTTCTCAATCTCCTTCCTTTTCCCCTTCCCCTTCCCCTTCCCCCTCCCCGTGCTCTTCGCTCTCTCTCTATTTTCAACTCCACAATAGCCTTTGTCTTCACTCTCTTCCATTTGCAGGTTTACCTTATTTTATTCCCGCCTCTGCTTCCATTTTTCACCATTTCTGCCTTCCCTCGTCTCTCTCTCTCTCTCTCTCTCTCTCTTTCTCTCTCTTTCTCTCTCTCTCTCTATATATATATATATATATATATATATATATATATATATATATATATATATATCACACACACACACACACACACACACACACACACACACACACACACACTGGTAGCTTTCTTCCCACCAGTTGCTCCCCCCCCTCCAACTTACCTTGCTCTCCTTCCCATTATAGCCCCCCTCTCCCCCCCGCCTCTCCCCCCTTCCCCCTTCCCCCCGCCTCCTCCGCAGCTAAGGATCTGGTTTGCTCAGCTTAGGTAGTACGGTGCGAGAGGAGTTCCCCCCTTCCCCCCAGGCTGACTCACCTTTCCCCCCAACCCCCTTTTCGATCCCCCCCACCCACCCGCCTCTCTTACTCTTCTCACACGCAGCTCCCAACCTTTATATACTCTCTCTCTCTCTCTCTCTCTCTCTCTCTCTCTCTCTCTCTCTCTCTCTCTCTCTCTCTCTCTCTCTTTTACGCTGGGTCTTCTTTTCCTGTTTTTTTTCTCTCCCTTTCCTCTTTCTCCTCTTCCCCTTCTTCGTCCTCTTCTTCCTCCTCTTCCTCCTTGTCTTCATCCCCCTCTTTCTACTCTTTCTCCTCCTCTTGCTCCTCCTCTTCCTCCTCATTCCTCTCCTCCTTTCCTCCTCTTGTACCACATCTGCATCATCATCATCCTTCTTCCCCCTCTCCCTCCCCCCTCCCCCCCTCTCCTTTGCCGCCTACTCTTCCCCTTGTGGGTACCTCAACCTCTTGTCTTTTTAGCCCAGCTGTGACCTCCCTCGTCTCTTTCCCCTCTCACCTCACCCCTCACCTATCCTTCCCTTCTCCTCCATCTCTTAGCCCTCTCCCCTTTTCCCCTCCCCCCTATACTCTCTGCTCTCTCCCCTTTTCAATTTCCACTCTCCTCTTTCTCCTCTTCCCTTTCATCTCTTCCCATTCCCCTCTTCCCTTTTTCCCCTTGTGTATTTCCCCTTTCCCTTCTCGTCTTTCCCTTCTCGACTTTCCCCTTACCTCTCTCCCCTTTCTTTTCTACCTTCCATTCTGCCTCCCACTAGATTTCCCCTCTCCCCTCTCCCCCTCCCCTTCCCCCCATTTGCTCTCCCCTCACTTGTCTCGCACTCGGTCTTTGTGTCCCTGACGCTCCCCTCTGTCCTAAGCCTCGGTCACCCTTAACCTCCCCCCCTCCCGCGCCCCCTTCCCCCCACTCACCTTTCACCCTGAACCTCCCACCCTTGCTTTCGTTCTCCCCTTCCCCCCCACATCCCTATCAGCACCCTATCCCTCTGCCATCCTCACCCTTACCCTCTCTTGTATTTACCTTTTCTTATATCGCCCTGATTCCCTTCACCCTCCATCCCCTCACCCTGCTTCTCCTCACTCCCCAATCCCTCACCCTCCACCCCTCACCATTCACACCCTCACCCTCCACCCCCTCGTTCTCCATCCCCTCACCCTCCACCCCTCACTCTCCATCCCCTCACCCACCACCCCCTCACCCTGCTTCCCCTCACTCTCCACCCCTTCACCCTCCACCCCGTCACCCTCCACCCCGTCACCCTCCATCCCCTCCCTTCACCCTCCACCCCCTCACCCTCCACCCCCTCACCCTCCACCCCCTCACCCTCCACCCTCTTTTCATTCCGTCTCACCTGAGTTCATACTCACAGCTTGTTCTCACACCTACTCTCACTCGTGCTCTCACTCTCACTCCCTTATACCTCACGTCTTTCTCATATACCACCTCTCCCTTTCTCTCGCAACATACCACCCCCTTCTCCGTTTTCTCTCTTCAGACCCCTTATCCTTAACCCCCCCTCACGTCTTGCCCCCCCCTCCCCTTCCCCGTCCTTCGCCTCCACCTTCCCTCCTGCTGCTCATTTTTCCGCATCCTCGTTTAGCCACACCTCTGCAGGAGCTAATTTCTTGTTATACAGACCCTCCCACAATCCCTGCCCCTTTCCCTCCTCTTCCCTCCTCTTCCCTCCTCTTCCCTCCTCTTCCCTCCTCTTCCCTCCTCTTCCCTTCTCGATCGTCATTTTCCCTTATTTCCCTCTCTTCTCCTTTCCATTCCCTTCCCATTCCTGTCCATTCCCTTCCCACCCCTTGCCTTCCCATCCCAACCCTACTTATTCCACCCTTTTCCCTCCCCCACCCTTCGTATACCTTCATTCCTCTCCATCACTTCCCATCCCTTCCCATCCTTTCCCTTCCCTTCCTTTCCTTTCCCATGCCTTCCCTTCCTTTCCCATACCTTTCCTTCCTTTCCCATCCCTTCTCTTTCCATCCCTTCACATCTCTTCCCTTCCCCTCCCACCTCTTCCCAATCCGTCCCTTTCCATCCCTTCCCACCTCTTACCATCCCATCCCTTCCCACCCCATCTCTCTCCTTCCCTGTCCATTCCTTTCCCATCCCTTCCCATCCCTTCCCATCCCTTCCCATCCCTTACCTTCCCTTACCTTCCCTTCCCTTCCCTTCCCTTCCCTTCTCCCTCTGCACCCAGCCTGCCGACCGTGCACCATCCCACCACCTGTCTTATGATACCTTTTATTTATGCATGAATCTATGTAATTTACTTATTTCTTGGCCGTCTCCTTCGCCTCTTCTTTCCGTTTCTTCTCCTTCATCGCCGCTCGCTCTCTGCTCTCCTCTTCCTCCTCCTCCTCCTCCTCCTCTGCGCCCCTCCTTTCCTCCTCCGTCGGTCTCCTCCCCCGTCGGTCTCCTCCCCCCTCCTATTTCTTCTTCCCTTTCTCTTTCCTGTTCCTCTTCTCTTCCTCCTTTCTCACCTCCTCCCCTCCCCCTCCCTCTCTTCTCTCTTTTCCTTCCTTGTTCACTTTTCCCCTTTTACCTTCCTCGTCATTTTTCCCTTCATCTTTCATAAAAACATAAGAATGAAGGAGACTGCAAGAGACCACAAGGCCTACACTAGGCAGTTCCTTCACCCTATCCTTCTCCCCACCTCTTTTCCCCCCTTCGCCCCCTCCTCTCCCCAACACCACCCCCGACTCCCCAACACAACCCCTCCAGTCCCCCGGGAGGAGGGGGGGGGCTTGGCCTGCGCCTTGGGAAGTCTCCGGGGGTCTGCAGAATTCTGTTCATTCCTGACCGGATAAGTCTGCGGGGTGCTCGGAAGCTCGGGTCCCCTTTAGGCCCCGTCCTCCGGTGTCCTGCAAAAGAGAGAGAGAGAGAGAGAGAGAGAGAGAGAGAGAGAGAGAGAGAGAGAGAGAGAGAGAGAGAGAGAGAGAGAGAGAGAGAGCATAGAAGACAGCCAAAGAGAGAGAGAGAGCAGTAGAGAGAGGTGGGGGAAAGAGAGGGAGAGTTGGGAGGGACAAAGAGAGTACGAGACAAAAAAAAGAGGCCTAAGTGCTTAAGTGGAGGGTGATGAGGAGGTGGAGGTGGAGGAACTTGCGCTGTAGAAGCATTTCTGGCGCTTGCTGGTGGTGGTGTTGTGGTGGTGGAAAAGGCGGCGGACACTCTTAAATAGGTTTTGAATTTATGATTCGAATGTGGTGGTGGTGGTTGTGGTAGTGGTTATGATGATGGGGATTGTGGTGGTGGTGGTGGTGAAGGTGGTGGTATTGGTGGTGGTTGTGTTGGTGGTGGTAGTGTTGGTGATGGAGATGGTAGTGGTTAAGTAATTAGTGGTGGTATCTTTCAGACTACACCTGAAACCGGGTGGTGTATCTGTATGCAGGAAAGTTCCCCCCCCCCTGGGTTGGGAGGCCATCTCGGGGGTTACACTGGTGTATCCCTATAGGTGTGCGAGGTGAGGTGAAAGCCTGGAAGAGGTGTATCAAAGGACGTACAGTTAGTATGATTGAAACTGCTGCAACACAGGAATAATCGTATTTTTTAAATTAATGTGTATTCGTGTTGTGTGTGTGTGTGTGTGTGTGTGTGTGTGTGTGTGTATGTGTGTGTGTGTGTGTGTTTGTGTAGGCTTTTATGCTGTTACGGTTAATCCACCAGTTCGGAAGCCTTAAGGGCGCAGCATACCTCCACGTAAAACATACATAGATATAGGATACATAATATAACGCAATAATGTTCTTCCAGGTCTAAGTGCCGCCAACTGTACCTCGGGGTTTGGGGGAGAGTGCCATGCCGGTGGGGAGCCCTCCAGGTGCCAAGGGACACAACCTCGGGGTCCTCCTGACGCGGTTTGCGGCGAGGCGGGTGCGGTCGGCGGTGCCTCAGGGCGGGGAAGAGGAGGAGGAGGAGGAGGAAGTTGGTGTTCCCTCGCCTTCGGGTGCGGTTGGTCTGGCCGGCTGGACCACTTACCCAGATGAACTTACTATTGAAGGTAATCATCCTGCACGGGCAGAGCGAGCAGAGTGAGATCGGGTGGGCCCCTCTGTGGGCATAGGGCGGAAAGAGTGACTCTTAGGAGGAGGAGGAGGAGGAGGAGCTGCTTGTGGGTGGGGTCGGATGAGGTATGGGCGTGGGAGGGTAGGTGTGGAGAATGTGTATTTGGGAGGTTGGATGTGGAGACTATGTGGGAGGGCGGGTGTAGACTGTATGTTTGTGGGGGCGGGTGTGGAGACTGTATGTATGTGGGAGGGTGGGTGTGGAGACTGTATGTAGGAGGGTGGGTGTAGAGACTGTGTGTATGTGGGAGGGCGGGTGTGTAGACTGTGTATGTGGAAGGGTGGTTGTGGAGACTGTATGTGGGAGGGCGGGTGTGGAGACTATGTGAGAGGGTGGGTTTGGAGACTGTGTGTATATGGGAGGGCGGGCGTGGAAACTGTTTATGTGGGAGGGTGGGAGTAAATCTTATGGGGGATGTGGGAGAGGAATGGGCGTGAATACTAGAGTGTTTGAGGACGATATGTAGTGGAATAGGTTATGTAGGAGTGGGTAATGGAAGTTTGGGAACAGGAAGGAGTATAGTATAGGGAGTGTAAGGGATTCTTTGTGGAAGTAGGTGGGAGAGGGACGGAAGTAATGGTGTGTGTGTGTGTGTATGAGCAGAGGGACAGTTTCATAAGATATGGCGAGGGTGTAATGGGAAGGGCCTTATGATGGGGAAACTTTGTTTCTGTATGGGTAAGTGGTGTCTCAAGCATAGTCGAGAAGAATATGGGTGTATGGGGAGCAGTTAGGTGTTTTGGAGTCGTGTAGGAAGGGGGGAGTGGGATGGTATGGGTAGATTTTTTTTTTTTTTTTTTTTTTTTTTTTTTTTGTGAAAGAGCATACGTAAGGTGAAGGTGTGTTTGTGAAGGAGGGATTGTGTAGGCGAAGGTTAGTGGAAAGGGTGACACAGGAAGTAGGTGAGTGGGAGGGGTGACGTAGGGAGTAAGAGAGTAGGAGGGGTGGCGTAGGGAGTAGGTGAGTGGGAGGGGTGAGGTAGGGAATAGGTGAATGGAAAGGGGGATGTAGAGTAGTGAGCAGGAGGGGTGACGTAGGGAGTAGGTGAGTGGGAGGGGTGACGTAGGGAGTAGGTAAGTGGGAGGGGTGACGTACGGAGTAGGTGAGTGGGAGGGGTGATGTAGGGAGTAGGTGAGCAGGAGGGGTGACGTAGGGAGTAGGTGAGCAGGAGGGGTGACGTAGGGAGTAGGTGAGTGGGAGGGGTGACATAGGGAGTAGGTGAGTGGGAGGGGTGACGTAGGGAGTAGTTGAAGAGGTGTTCCTGTGATTGTGGGATGGGGTGATCTACGAGGGAGTGAGAATGTTTTGTAGGTAAATTAGGAATATTGGAGGAGTATTATGTGGGTGAGGGGGAGGCTAATACGGGTGAGGGAGGATTGTGGGGTGATATAGGATTAAACGATTGTGGGGGAGGCTAATGTTTGTTTGTGGGAGGATAGTGTAGGAGTGAGGATAGTTACCAGGGATTGTATGGGTGTGGGGGAGTTATGTAGATGAAGTAGTTATTTTATGTGGGAGCGGGAGTTTTTGGAGTGTAAAGTGGAGGAGTGGAGGTGAGTAGGAGGAGGAGGAACTTTGGGTGAGATGAGACTGTGGGTTAGGAAAGTCATGCATCTCCAGGGACCGGGGAGGGGGAGGGGAGGGGGGGAGGTGAGGTGGAGGGGGTTAGTGAGGTCCAGGACCCCCTTCAGGGTCCATGGAAGCTTCCCAAGGTGTCTACAGACGATTTTATTCAGGGGAAACACAGGAGATAATAGCATTAATAAACAGAATTGCATAAGTGTGTGGTGGACAGTTTGATAGTCTGTG
>NC_134787.1:20020082-20077582 GCF_046742065.1 Oratosquilla oratoria
GACGTCACTGGTGACGTCACCGCCGATCCTGGCATTTGTGCGACGTGACGTCATCGCGGCACTTGATGCGCTTCGCATTGTTCCCCATCCCCGACTTGCCGGCAGGGAGGACGCGTCCTTCTTGCCTCGCTTCCTCCTCCACCTCTTCCTCCGCCTTCTCCTCCTCTTCTTCCCCTTCTTTCTCCTCATGTTCCTCTTCCTTCCCTCCATTCCCCTCAACCCCTCCTTTCTCCTCCTTCCCTCTCTCCTGGTTTTCTTTCGCCTCTCCTTCCGCTTCCCCCTTCTCGTCCTCCATCCCCTCCTCCTCCTCCTCCTCCTCTTCCTCCTCCTCCTCCTCCTCCTCCTCGTCTTCCTCCTCCTCCTCCTCGTCTTCCTCAACACCATCACCACCATTTTCGCCCCACCACCACTGTCACCTTTAGCATCATCACTTTCACGAGAAGTGGAAGGAGGAAGAGGAGGAAGAAGAAGGAAGTGATCCTGTTCAGACGAAGGGGGCGAATGTCCAGCCTGAAGGGATGGTACATCGACCCTTCATCCACCCCTTCATCCACTCCTTAAATCTGCTTAAAAACCTGTTTGTCCTTAGCTTGAATGAGGTGCCAATGGATTTGGTCGATGTCAGACGATTCCTTTCAGGGCCGAGGTGACTTAGCAGAGAACAGTAAACAACAGCAATCCATAAAGCATGTATTTAAGCATAGGTAGTATAAGAGCCCTGGTTTAGGAAGAAGCATGGCTGACTGTGTCTGGTCCCTCTGACAACGTTTAAGACTATTTATCTGGATACGAACGTTAGTTTGTGAACGTTATCTCCACGCCTTGGTACCGCCAAGTGTCAACGTTCAAGACTATCTGGTTACGAACGTTAGTTTGTGAACGTTATTTCCACGCTTTGGTAGCGTTTTGGTGACGTCACATGTCAACGTTAAACTCCAGCAGGGTTTGCAATAGCTCATCGCTTTGCAATGGGCTTTGCAACATGCGGAAGGCTCCTGCGGGCTTCCCAGGGACGCGACGCCCCTCCTAAGTGCAATTGCATGTCGGGATCGGTTGCAATTTCCTTTTCGTAGGAAACCCTAGGCACTGTCCCAGGCGTATTGCCCGTGACCGATTTAATCGTAGGGGACCTTCGGCGCTTTTTTTTTTTTTTTTTTTTTTTTTTTTCTCTCTCTTCTCTCCTCCCTTTTCTCTCCTCTTCTCTTTCCCCCCCACTCTCTCTCTCTCTCTCTCTCTCTCTCTCTCTCTCTCTCTCTCTCTCTCTCTCTCTCTCTCTCTCTCTCTCTCTCTCTCTCTCTCTCTCTCTCTCTCTCTCTCTCTCTCTCTCTCTCTCTCTCTCTTTTTCATACCACCCTCCCGGGCCTTACCGCCCGCCGGATCCTTCCCGCCGTACCCGGCCTTACCGCCCACTAAGGACCAGTTACCGAGGACTTGAGGAACACCTTTTCGTCTTGCCACACTTCTCTTCTTGCTTCATCAGTACTTTCGCTTATATATATATATATATATATATATATATATATAATATATATATATATATATATATATATATATATAATATATATATATATATATATATATGTAATGGTTGTGTGGTGTGTGTATGCAAAGTTACCACAGACAGTAAATACTTCCATATAACTACATCGTCAGTTGAATTGCATGTCTCCGTAATTCGTCTGACGATGTAAATATACGAAACTACTTACTGTCTTCAAATGTATGTTCGCCTGTGGTAACTTTGCGTATTTTGTTTCACGGTGATGTGAAAACCCTGCGCATATATATATATATATATATATATATATATATATATATATATATATATATATATATATATATATATATATATATAATATAATATAATATATACACGCGCGCTAGTATGAACACACTCATGCACACATATATCATGCACACACACACACACACACAGAAAGAGAGAGGGGGTGAGGGGAGAGATATGTTGAAAGAAAAATAGACACAATTTTGCAGAGGAGTGGGCGCGTTTCTTGGAAGAAGAGTAAAATAAAGAAAAAATGGCGAGGGACTGAGGAGCCGAAGCGAGGAGACCTTTAGACATGCGGTCGGCGGAGAACCTTTTGGAGAGTCGGCGGAGATCAGTGTGTTAAAGGACAAGGAGAGAACACCATGCAAAGGGCTCCTCATCGATTCCCTCCCGGAGGAGGAGGAGGAGGAGGAGGAGGAGGAGGAGGAAGTGACAAAAGTCGTGAAGCATTTATGGCCGTCCCAGATGCGACGGAAGATTTGATGTCTGTCTGCCTGTCTGCGAGTCTGTGTATATCTGATTCTGTCCCATTGTCAGTATCTCTGTGTGTGTCTCATTGTCATTCTTCCCCCCCTCTGTCTCTCTCTTTCTCTATGTATTTATCTCTCTTCCTCTGTCTCCCTCCCTCTCTCAAAGGGATTCGAACTGGGGAACTTATGGACACCAGCCGATCGCTTTCTCCATTATGTTACTTAGTTACCCACAGGTGAAGGAATGGGAAAAGAAACGAGTATTTGTAAACATGTATAACGCATAACCATAATTTATAAGAGAAAGCTGTGTATGCAAAAACGTGTGTGTGTGTGTGTGTGTGTGTGTGTGTGTGTGTGTGTGTGTGTGTGTAGAGGTTTTTACAATAGGTCAAAATCCTTCAGGTAGAGATGGCACACAGTTGGCACGGGCAGGAGGGCCAGTCTGAGAAGAAAGTGGCACTCTTTGGCACGGCGGGCACTCGTTACTGTCGAGGCGCAGATGTCGCGTCCAGGAACCGCAGCGGTGAAGGAAAACAGATGAAGTGCCTGAATCCGAAATTCAAACTCCATCAGGGTCCCCCTGGAAAAAAAATAAAGAAAAAACGGAAAAAAGGCGAAGAAAGAAGAGAGATCTGAATTTTGGTTTTTGGGATGGAACCAAGAGAGAGAGAGAGAGAGGGGGGGGGATGGGGATGGGATAGTAGGGTTCTTGTAAATGAAAACTTACCGTTGTCGTACTTGGAGGCATGGCCAGAGTCCTTAATCGAGGCCAGGGAGGGCCCAGCGACCCCCAAGAGAAAGACACAATGACCCGAGTTCGAGCGAACGCAAACAAACGACCTTGGGGGCAGGACTTGGCAGACGGCGGCTACGTCGATGAGGAAAAAGGAAAAGCGGAGATAGTCTCTGAGAAACGGGGAAGTGTTTCAACCTTCTCCGTGACGTCGACGTCCCTCTCTATCTGAATAAAATCGTCTGACGTCTGGCCAGAAGTGTGGTACAGCATCTTAGTTGGATCGTAACATTCTAAATTGAATTAAATCGATAGACATTAACCAGAAGGAAGCTTGTGAAGAGCTGGAAGGAGTGTTCAGAATTAGGACGGGCAGGGAAAGGGGAGGAGGGGGAGGGTAGGAGTTGAGGATAAGGAGTTAATGAAAGTAGGAGAGGTGGAGGTGGGTGGGGAGGTGGAGATGGAGGTGTTAAAAAGAGGTGTAAAAGTCATGTTGGGTTATACAAGCGTGAAATGAAAGGAGGGGGAGGGGAGGGGGGAAAGAGGGGGGAAGAAGGGTTAGGGAGTGAGGGTGATGGAGGTGAGAATAGGGGGTGGGGGTGGGGGAGGACGTTAACGGCAGGTGGGGGGAGGGTTGTAGCAAGTATTAAAAAAGAAATGGCTGCTTAGGGTTCTATAGCAAATAAGATATTTATTAATATTATGATTATTTATTATCATTGTTAGCCATTATTATTATAATTATTATTTATTGTTACTATTCATTATATATTATTATTATTGTTTTAGTTTTTTATTATTTGTTTTTATTGTAATTTATCATGATTTACTATTATTATATTTTTGTAATTATTATTATTACTTTGTATTATTTTTCATTGTTTCTATTGTTTATATTATCATTATTATTATTATTATTATTATTATTATTATTATTGTTGTTGTTGTGTGATTGAGGCCTCCTTCAGGTAAAAGAGGCAAGACTCGAATGAGGAGGAGGAGGAGGAGGAGGAAGAAAAAAAAAAAAATCCTTCAAATCCAGTGACCCGAAGGAGACTCTGACGTTGGCATGGATCCGGAGGAAGGGTGGAGGTGGGTGGGGTGGGAGGGGTTGGGTGTTGTCAGTCTCTCTCTTTATCTCTCTCCCCCCCTCTCTCCCTCTCTCCCCCCTCTCCCCCCTCTCCCCCTCTCTTTCCCTTTCTCCCCTCTCTCCCCTCTCTCTCCCTATCTCTCTCCCCTCTCTATCTCTCTCCCCTCTCTATCTCTCTCCCCTCTCTATCTCTCTCCCCTCTCTCTCTCTCTCTCTCTCTCTCTCTCTCTCTCTCTCTCTCTCTCTCTCTCTCTCTCTCTCTCTCTCTCTCTCTCTCTCCCTCCCCCCCCCTCCCCTCACAGCCGCGAATGAATGGAACCTTTATTTGAGTGTGAAGGCCAAGGAAGGAACAAAGGTCAGGGCATGTGATGAGAATTCGTTAACATGAAGGAAAATGGGACTTCGGGGAGGCATGGGGGGGTCAGGGTTCCAAGCACTGTAAGGATAATTTTGTTTCTTCCTATGGGTCTTCGTCTTCCTCTACCTCTACCTCCTCCTCTTCTTCCCCTACCTCTACCTCCTCCTCTTCTTCCTCTACCTCCTCCTCCTCCTCTTCTTCTACCTCTTCTTCCTCTACCTCTTCTTCCTCTAGTTCCTCTTTCTCGTCCTCCTTCCATTTTCACCTCCTCCTCCTATTTCTCCTCCTCTTCATCTTCCTTATTTTCCTTCCTCATCCTTTCTCTCCCCGTCTTCCTCTTCCTTCCTTTCCTCGTCTTTCAACTCGTCTTCCAGTTCGTACTTTTCGTCCTTCATATATTTCTTCCCGATCTCCTCTTCCCCCTCCTCCTCCTCCTCCTCCTGCTCCTCGTCTCCCTCCTGCTCCCCCCTCCTCCTCCTGCTCCTCCTCCTGCTCCTCCTCTCCCTCCTATTCTTTCTTTACCTTTTCTTCTCTTCCCTTTGTTTCATCTCTCTCTTTCCTTGCGGAGCGAAGAAGAAAGACCGAGGCAGAAGCTGGCGGCGCTGCCGAAGTCCGAAGTCTCGTGGGGGTTGGTGTCGAGGTTAGGGGGTGGGAGGGAGGGAGGGAGGGGGGGCGGGGAGTTCCTCGAGAGCAGCGGTAGGCAGCAGCAGCAGGCAGCAGGAGGGAATTGAATGGAAATGGCCTGTGAAGGTGAGAAGGTGCGGAAGCGAGACCAGCCGCGCCGGCGGCGGCAGCGGCTGTTGCGGCTGTCAGGACAGTCCTCATGCTCCTCCTCCTCCTCCTCCTCCTCCTCCTCCTCCTCCTCCTCCTCCTCTTGCTCCTCCTCTTGCTCCTCCTCTACCTCATGTTCTTCCTCTTGTTCTTCCTCCTCTTGCTCCACCTCATTTTCCTTCACTTCGTCCTCCTCGTCCTCCTTCTCCTCCTCCTCCTCCTCCTCCTCCTCCTCCTCCTCCTCCTCCTCCTCTTGCTCCTCCTCCTCCTCTTGCTCCTCCTCCTCTTGCTCCTCCTTCTCCTCCTCTTGCTTCTCCTCTTCTTGCTCCTCCTCTTGTTGCTCCTCCTCTTGTTCTTCCTCCTTTTGCTCTTTCTCCTCTTCCCTTCCTCCTCCTCTTGTTCTTGTTCTTCCTCCTCTTCTTGTTCTTCCTCCTCTTCTTGTTCTTCCTCCTCCTCCTCCTTGCTCTTCCTCCTCCTCCTTGCTCTTCCTCCTCCTCCTCTTGCTCTTCATCTTCTTGCTCCTGCTCCTCCTTCTCCTGCACCTCCTTTTCCAGTTCCTCCTTCTGCACGTCCTTCTCCTGCTCTTACTACTTTTGCTCGTGCTGCTGCTCCTCGTCTTCCTCTTCTTCCTCCTCGTCCTCGTCCTCTTTCTCGTCCTCCTCCTCCTCCTCCTCCTCCTCCTCCTCCTCCTCTTCGCTATCTCTTGGTTCCGTCCCCTCCTCTCCTTCAGGCCAACCATTGTCCTCTACATCTTTTCCGCCCTACAACATCCGCATTGTCCTCTTCTTTCATTTCCTTCTTCCTCCTCTATTTCCTATTTCCGTCCATTTTCTTCAGAAACTTCATATTTCCTTTTCGTTAACTTGTTTCATCATGTTTATTCATTTATGCATTTATTCGTTTATTTATTATTTGTTTATTTATTGCCACCAATTTGCTTATTTGCCGGAGACCCTGATGGCGTCATCGGAAGCGTGCTGGTTTCGCATTAGCCTAGTTGTGGGTTCGAATCCCGCACTTCCCTCCGATTCCCAGCAGTGACTGTAGTTATTTACCCCCAACAGCCCCTAAAGCGCATAATAGGGCAAAGGTGACTGCTTCGGCCGGAGCTACTCAGCGCCTCCTGGCGTAGTCTCCTCCGGGATCTTAAGCTGGTCGAATGGATGGGGTGGGTCGCCTTGGAGGCGAATAAAATCGCTTGGCGGCCGCAAGGGTCATAGAAAAAGGGCCAACCAGCACGGAAGGGTGTTGTCAAAGGCTCCCACGACCATCAGACCGCGTGACAACCAAATGCGGAGTGTTGGCAGCCGCCGAGGAAAAGTCTCGCAGTTGTTGGCTGTATTGGGACAACGACTCATCAAGCGCGCTCGCGTCGATTCTTTCGAACGCTTCTAACGGTCGTAACGGTCGTAACGGTCGCTCAGCCGTCAGTTGATGCTTCCTTTATTAGGTCGGGGTATCTGGTGGTGGCGGGTGTAGTGCCTGCTGGGTCATGTCTGGGGTCTCGTGAAGGGATGCACACATATACGTACACACACACGCACACACACTGCTAGACGGCGCAGTGGTACCGTTCGCAACTACTAATCCAATAGTCCGAGTTCGATTCCCCCCTTGGGCTGAAATGATTTCAGCATCGTTGTACTGTGAGCCGGCACTCCAACTCTCGTGGGCAAGGAGTTGAGGATGTGTATAAGGTCACAGTATTACCCATAGATTGGACATATATGAGCTCTAAGCTTTCATCCGAGAAGGCAGTAGTTGTTGATCACGAGTCCAACATGTGATCCAATACCATGGTGAAACGCGCGAGCGCATACACAAACACACACACACACACACACACACACACACACACACACACACACACACACACACACACACACACACACACACACACGATCAGCAATTAATGATAAGATAAATGTATGAATATGTGATTAGGCTAAATATTGTTGATGGTTGACTGAAATTTGTTAATGAAATGGTGGTGACGTGTCTGTGACTTTGAACCTCTGAGTGATATGTTTGCATCCATCTTGAGGTGAATCTGATTATCTATTTGCAAAGTGTACGTAAAATCTCTCTATTTTCCCTGATTGAACTCTATTATACAAAAAAAAAAAAAACGCATTAAAAAGAAAATTATTGGCAGACACATTTTCGCGATGAGCACAAACTTTTTTTTCTTCGAAATTCGAAACGACCTCATTGGGCGACGACGACATGGCGTCATTAACGACATGACATTGACATGACGTCATTGGCGACATGACGTCACCGCCCCTTCTTCAGGATACACATGACCTGAAGACTTTTCTCTCTTAGATGGAGGCCCAGCTGTGATAGGAACTCTGTAGAGTGACTGTGTATGTGGAGGAGAAGTGGAAGAGGAGTGGAGGAAAGGGGGTAAAAACAAAGGTGGAAGTGGAGTCTGAAAGGGAAAGGAAAAGATATAATGAAAATCGAGACCCGACGATGGAAGTAAGCGAGCGAGGAAGGAAGGAAAGGAAAAAAGGAGAGAGAAATATGCAAATGACCGTTGAAATGGAATATTGAGAAGAGGGAAGAAGAAGACTAAGAAGAATTGGAAGTGACAATAGCCTTGGGAACGACATGGGAATAAAAAATCGAGACTGAAAATCGTTCTGGAAATTGGAGAAGGCGAGTTCGAGGGAAGTATGAAGTGAGCGAGGGTGACCCTCGAGGACTTGTCGAGGTGCTCCTCCAACACAAGTTACGACGGAGGACGCGACGAGAAGACAGGGAGGCGTGGAGGAGAAGGAGGAGGAGGAGGAAGAGGCGGTCCCGGGGTGTTGGATGGTACAGAGAGGGATTGGAGGAGGAGGCGGAGGCGGAGGTGGAGGTGGAGGCGGGACAATGAGGAGATGGACCTTTCGCCCCCCTCCCGGTCAGGACAGCCTTCTGAACAGGTGGGTTCTTCTATCTGGGGTGTTTTGTGCAATGTGCTGTGCTGTGTGTGTTAACATTTTATGTCTTCTTTCCATAGGACAGGTCCGTGTCTTTGTCATCCTTTTCGTATGTTTATTTATAATTGTGACTTCAGCGTCGTCATCATCATTATCATCATCATCATCATCATCATCATCATCGTCACTACCATCATTATCATCATCACCATCATCTCCCTCAGCATCACCACCATCATCATCATCATCATCATCATCATCACCATCACTACCACCACCATCATCATCATCATCATCATCATCACTACCACCATATTCACCACCTTCATCAGCATCACCATCATCATCTCCCTCAGCATCGCCATCACTGTCGTCGTTCCCAGCATCACCACCACCACCTCCACCATTTTTCCCATTCCCGTTGTCTTCATTTATTTCGCTTTCGTCTTTTTCTTCACATCGTTTTCTCTCTTTACATTTTTGCCTTCAAACTTGATCACTTCTTCGCCGTCTTCATCTTGGTTTTAGTCTTCATATCACTCTGTCTGCTCAGGAAGCTTCTGGTTCCTCTTCGACACGTTCATAGGTTTCGGCAGAAGCTCTCCACCACCCCCAACTTCCCCCCCAAACTACCCACCCACCCCACTCCCTGAGGCACTCTGGCACTCTGCCTTACCGTTTCCTTGCAGCGTTATTACATCGTCCAGTGCCACGGACAATGGCACTCTTCTGTCACTCATCGCCGGGTGCCATTAGTGCCATACGGAGCCTCGACAATGGCACTCCGTCCTTCCGGCAAGTCACCCACTCCCACCCCCGCCCACGCCCCCTTCCTCCTCCTCCTGTGGTGCCTCGGAAGTGGCACTTGATCTCTCGGACTTGGTGGCACACAAGTCCTCGTGCACATCTACTATTCTCGAGGTTGAGGTGGCTGAAGGTCGAGGAGGAGGAGGAGGAGTTGTTGGTGGTCATAGCAGTTTGTTCTCTCTCTCTCTCTCTCTATCTCTCTCTCTCTCTCTCTCTCTCTCTCTCTCTCTCTCTCTCTCTCTCTCTCTCTCTCTCTCTCTCTCTCTCTCCCTTTCTCTCCCCCTTTCTCTCTCTCTCCCTTTCTCTCCCCCTCTCTCTCCCCCTCTCTCTCTCTCTCTCTCTCCCTCTCTATCTCTTTCTCTCTCCCTCCCCCCTCTCTCTCTCACTCACTCACTCACTCTCCCCCTCTCTCTCGTCGTTCTTCTGCAACCGGACTTCAGGGATGTTGGGAAGTTTATTGCTTTGATACAACTTTGATGTAAGTTCACGACTTGGCTTGGCAGCCAGTGCCAGCCGTAGTGCCAGCCGGAGTGCCGGGCCAAGGTAAATAGGCTGCTACATGTCAGTAAAGTGTGTGTTAAGAGTCCTGGAAACTCTTCTCCCAAGGCGAGGCACAAATGTGATTAACCGTGGGTAGTGTTGTTTATTAAGAACTTGCTACAGGACCTACATAGGTAATTACATGTCATGTGTAGTGTATATACAGACACGCGTATGTACGCAGACGCAACTACAGATACATACACACATATACTTACACGTACACATACACACACGCTTACAATTTTACGTAACTACATTAATTTTGTGTAAATATGTGAAAGGTATGTTAGCTCAGTAATTAACTGTCTTGTCTTTTTCTGTTTGCAGGTAAGTTGAAGCCACATCCCACGCTTCTTTTTGGTCTGTGAAAGAAAAAGTGAGTATGACAATGATTTGTGTTTTTGTGACAAACCCTCCACTGTGGAGGGAGGGAGGGAGTGGGGATTTCTCTTTCCTGAATAAAATCACCTGGCGACAGCCAGAGTTGATCAAATGGAACGGAAGTTGTTGTAACTGGCAGTATCATAACTTGCAATGTCATAATTTGCAATATCGTAATTTCCAATATCTTAACTTATAATGTCGTAAATTGCAATGTCGTAAATTGCAATGGCGATCAGCTTTGCACCAAATGAGACGCCGTAAAGTAAAGACTCTGAGGTCAGCAATGATGTCACTGATGGAAGGTGAGAAACTATGACGTAATGATGACGTCAGATTGGATGTACTGTTCTGTGTACATGAACCTGACACATGAGCTAGCAGTGTCATATGGGTTGCTCGTGTCATATATATGTATATATGTATGTATATATATATATATATATATATGTATATATATATATGTATATATATATATATATATATATATCGCAGGTATATATAATATTTTTTACGGTAATACTGTAAAGTAAACGTATGACTTCAGTTTCTTTAGTGTTACTGTTTGGTTAACAGAGAAGTCGTTGGATTGGATCTCGTAATTGTCTTCCTTAGTCATGGACGTATTCACGTCGTGAGATTACACAGGCCATTCCACTCAACCCTGTGTCAGTTTAATGTCCGGAACGCAATGTTCTTCCTTAGTATTACTATGTAGTAGACGTATTACTATAGTATTACTGTAATGTAGACGAAGAGTCGTTTGATTGTGCCTTGTAATTGGCTACCGCGAGCTGTTAAGGTGTGTCTGTGTCTGGTTATTATGTCTGTGTCTGTAAACTTACCCAAGAGGTCTTCGGTCTGTTTCTCTTCGTGTCTTGATGGAGGGGACGGGAGGGTTAGTGGTGGTGGAGGAAAGGTTGTCATTCTTGTGTCCCTTTATGTCTTTGTATAGACGCGTTTTTTAATTATTTTCATTTTAGTTAAGTTAATATTCATTGTTAATATTCAAGTTTTAATTTTGGAACGGTTCTTTTATATATATATATGGATGTATAGTGGTTTGTTGTTCTCTCTCTCCTCTCTCTCTCTCTCTCTCTCTCTCTCTCTCTCTCTCTCTCTCTCTCTCTCTCTCTCTCTCTGTCTATCTATCTCTCGCTTGTTTCTCTCTCTATGTGTGTGTGTGTGTGTGTGTGTGTGTATGAGCAGACATTACATCTCTTGATTATGTTCTCAAAGTTTGAAATAACCCATTTCCCTCACTTTTCCCCTCTCTCGTGTCAACATTGTTCCCCTTGCCATTATTCATATCGATCTCATTCCCCTCTTCTCATCACTCTCCCTCTCCCCTCCCCTCCCCTCTGTCTTGTCGGTCTTTCTTTCCCCATTTTCCTCTGTCCATTTTCCTATTCCCCTTGCCCCTTTTGCCCTTATTCATTTTCCTCTTTTCCCCTTTCCTCCTTAACCCCTTTCCCCTTTAATCCATTTTCTCCTATCCATATATTCGTCTTTCCCCTCTCCTCTCCTTTTCCCCTATACCTTGTCTCCCTTTCCCCTTACCCCTTTCACCCTTTCCCCCTTTCCCCTTTCCCCCTTTCCCCTTTCACCCTTTCCCCTTTCACCCCTTTCCCCTTTCACCCTTTCCCCTTTCACCCTTTCCCCTTTCACCCTTTCCCCTTTCACCACTTCCATTTCACCATTTCTCCCATTCCACAACTCCCCCTTTCGCCCTCTCCCTCTTTTCCCAATTTCCCTTTCTTCCTTCTCCCTTTCCCACTCCCTCTCCCCCTTCCCCTCTTTTCCCCTTTCCCCTTCTCCCGCGCGTCCCTTCCGTCCAGCCTCGCAAATATTGGCGACATGACGTCACCTCTGACGTCAGGTGGGAGGGAGAGAGGGAGGGAGGGATGGAGGTGGTTGAATGGGCGGTTGGGAAGGTGGGAGGGTGGGAAGGTGGGAGGGTCGGTAGAGCCCCTCCCTCGTGACATCATCCTTAGCCTCTCTCGCTTTATTACAGTGCCAGACAGGGATGGTTTGGGGTGAGACTGAGGGGGGGGGGAGCGGTAGGGACGGGGGGAGGGGGAGGGCGCCTGGTTACATGGTTAACATTTCCGGTGCCAGTTAAGTGGATTCTGCTGATGACCCACATTGCTTTGTGTGTGTGTGTGTGTGTGTGTGTGTGTGTGTGTGTGTGTGTGTGTGTGTGTATGGTCGAACGTGCATGATTGAGGAAATTTCGTCATTAATAATCCGATGAAAATCGTTCCGATAGCGGTGATGGCGATATCGAAAAATAGGTTAGATATCATTAAAAAAAATATTGTGTGTGTCTGTGTGTGACTCACCATGGTCTTAGATCACGTGTTGTACTCGTTATCAACAGCTATTTCCCTCCCGGAAGAGAGCTCATTAATGACCGATCTATTGGTAATGCTGTGACCTTACACGCACGCACACACACACACACACACACACACACACACACACACACACACACACAACTCCCCGCCCACGAGAGTTGGAGTAACGACTCGCAGCGCAGCTTTACTGAAATTATTTCAGCCCTGTGCGGGATTCGAACCAGGATCGCCGTAGTGGTAGCCAGGAACTCTACCACTGCGCCACGAGGTGTGTGTGTGTGTGTGTGTGTGTATCTTTTGGTATTTACCTAATACACAGGAACTATGTTCATAGGCCCTCATCTCCATCTAGATACCTAGATTTTTTATTTGCTCATGGTTTCTGGTTAGGGTGTATCTTCTTTAAGTCTATTCCAGGACTTGACACAACCGCACAGAAAAATGTTTTGTTATATTCTCAAAACATTTGTCCATTTGTGTATTTATTTATTTTAATTATATTTTTTCTGTCTCCAAATTATTCACATCATCTGGTGACGGCCTCCCGTCCCAGAACTAAAGATCTTTTCTGTCACTTTTGCCCACTCCCTTCCTCTTCTGTCTCAATATTGACAGACACTGTATGTCGTCTCTTCGTATTGTTTATTTTTTAGGCTGGAGATAAATCAAATTGTTTACACTCTTTATGATCTTGATGATTTTTTTATATCCTACGCTTATTACGGAGGCGACATTTTAGCTGCATATCCTGATCTGGGTTGGATGAGACTCTGTCTATCGATGTAGTGAAAAGCTTCGGTTATTTTCGGCAGGAGTCTGTGTGTTTCGCAATTGATTATTTGTCACACTTTAGCTATCATATTGGTCAGCGATATTGGTATTTGTCTTAGTGCCATGGTTCTCAACCGTTGGGTCGCGACCCAGAGGTGGGTCGCCAAGGTCACCAAGGGTCGCCAAGGTCACCAAGGGTCGCCAAGGTCACCAAGGGTCGCCAAGGTCACCAAGGGTCGCCAAGGTCACCAAGGATTTACGGACTTGTTATTTTCCCAGTATTCCTATTAAAAATATTATCAAATTATTAATCCTGATTGTAGAATTCCTATGTCATTATTATCTAAGGTTAAACAAAACATTGAGACATAGATGTTTTTACAAGCACAAGTATTTTATAATTTAGATAAAAGTGTTTACGAAGGTAAGGGTACTCATAGTCGATCTTGATAGGATTTTAGGTCTCAGTCAAAAAAGGTTAAGAACCACAGTTTTAGTGACTTTTTGGTACCTTCTGTGTGGATTGTGCCACATTAGCCTTCTTCCAATCCCGTAACACTATTCCTTTTAATAATAAACACACTAATAGGTTGTGAATCTTGTCCGGTAGTTGTTCCCTGAGTATTCAGTGTTATGAATCACTGGCTAAGTGTTTCAGGACCTGATTGGATTTCATAATAGTAAATTCAGGGATTCAGGAAACATGTGCGAGGATGGAATGGGGATTCCCAAACATTTTCCATGGTAGATTTATTTTTTTTTTTTTTCTCCAAGAAAATCTAAACATAAAAACTAAATGATTTACTTGTTGGCAGATCTGCTTCTTTGCAATATATTCAGTTTCTCCTCAGAGAGCTAATTTAGTAAACAAGACAACAGAATTTGGGCAAGTTTTTACGAAAATGGCAACTCGAGGCGTTTCGCAGGGAAAGAATTGAAGTCATCCGCGATTGGAAAATTATACCCATTCTCTCTCATTGCGATTTAATCAGAGAAAACGAGTGGTCGAATACAATTATCATGTTAATATTTCGGCAATTCGTATGTAAAAATTCAACATTCGTGTACTGTATATATATACATACATATTTTTGTATCCATATTTATGCTCAATGGCTAGTTAGGAGTGGATTTTAATACAGACTGGAAAATACGAAACCAATTTGGTCGAAACTGATTTGATTAATACACAAGTATATGGAGTGTGTGTGTGCGCGCTCATTTGTGTGTTTTTGTGTGCGTAAAATATCACCATTTTTATTTTAGATCCGATAATAGAGAAGCTCTTTTGTAGGAAGTAAATTGTGATTTGGCTTTGAGAGCTTATGCAAAATTATTGCATCGTTGGCGGTGTTGCAATATAGTGGGGCCCGCACCGGGATAGCTATTGTAGCGAATAAATCTAGAATCTGAGCTATGAGGCTGTTGTTGTTGTTGTTTGTGGTGTTGTCTTCCATGTCCTTGTTCTTGGTCACCTCCCAGTTGTTGTTGTTGTTGTTGTTTCTGTTCATGGTCACCCCTGATTGTTGTTAGTGCTGTTTTTAGTGTTATTGTTTTCGCGCGCGCGCATACACACACACACACACACACACACACACACACACACACACACACACACACACACACACACACACACACACACACACACACACACACACACACACACGTTGAACCTTAATTCTTGTCTCCATTCCTTATACCTCCTCTTTCCTCCCTTCTTCCCTCTCCCCCTTCTCCCCTCTCCCTTCTCACCACTCCCTTCTCCCTTTTCCCCTCCCCCTTCTTTCATGTCCCCACTCCCCTCTCTCTCCCCCCAAACTCAGCCTTTCCTCCCCTCCTCCCCGATTATCCTCTGTTTCCCTCCCCAGTTTTGACCTTTCCTCCCCCTTGGCACTCATTCTTCCTCCTCTCCCCTCCCCTTCCTACTCATTTCTCCTCCCCCCTTCCCACTCATTCTTCCTCCCCACTCTTTCCCTTTCCATTCCCCACTCGTTCCTCCCCTCCCTCCCTCTTCCCACTCATTCCTCCTCCCGTCACTACTCCTTCCCACTCATTCCTCCCCTCCCTCCCCCACACATTTCTCCTCCCCCACCTCACACATTTCTCCTCCCCTTCCCATTCATTCCTCCTCCCCTCCCTACCCCATCCCACTCGTTCCTCATCCCCTCCCTCCCATTTCTTACTCATTCTTCCTCCCGTCCTTCCTCATCCCACTCATTCTTCCTACCCTCCCTCCCACCTTCCCACACATTCCTCCTCCTCCCACTTATTCCTCCACTCGTTCCTCCTTCCCTCTCTCCCCATCCCACTCATTCCTCCTCCCCTCCTTTCCCTATCTCACTCATTCCTCCTCCCCTCCCTCCCCCTGCTTTCTTATCCAATTTCTTCCTCCATCCCTCCTGCGCCCTCCACTTTCCACCTCATTCCTCTCCACTCCCCACCCTCCACCCTCCAGTCTCTTCATTCCCTCCTTATTGTTTCCGTTTCCCTCTTCCTCTCACTCCGGCCTCAGACAGTGTTTCCCCTCTTTGAATTTCCCTTTCTTACCCTCTCTACCTCCCCCCGTCCCCTCCCCTTCATCCCTGTCTTCCTTCACCACCCTTTCCTTTCTTTGGCTACTCCTCACTCCCCTTCCCTCTCCTCCCCTCATTTCCCCTATCCCCTCATTTCCGCTCTCCCCTCCCCTCTTCTCCCCACCTTTCCCCTCTCCCCACCTTTCCCCTCTCCCCCCTCCTTTCCCCTCATTTCCCTTCCCCTCCTCTCCCCTCCCCTTCTTTCCCCTTATTTCCCCTCTTCTCTCCTCTTCTCCCCTCCCCTCTTCTCCCCTCTTCTCCCCTCCCCTCTTCTCCCCTCCCCTCTTCTCCCATCCCTTCCCTTCTTATCCCCTCCCCCTCTCTTCCCCTCCTTCCCCTCTTATCCCCTCCCTTCCTCTCTTCTCTCCTCCCCTCTTCTCCCCTCCCCCCTTCTCCCCTCCCCCCTTCTCCCCTCCCTTCCCCTCTTCTCCCCTTCCCTCTTTTCCCCTCTCCTCCCCTCTCCACCCATCCTTTCCCCTCCCTGCTAATTACCGTCTTTCTTATCGATATGTTTTCCGTCGTTTTTTTCTTCATGATGAACTGACCATTATGCCCGATTATCGGTCGCGCAGCCTTATGAAAAGGCTGATGCCAGACAGGGGAGGGGTGTGGGGGGGAGTGTCCTCATTTTCCTCCCCTCTCCCTCATCCTCCCCTCACCCCTCTCCCTCGTTTCTTTCTCCCCCTCCTCAAGGAAACCTCTCCCATTCCCCCACGCTGTTCCCCTCCCCCCACCCACAGTCTTTCCCATAGTTTTCTCCTAGTCTCCCTACACAGCCTCCCAGTTCCACCCACAGGTCCTCCCATCTCCCCCACAGGTCCTCCCATTCCCCCCACAGGTCCTCCCATCTCCCCCACAGGTCCTCCCAGTTCCCCCCACAGGTCCCCCCACTCCCCCCACAGGTCCTCCCATTCCCCCCACAGGTCCTCCCATCTCCCCTCACAGCCTCTCCTATCCCTTCACACAGCATATCCTATCCCCTCCACACAGCCCGTTTCATCTCCCACACAGCCTCTCCCATATCCACCATACACAGCTTCTTCCGTTCCCCACACTCTTTCCCATCCCCTATATAGATCTACCCATTCCTAGCTTTACGCGGTTCCCCCAGTTTACGTGATTCCCTTGCTGTACTTGGTTCCCTCAGTTTACGCGGTTCCCTCGGTTTACGCGGTTCCCTCAGTTTACGCGGTTCCCCCGCTTTACGCGGTTCCCCCGCTTTACGAGGTTCCCTCGCTCTACGCAGTTCCCTAACTTTACGCGGTCCTCCGATTTACCCAGTTTACGCGGTTTTTGTACAGCCGGTTATAACCCCTGTCAACCCGATGACGTACTTTTCAAGTTGCTTTTCAAAGGCTACAGCACACACACACGCACACACGATGGCGCAGTAATAGAGTTCCTGGCCCCCACTACCGCGGTCCGGGTTCAAATCCCGCCCAGGGCTGGAATAATTTTAGTAACGCTGCGCTGCGAGTTGTTACTCCAACTCTCGTGGGCGGGGAGTTGGGTGTGTGTGTGTGTGCATGTGAGGTCACAGCATTACCCATAGGTCGGTCATATGAGAGTTCTGAGCTCTCTTTCGTAGGGGAAATAGCTGTCGATCACGAGTCCAGCACGTGATCCAAGACCATGGTGAATCTCTCTCTCTCTCTCACACACACACACACACACACACACACACACACACACACACACACACACACACACACACACACACACACACACACACACACACACACACGTACACTAAACTGGGAATAGGCGTTCTTCTTTGTTTAGCATGGTTAGCTTTCCCTAGATTTCTATTTATCTAGCTCTCCCTTCCTCTCTCTACCTCTCTCACTCTACGTCTCTCTCTTCCACTCTTTTCCACTCCCTCTTTCTTTCCCTCTCTCCCTCTCGCTCCCCCTCCCTTTCTTTACTTCTCTTTCAATCTCTCTCTCTCTCTCTCTCTCTCCGGGTAACAAAGGAGACGTCGTCTTAATTTGGATGCTAAATGTAAAAAGGCGGAAACGAATTGTTGTTATTTGTTTTCTAAAATTGTCCTCATCTTTTACGAAAATGGCAGCCATGTGTCTACTTTTTGGTTCATGGCTTCCAGTGTGGGTGCGCACGTTCGTGTGCGTGTGTGTGTGTGTGTGTGTGTGTGTGTGTGTGTGTGTGTGATTCACCATGGTCTTGGATCACGTGTTGGACTTGTGATGACAGCTTTTCCTCCCGGAAGAGAGCTCAGAGATCATAATGACCGATCTATAGGTAATCCTGTGACCTCACACACACACACACACACACACACACACACACACACACACACACACACACACACACACACACACACACACACACACACACACACACACACACACACACACACACACACACACACACACCAAACTTCCCGCCCACGAGAGTTGGAGTAACAACACGTAGCGTAGCGATACTGAAATTATTTCAGCTCTGGGCGGGATTCGAACCCGGACCGCCGTAATGACGGCCGGGAACTCTAATCACTGCGCCTCGAGTTGTGTGTGTGTATGTGTGTACACAGTAAGTACGCTCATAGAACTCTTGAGCTTCAGCGAGTAACTATCCAGATGGTTTCTGAAATATTCAGAGCCATCTGTAACAATCCCACTAACACCTTCCTATTAGTCACCACATCCCTCATTGCCACCAATTACCACCACCCAAGCCAACACCACCATTTACCACCACCCAAACCAACACCACCATTTACCACCACTTACCAACACCCAAGCCAATACCACCACTTTTGTTGTCATGAGGACTTTCTTCTAATGCCACCACCACCGCCGCCTGCTTGGAGGGCAGAACCGCCCCCTTCAGCAGCCCACCTCGCTACGACGGGGTTGTCATGTAAGGCGATTAAAATCGCGTGACGTCAGACTCCACAAAGCCTCTGAAAGGCTTTGTGGAGGTTGACCTTTTACCCCACAGGGAAGTAGGAAGGGATATGCCTCTTCCCTTATGCCTCCCCCTCCCCCCTATTCTTCCCCTCCCCCTATGCCTCCCCCTCCCCCTATGCCTCCCCCTCCCCCTATGCCTCCCCCTCCCCCTATGCCTCCCTCCCTCCCTATGCCTCCTTCCCTCCCTATGCCTCCCCTCCCCCTATGCCTCACCTTCCCATATGCCTCCCCTCCCCCTATGCCTCTCCTCCCCCATGCCTCCCCTTCTCCCTATGCCTCCCCTCTCCCTATGCCTCTCTCACCCTATGCCTCCCCTTCCCCCTATGCCTCCCCTCCACACTATGTCTCCCCTTCCCCTATGTCTCCCCTTCCCCCCTATGCCTCCCTCCCCCCTATGCCTCCCTCCCCCTATGCCTCCCCTTCCCCCTATGCCTCCCCTTCCCCCATGCCTCCCCTTCCCCCCTATGCCCCCCCGTGGACCTCCCCCCACTCCTTTTTGCATATTTATTCCTTCACAATGAATTTGCAGCATCACGCGCCGCGCATATGCATGAACTCGGTGTTCGTGGTGAACAGGCGGAGTTGCATGATCTCTCACACATACACACAGAGTAACGGTGCGAGACGTTACTCCAACTCTCGTGGGCGGGGAGTTGTGTGTGTGCGGGTAAGGTCACAGCATTACCCATAGATCGGTCATATATGAGCTCTGATCCCTCATCTGGGTGGGTAATAGCTGTCGATCACGTGTCTAACACGTGATCCAAGACCATGGTGAAATACACGAATTATCCTCCCTTACCAGTGTAAGTATTCAGTTTTGTTCTTTTCTTTCCCTTCCCCCTCCCTTCTCCTCCCTTCCCTTCCCCTTCCCTTCCCTTCCCTTCCTTTCCCTCCCTTTCCCTCCCCTCCCCTTCCGTCGCCTCCATTTCCCTCCACTCCCCTTCCTTCCCCTCATTTCCCCTCCATTTCTCTTCACTTCCCCTCTCCCCTTTTTTCCCCTCCACTCCCTTTAATTTCCCCTTCCTTCCCCCTTCCCCTCCCTTCCCTTCCTTCCCCCTTCCCCTCCCTCTCCCTTCCCCTCCCTCTCCCTTCCTCTTTCTTCCCCTCTCCCTCCCTCTCCGTTTCCCTCCTTTCCCTCCCCCTTCCCCGTCTTCCCTTTTCTTTCTTAGTTTCTGCTCGAGTTGTCCTGCCCGCCTTCCTCCTCCTCCTCCTCTTCCTCCTCCCCCTCCCCCTCCACCTCCTCCTTTTCCCCGTCCTCCTCCTCCTCTGGTCGTCCTTCTTACTGGACGTGATTCACATTCTTTATCTGCCTCTTCCTCCTCCTCCTCCTCTTTACTCCTCCTTCTCGACCTCTTCTTCCTACTTCATCTTCCTCAAGCTCCTCCCGAACCTCCTTCTCCTCCTTCCCCCCTTCCTATCCTCCTCCTCTTCCATCTTCTTCAATCTTCCTCCATCTTCATCCCCTTCCTCCTACTACTCCTCCTCCTTCCCTTCCTCCTCCTCGCTCCTCCTCTTCCTCGCCCTCCTTTCTTTTTTTTATGCATCTCCTCTTCAGTACTCTTCTCCTCTCCTTCCGTCCACCCTCCCTCCTCCTTGACGCCTCTTCCTCAATCCTCTCCCTATAACCTCCCCCTTTCCTCCCTCCCTCCTTCCTTTCTTCCTTCCCTCCTTCCTTCCCTCCTTCCTTGCCTCCTTTCCTTCCCTCCTTCCCCCCCTCTCCTCCGCTCCTTGCTACTCTCCTTTTCCTCATCTCTCCCTCCTTCCTCGATCCCTCCTTTCCCTTTCCTCCTCTTTTTCCTCCTCCTTTTCCTCCGCCCCTTCCTACTCTCCTTCTCCTCTCACTGCCTCCTACCTACCTACCATCCTTCCCTCCCTCCCTCCCTCCCTCCCTCCCTCAATTATCCCTCTTTCTTCCTTTCTTCCTCCCTTCTCTACTTCCTTCCCAGCCTTCCTCCTTCCCTCCCGCAATCCTTTCTCTTCCCTCTTCCCTTTCCTACTCCCTACCTCCCCTTCCTCCCCCCTTTCCTCCTCCCTCTCCTCTCCCGTCTCCTCTCCCCTCTCCTCTCCCGTCTCCTCTCCCCTCTCCTCCTCCCTTTCATCCTCCCCTTCCTACCCCCCTTTCCTCTTCCCCTTCCTACTTCCCCTTCTTACCTCCCCTTCTTACCTCCCTTCCCTCCTCATTTCCTTCCTCCCCATCCTCCCCTCCATCCCTTTCCTTTCCATCCCTCTCCCATGCAGATCAAATAATTGAGGGCTCGCAGATCCGGCAACACTCTTATCGCCACATTTCACGCGGCGGCCGCGCAGAATGCGGCAGGAGGGTTTATGTGCCGCGGTGGCGTTAATTGCGGCCGCGGGAGGAGAGGAGGAGGAGGAGGAGGAGGAAGAGGTGTGGCAGGTGTTTCGGTCTGGGAGGGGTGCTGTTCAAGGTACGGCGTGGCATGGATCACTGGACTCTGCCTTTGGGCAGTGTGGTTACACTGCGTTTTACGGTGGCTCTGACTCTAGCTGAATGGGGACCTTTTGGTAATTAACGGGGGGAGTTAGGGAGACAAAAGTATATATATATATATATATATATATATATATATATATATATATATGTATATATGTATATATCACAGAAAACTTCTTGTATACTAAAAGGATTCTTCCCCCTCATAAGGGAGTTAGCAATAAACGAGTAAATGAAACTAAGATAATATGCATACAAACACGCATCCGTACCCAGGTCATGTTGCGAAAGAAAAAAAAAGTAAAATGCTGTGGATTAAGTGAATACATAGATAAGGATGAATTGAAGGCCATTACGGCATATCAAGTAAACAGTTGACAATTTTTTATATTAATTTACTTTTCTTTTTCAACGAAGGGGGGAGGCTAAATTATTTTGTTATATGATATTGTCTCTACAATTTTTTTTATATATCATGAGCACTTATTATTTTTAGTATTGATAATTATAATTAACCAATGATGATAATGATGATGATAGTATGGTTTAACGTCACTAACTCATCCCATCGGAAGGCTAGGACGGTACCCCTCACAGAGGACTTTGTAGCGTGGAATTTAATGAACCATGCCCTTGGTTCAACTTCGCCGGTGGCAGGGTTCGAACCGCCATCCCCTCGACCTTCACCGCAAGTAACGACGCCCTAACCCGCTCGGCCAATGAGCTTCCCAAAACAATGATAACCAGTTTTTATATCATTAAGGACAGTTGGTAAAGGGGAGACTTAAGGGGAATAAGAGTAAAGGGGATCGTGGAAGTCAAAAGGGATCAGCATTTATTTATTGATTAATTAATTTATGTATGTATTTAATGTTATTCCTTTATTTATTAATTTATCTACATATGTATCTATATATATATATATATATATATATTATATATATATATATCATATATATATTTTATATATATATATATTATATATATATTATATATATATATATATATATATAATATATATATGTATATTTATATATATTTAAGTAGAGACTAGTCTCCAATATTAAAAGACTTCCGTGCCTCTGATCCGTAGTGGTATTACTAAAGCCCCAAGAATGTCAGTTCTGGAAATGTTACAAAATATACTGAATTGTGTAACCGGAAGAACTGTGTAAAGCTCTTGGGGACTGAGGTGTCGTGCATAGTTGTGGGACAAGGGAGTCCCAAGTCGTGGGAGGATGGGGGGGGTGTGTTCGACGATTAAGGTTTGGTACCCATTTACCCCCATCTCCCCCCACTCCCCCTCCCTTTCCCTTCCCCTTCCCCTTCCCCTCCCTTTCCCTTCCCCTCCCCCTTCCCCTTCCCCTCCCCCTTCCCCCGCTAACCTACCCCCTTCTTTCCCCCTCCCCTCTTTTCCCCCTCACCTCTTTTCCCCCTTCCCTCTTTTCCCCCTCCCCCAGCTCCCGTTCCCCCAGCTCCCCCTCCCCAGCTCCCCCTCCCCCATTCCTTCCCCTTTCCCCTTCTTTCCTCCCCCTTTCCCCTTCTTACCTCCCCCTTTCCCCTTCTTTCCTCTTCCCCCTTCCCCCTTCTTCCTCCCCATCCCCCGCTCCCCTTCCCCCTTCCCCCGCTTCCCCTTCTTCCTCCACATCCCCTGCTCCTCCTCCCCTTCTTCCTCCCAATCCCCCGTTCCTCCTCCCTGTCTTCCTCCCAATACCCCGTTCCTCCTCCCCTTCTTCCTCCCCATCCCCCGCTCCCCCTTTCCCGCGCTCCCCCTCCCCCTTCTCCTTTTCCCTTTCCCTCGCTCCCCCCCCCCAGCTCGAAATAGGTTTTGTTCGCGGGCTTTCGAGTTAGCCTGCTTTAGTCGGGGCTTGAAGCAAGACGGGGAGGGATTCTCCTGGATCAAGGGTTAAGTGGAGGTGTGCGTGTATGTGTACGTCTGTGGGTGTGTATGTGTGTGTACGTGTACATGTAAGTGTGTGCAAGTGCCTGTTTGTCCGGACACTGTGTGTACATGCGTGCGTGTGTACATACACTTGTGTATTGTATATACACGCGTGCATGCATGCATGCATACAGAGAGAGGTACATGTATATAGTTCAGGACAAATGGAACAAAATATGAAACTGATAAGATAAGGTGATTTTAAGAATTGCCCACCGTGTGTGGGTTATCTCCCAATGGACCTGTTAACTCACTAACCCACACAAACTGTGTCAGTTAAACCCTGTTTTAGGTTAAACCTCCCCTATAGACCTAACTAGATATTGTGGGGGTTAATTCCCTGACTGATCCAGATAAATATTGTGATTCCAAGTACCCCCCCAGCCCCCAGTCCCCTCAGCCCCCTCAGCCCCCAGATCCCTCAGCCCCCAGATCCCTCAGCCCCCCAGCCCCCCATTGGCGATGGTGGACTCAACGGAACCGTACTGCTCTCGCATTTTCCTAGTCACGGGTTTGAGTCCCACACTTGTCGCCAATTCCCAGCAGTGGCTGTTGCTACCTGCCTCAACAGTCCCCCAAAGCGCTGAACTAGGTGACGGCTCCGGCCGTAGCTACTCAGTGTCTCCTGGTGTCGGAGCCTCACCTACTTTCGCATTAGTATATAGTGACCACCCCTTGTAACCACGTACACTGTACGTGTGTACAATCATGCACAAAAGCAAACGAACTTACCAGCGGTGAATAGGACATGTATACCTCCTTCTCCTCCCTTCCCCCCCCACCTCCCCCCCCCCGGTGACTGAATAGGGTTACCCCCCTCCCCCCAGCCAGCCGAAACAGTGGACAGCATCTTGGGAGGAGCCCCCCCCCCACTCTCCCCTTTGATTTCGTTTCATGTCGCCTAATGCATACCCTCCACTTCTACCTCTCCCACCACCTCTTTCTTCCCTCCCCTCCACCTCTTCCCCCTCCACCTCTTCCTCCCTCTCCTCCCCTCCCCTCTGCTCTCACTCTCCCCTCCTCCCCCTTCCCCATTCTTCGGTCCCTTCATTCTTTCCAGTCCCTTTCTACTCCACTCCTTTATTCAGCCTAGCCGCCTCCTCCTCCTCTTCCTCCTACTCCTCCTCCTCCACTTTTATGCCTGTCGTCTCCTCATTATCTTCTAGTTTTTCATCGCTTTCGTCTACCTTGACAATCTTCCCCCTTTTTCTTTCCTTTTTTTCCTTTATTTTCCTTTCTTCCCTTCTCTTCCTTTCCTTCCTCCTTTCTTCCCTCTTCCTTTCTCTCTCCTTCATATTCTCTCTCATTCTTCCTTCTTCCCTCCCTCCCTTCCTTCTTCCCTCCCTCCCTTCCTTACTTCCTCTCCCCCTCTCTTTCGCCATATTGTTAATATTCACTCCGAAGTGAACTGCCCTGTTCTTGTCTCGACCTTGGAAATGAACAATAAACAGATCGAGTTTGTCGACAGTCGGGCCCCTTTATGACGTCATACAGTTTTCGTACCGGAAGTGAACTGACCTGTTCTTGTTCAGACCTTGGCCTCGTGTGGTTACCTTTGCCAGACCGCCCTGGCCCAGGGAGGAGGAGGAGGAGGAGGAGGAGAAGAGTGGCTCCTCCTCCTCCTCCTCCCTCGGCGTCGAGTCCCGCCAAGACAATTGAGTTATGGTTGACCCTTGTTTTGTCCCTCGCCGTCTCGTATTTCTCTTCCCCTCCTCCTCTTCCTCCTCCTCGTTCTCCTCCTCCTCTTCCTCCTCTTTCTCCTCCTCCTCCTCTTCCGCTTCCTCTTCCTCTTCTTCCGCCTTCGCCTTCTCTTCCTCCACCACAGACTCCTTGTCTTATTTTTTCACTTGTTGTTGTCTCTTGTTTCTCTCTCGCACTCTCTGTTCTCTCTCTCTCTCTCTCTCTCTCTCTCTCTCTCTCTCTCTCTCTCTCTCTCTCACACACACACACACACACACACACACACACTCTCTCTCTCTCTCTCTCTCTCTCTCTCTCTCTCTCTCTCTCTCTCTCTCTCTCTCTCTCTCTCTCTCTCTCTCTCTCTCACACACACACACACACACACACACACACACACACACACACTCCCTGTTGCACTCTCTCTCCCTCTCTCTCTTTCTCTTTCTCTTTCTCTTTCTCTTTCTATCCCTCTCTCACTCCATAGATGCCTAACGCATTTTAGTTAAGGAATTCCTTAAAGCTGGATAGAACCGCCAGATATCTTAAGAAAACTCCATAAGAATACCAAATTTATGTGCACACACAGACACACACACACACACACACACACACACACACACACACACACACACACACACACACACACAGAGAGAGAGAGACTTTGTAAATATTTCCTGCGTGTCTTTTCCCATCCAGCGGGCTCCTCCCCCTCCCCCCACCCCCTCCATTCCCTCAAGGGAACCTGGGCTGGGGGCAGGGAAGGGGGGAGGGGAAAGGTATATGGTATAAGATGTTCCTGAAAGGGGTTGGGGGGATTGGGAGGGAAGGGGGGGAGACGACAATAAGAGAGTAGAGCTGCACAGTTGGTTTTGTTTTTCCAAAGAAGGCGAAAAATTTCCCTCAGAATTTTGTTTTATTTCTCATGTTTTATTTTATTATATTTTTTGGTATGAAAATGAGTAATGGAAGGTGATGAAAAGGTGACGAAGTGAAATGGGGAATTTACTCATTAAGAATGTAGATTTTTTTTTTTAGAAAAGATTTTTTTTGTCTTGTCAAGGTAAATGGAGAAACCTGTGGATGAGTTGGGAGAGGATGAAGAGGAGGAGGAGGAGGAGAAGAAGGAGGAGCTCCGTTGGGTGAGGGATGGACGCTCGATGTCAGACAGGAGGAGGAGGAGGAGGAGGAGGTGGAGGAGAAGGTGGAGGAAATGTTTATGTTCATGGTGGAAAAGGTGGAGGCGGTGGTAGTGATGGAAATGGTAATGTTGATGGTGGAAGTGGTAGTGGTTGTGGTGGTGAAAGTGATTGTGGTGGTGAAGGTGGTGGTGGCTCTGGTAGAAGACGTAAAGGGAGAGAAGAATGGCTGCGGGGGGCACAGGAGAAGGGGGAAAAGTGTCAAAGTTGCGCTGGTGTTGGAGAGTTGGACGGGCAAGGAGAGGAGGTGGAGGAAGAGGAGGAAGAGGAAGGAGAGGAAGAAGTGGAAGAGAAAGAGGAAGGAGAAAAACAATAAGGGGAAAAGGAAAAAGAAGATGAAAATGAGTAAGAGGAAGAAGGAGAGGAAGAGGACGAAGGGAAAGAGGAAGAAAGTGAGGAAGAGGAAGGAAAATAGGAAGAAGGCGAAGAAAAAGATGAAGAAGATGAAGAAGAAGATGAGGAAGAGGAAAAGACGAAGGGGAACAGGACATAGGAAACGAGGAATTTAATCGTCAATAAAAATGTGTGTGATGATAAAGAGGAGAGGGAAGAGGAGTGTGGAGGAGGGTAAAGTGGGAACTGGAAAGGGGGGTGGGAGGAGAAGGGGGTGAAGAGAAGGGAGTTTGTGGTTAAGGTGGGAGTAAATATAGAGTTCGAAACGTGAAAATACAAAGAAGGGTAACGATGCGTAAAAGGAAGGGAGAGCGAGGAGGAGAGAGAGGAAGACAATGATGACAAACTGGGAGTGTGGGAAGAAGAAGGTGAGAGACAGAAGAGATAGTGGAGGAGGTACGAAAGGGCCTCGGGGATATGGAGGAGGAGGAAGAGGAGAAGGGGGGAGGTGGAGGGGAGGGTCTGACATGACCGACCGACACGCGGGATTCGAGTTGATCTTGAAACTTTGCTTCGGGTGTGGTCCGGCCTCGCTTCGCTTCTCCTCGCTTCCCTTCGCTTCCCCTCGCTTCCCCTCTCATCCTCTCGCATCTTCTTGTCTCTTCTCGCCTCCCCTCCTTTCCCCTCTCATCCTCTTGCTTCTTTTTGTCTCTTCTCTCCTTTCACATCCCCTCTCCTCCTTTAGATTCCTTCGTCTCCTCTTGCTTCCCCTCGCTTCCTCTTGTCTCTTCTCGTCTCTTCCCTTCACTGCAATTTGCCTCATCTGCTCACCCTTTCGTCTCGTCTCCCTTTCCCTTCCCATATTTTTCCTTCTCTTTACTTCTCCCTTCCCACATCTTCCTGCTCCTTCGCCTCACTTTCCCCCCTTCTCCTCACTTTTCCCCTCCCTTCCTTTCTACCTTTCCTTCCCTTCCCTTCTCCCCTCCCTTCTCTTCTCCCTTCCCTTCCCTTCCCTTCCCTTCTCTCCTCCCTTCTCTTCTCCCTTCTCTTCTCTTCCCCTCCCTTCTTTTTCCTTCCCGTCTATTCTACTCAATTCTCCTCCTTGCCCCTTCTCCTTGCTCCCTCCCCTCCTTTCCCTTCTCGTCTCTTCTTCTCCCTTCTCTTCCTTTCTTTTTTTTTCCCTTCCCCTCCCCTTCCCTCCCTCCGCCTCCCTTCAGCTCCTCTAGGCTTCTGGTGGGTTTGAGTCCTCGGCCATGCTGATGCCCTTGCGCGATGTCCAGCATCCTTTCTCGTGAGCGGCTTATAAAGACAAGATTGGGGTCGATGTCGTGAGTGATTAAAAAATGTATTTCCGGGAAAATAGAGACGGGAAGCCGAGAGAGAGAGAGAGAGAGAGAGATAGAGAGAGAGAAAAGAAGGAAGGAGAGAGAGGGGGGGAGAACGTGAAAGAGGGGAGAGGGAGAGGAGTGTGTGTGTGTGTGTGAGAGAGAGAGAGAGAGAGAGCGAGAGGAAAGGGAGAGCGAGAAAGAGAGATAAAGGGAGGAGAAAGAGAGAGAGTGAGAGGAAAGGGAGAGTGAGAAAGAGAGACAGAGGAAGGGAGGAGAGAGAGAGAGAGAGAGAGAGAGAGAGAGAGAGAGAGAGAGAGAGTCATCCTGGCAAATCAGTGAAATGTAATCGAGTTAGAACAATTGCACCCTTCACGAGAACGGCAGAAGGGACTCGTCTGACTCAGGGAGTTCGCCTAATATCGGCGGCAAGCAACTTTGGCCTTTGTTCGATTTATTTGTTTCTTTGTTTTTCTTGTCTCTACTTCCCCCCCCACCTTTCCTCCCTTTTCTATTTTTCATTTTCCCTACTGATCTCGTTATTCTCTTCCTCCTCCCCTTTTCCCTCCTCTATTCCTCCTCCTCCCCCTCCTCCCCCTTCTCCTCCTCTTTTTCCATCCTCTGTTTCTCCTCCTCCTTTTCCCTCCTCTATTCCTCCTCTTCCTCCTCCTTTTCCCTCCTCTATTCCTCCTCCTTTTCCCTCCTCTATTCCTCCTCTTCCTCCTCTTCCTCCTCCTCTTTTTCCCTCCTCTATTCCTCCTCCTCCTCCTTTTCCCTCCACTATTCCTCATGCTCAACCTTATCCTCCTTATCCCTCTTCTGTTCCTCCTCCGCCTCCTTGTCGCTCCTGTGTTCCTCCCCTCCTGATCCTCATCATCTTTTCCCACTTCTATTCCTCCACCTCCTCCTCCTCGTCCTCCTTTTCCTTCCTCGTTTCCTCCTCCGTTTCCTCCTCTTCCCTTTTTTCTTTATTTCCTTCTCTCTTCCTTCCTTCTATTTTTTCCCTCATACTTCCTTGTTTCACTCATGTTTCCTCTTCCTCTTCTCCCTCTTCCCTCCCTTCCCCCACCTTCTTCCTCCCACTCCCTCCATTTTCCCACCCTCTGCTCCTCCACTTTCTTCTCTCTTCCTCCTCTCCCTTTTCCTCCTCCTCCTCCTCCTCCTTCTCTTCGTCCTCCTCCTCCTTACCGTCCTCCTCCCCTCCTCTTCCCCTCCTCTTCCTCCCGCTCTTCCTCTATCTTCCTCCTGCTCCTCCTCCCTGTCCCCTCTTCCTCCTCCCTTTCCTCTCTTCTTCCTCCTCCTCCTCTTCCTCTCGCTCCTTCTCTCCGCCCCCTCGTCTTCCTCCTCCTTCTCCTCCTCCTTGAGATAACTGGGCCTCGACGTGTCTCGTTATGCCCAACACTCATGAGAATGACGTCTGCTGAGGTCGTCCTCGTCACACAACAGCTCGTCCTTCACCTCTTGGTGCCGACATTCTTGGAGGAGGAAAAGGAGTGGAGGAGGGGAGGTTACTTTCCAGCCCGTACATGTCTCCACTACACCCCACCAACACCTTCAAAGGAGCTCCACTTCGGAGGTACTTTCCCCCTCGGAGGCGTTGCACCTTCATAGGAGCTCCCCTTTGGAGGTGGTCCCCTTCAGAGGAGACCCCTCCGGAGTTCCTATCTAGAATTCCCCCGAATTTTATCCCCTTCAGAGGAGTTCCCCATGCAGAGGAGTTCGCCTGCAGAGGAGTTCCTCCCCCGAACATGATCCTCTTCAAAGGAGTTCGCCTTTGGAGCTGTTACCCTTCAGAGGACTCCCCCTCCTGAGGAGTTTCATACCAGAGTTCCCCTCCTGAGGTAATTCCTTTCAGAGGATTTCCCCTCTGGAGGTTTTAAGAATTGATTGTAATTTGAAAAACGGCTTTGATCTCTCCATCCTCCAGTCCCTTGTGAGGCGGCAGTCGTCCTTGGTAGTCGGAAAGAAAGAAGAAGAATGACGGATTCCTTGTCTGGCTCGCTCTTCCGATCCTCGAGCGTTTGTCTCTCTTTCTCTCTCTCTCTCTCTCACTCTCTTTCTCACTCTCTTTCTCTCCTTCGCCCTTTCTCTCTTTCTCCCTCTCTCCCTCTATCTTTCTCACTCTATCTCTCTCTCCCTCCCTCTTTCTCCCCGTCTCTCTTTCTCCTCTCCCCCCTCCCTCTCTCTCTTTCGCGTTCTCTCCCCCACTTTTTCTCAATCCCTCTCTCTTTCCTCTCTCTCTCTCTTCCACTTACTCCCTCTCTCCTTCCCTTCCTCTCTTACAGCATCAAGCTTGTCAGTCTTAATAGTGTCTCTGTTTCTCATATATTTTGTATCTTGGCTTCATGTGCGTCCCCCTCTCTCTCCTCTTCGTTCTCCTCGTGTCTTTCCTTGTCCCCGGATTTTTATCTTCATTTATTTTCTCCCTTCTTCCTTCCCCCCCCTTCCTCTCCCCTCTTCGCTCTTCCTCCCCTTCCCGTGTTTCTCTTCCCCTCTTCCACCTCTTCCGCTCTCGCCTCTTCTCCTCTTCTCGTCCCTCTCAGTATTTCCGTAATCTTTCTTTTCTCTTCTTCTGTCGTTCTTTTATGTGTACTTTTCTTCTTCCTCTTCTCTTCCTCCACTTCTCTCCCTCCTCTTCTCTTCCTCCTCTTCTCTTCCTCCACTTCTCTCCCTCCTCTTCTCTCCCTCCTCTTCTCTTCCTCCTCTTCTCTTCCTCCTCTTCTCTCCCTCCACTTATCTTCCTCCACTCATCTTCCTCCACTTCTCTCCCTCCTCTTCTCTCCCTCCTCTTCTCTTCCTCCTCTTCCCATGTTTCTCTTCCCCTCTTCCACCTCTTCCCCCTTCGCCTCTTCCCCTCTCCTCGTCTCTCCGTATTTCCATACTGTTTCTTCCTCTTCTGTCATTCTTTTATGTGTTCTTTTCTTCATCTTCTCTTCCTCCTCTTCCCTCCCTCCACTTATCCTCCTCCTCATTTCACTTTCATCGTCTCCTGGTTATCTCTCCTCTTTTCCTCCCCTCCCCCACTTTCTTATCTCCCGTTTCTCTTGTATTTCCTTCTTTTCTCTTCCCATTCCTTCAGTTCCCCTTTAACCACCTTCCCCTTCCTCTTGTTCTTCCTTTTTTCTTCTTTTCCTTCCTCCCTCATCCATTCTCCAACTTTCTCAATTTTATTCCTCCTCCTCCTCCTCCTCCTACTTTCTTATTTTAATCCTCTTGCTTATGTTGTTCTCCTCTCTTCCTCCTCCTTTTCCTCCTACTCCTCCTCCCCCTTCTCCTCTTCCTCCTCATCTTCTTCCTGTTCCGTATCCGCCTCCTTCCCCTCCTCTTCCTTCTCTTCCTCCTCCTCCTCTTCCGTATCCACCATCTTCCCCTCCTCTTCCTTATCCTCCTCCCCCCTCCTCCACCAACTCCTCCTCCCTCTCCTCCACCAAATCCTCCTCTCCTCCTTCACCAACTCCTCCCCTCCTCCTTCACCACCTCCTCCTCCACCTCCTCCACTTCCTCTTCTTCCTCCCACATCCCATCCCATCCGGGCTGCCAACAAGCGAGTAGGCGGAGAGGCTGTGCTCACGTGTCATTTCATGTGCGCATTCCATGCATGTATGTATACATGTATGTATGTACATTATATACAGTATGTATGTAAAATGGTCTCCCCATGACATGCACGTGGCTGTGTGTGTGCGTGTGTGCGTGTGTGTGTGTTTGTGACTTAGTGGAATATTAAGTACCTCCCCCCCAACCCCCGCAACCCTTATCAGCAAGCCACTCTTATCAGTCAGTTACGCTTACCTGAGAGTTATCACTCTCTCTTTATGAAGGAGTGGGAGGGAGAGGGGGAGGGGGAGTGGGAGGTGGTTCTTAGGGTACGCCAATGCCTGGCCATTCCATTCAGGGACCTGGCCCTTGCGATTAGGTCCAGCAACGCTGAAGTTCAGGGACGGTAATATGTCCCGGTGATGAGACAGGGGGGAGGGGGAGGAGGGGTTACATGGATACATTAGTTTCCGGTAGGTTATATGTCCGGTCTGGACGGACGGGGGGGGGGGAGATGGTGGGAGGAGGGAGAGAAAGTTTTCTCATCATTTCAGGTCATTCGACGGTGACGACCCCCCTTTCCCCCCTTCCTCCTTCCCCCTCCCCCTCCCCCTTAAGTGGCACTGGTGCCAAGTTGGGCCAAGGTGGTCGAGGAGGATTTAGAGTAGTTATGAAGAGTGGAAGAGGGCGAGAGAGAGAGAGAGAGAGAGAGAGAGAGAGAGAGAGAGAGAGCCATGTGCTGGGATGAAGGAGTAAAATATGCTCACATGTGTGTGTTTGTGTAGTGTGTGTGTGTGTGTGTGTTTGTACGTACTATATATATATGATTATATATATATATATATATATGTATATAAATGTATATATATTGTAATGTTTTTCGGAAGGCGGAAAAAACACTGTATTGTGTAGGTTACTGTTGGTACACCGATGACACGAAAGATAAGGAGGGAGTGGGAGGGAGGAATGAGGAGGAGGAGGTAGTGTGTGGGGGGTGGGGAGGTGCTGAGGGCCGGTAATGGAAGCTTAGTACGTGTGAGAGTGGCACCAAGTGTTGAGTGTCTGGTGTCCGAATCTGGAGTGAATGAAATCGTCCGGAGGTTCGATACCGATTCGGAAGATGTCCGGGTGGATTTGGTGTTGAGGAGACTCCGGAATTGGCCAAAAGGAAGTCCGGGAGCTAGAGGTTGTGGTTCTGTTGACAAAGAACAACGTTGTGTTGGTTTTAGAGTGATTTTGTGTCACCGTGGCTGGTGTCGTTTTGGTGCAAAGCGGACGCGGTGTGAACACGTACAGGTAGAGGCAGGTGGTGTGTGCGTGTATGTGTGTGTGTGTGTATTCACTCGTGTTACTAGCTCGCCATGCGAAAACCGTCAGTAACGCGTTACATGTCTCGTCGCTTGAAAGAGATCGAGATAATTTAGTGAGTAAATTGTTTGTGAAATACACATCGTAGACCCGAGAACGCAGAGTGTATATCTCTCCCTCTCCAGTGGACGAACTGCGCCTTCCGTTATTGACGATGTCTGTACTCTGACGAACTCGAAGAAGCTTCCAACTTCGTGGTCAGGTCCTCCGGAAAGGTCGCCGAGGTTTCCCAGACTTCCCGGACCTTATTGATCCTTGTCCGGGGACTTGAGGCTCAAGTTTGACTTGAGGAAGTTTGGAGGTCGCCGGAGATTCGGCTCTCGTCCTCAAACAGGAGTCTAGACCTTTCGTGGCGGACTTCGGGGGAATATTTTCTCCCAAGACTCGAACTCGTTTGTCGAAGTCTTGCCAGAAGGAGATGGTCTGACAGCAGCATGGTTGAAATCGAAGAGTCTGACATGCCGACCTTGATCGTTTAAACCGTGATCGGTTAAATCCTGGAAGGAGGTTCTTGCTACTGGTAGAGGAACATTAACCAAGCTCGTTTTCCAATAAAGGGTTAACCGCGGTTACGGGCCCAAGCCGGTTAACCGTAATAAGACATGAACCATGATTAACCTAGATTAACATGGTCCACAACATGTTAACCGATTTAACCGGAAACTGGTAACGTGTGAACCGGATTCGGTCTGGTCGCGAAGAACCGGGGCGCCACACCGAACCGACGACGAACCGGTGAACCGGAAACTCATTTTTTCGAGAACCGAAAGTGTGCCGGAGAACCGGAGCTATACCGGAGAACCGGAACTATACTGAAGAACCGGGAGGATACCGAAGAATCGAAAGTATACCGAAGAACCGGGAGTATACCGGAGAACCGGGAGTGTACCGGGGAACCGGGAGTGTACCGGGGAACCGGGAGTGTACCGGAGAACCGGAACTTACCGGAGAATCGAACCCTCGTCATCAAGTGTTTCCGGGCACCGCGGTTCGCGCCGCCACAATGGACGGGCGGCGGTTCGAGTATATTCGGCTCCAGGACTTCTTGGGCCTGGCTCGAGCTCGCATGCACTCGGCTGTCATGCCCCGATTCGCCAGGTGAGGAAGATCAACACGCCCACCCTCCGTCTCTGTCTCTTTCTCATTCTTTTCCTCTCTATCTTTATTTCTCTCCCTTTTCCCTCTCTCTCTCTTCCTCTCTCGCTCTCTGTCTCTCTCTCTGATTCTATCGCTCTTTTCCCTTTCCCCCCTGTTTTCCCCTTTCATTCTATCGCTCTTCTCTCTCTCTCTCTCTCTTCTCTCTCTCTCTCTCTCTTCTCTCTCTCTCCCTCTCTCTTTCTCTCTTTTTCCTCTTTCCCTCCCCCTCTTTCCCCCTCATTCTCTCTATCACTCTCTCTTTTCCTCTCTTTTTCCCTCTATCTCCCTATCGCTCTCTCTATCTCTATCTCCCTTCCTCCCGCTTCTTCTTTGTTTCTCTTTCTCTTTTTTTTTTCTTTTTAACCAATCTCCCTCTCCTCATCTCGCTCCTTCGCTCCTTTTTCTTTCTTTCTCGTTGTTTTTCCCGCCTTTTTCCATTTTCCTCTCTAACCTCTATCCCTCTTTTCATCTCGCTCCTTCTTTCTCTTTTTCTCTTTCTCGTTCTTTTTTCTCTTACCTTCTTAAACCTCTCTCTCTCTCTCTCTCTCTCTCTCTCTCTCTCTCTCTCTCTCTCTCTCTCTCTCTCTCTCTCACCTTCCTTACCCTCTTTCCTTCTCTTCCTTTCTGTCGTTTCACCTTTCCCTTTCCGCTACTTTTCCATAAGAACATAAAAACATAAGAATGAAAGAGGCTGCAAGAGACCATAAAGCCTACATTAAGCAGTTCCATGTTCATTAGCACCCATCATCCCCATCCATTAAGTTATCTAATATTCTTTTAAAACAACGGATAGTTTCAGCGTTCACTACATGGTTACTAAGACTATTCCATTCGTTGACCACTCTATAGGTACTGGTGTGTGCATAAGCACACACACACACGCACATACACACACACGCGCACACACAAACACACACACACACACACACACACACACACACACACACACACACACACACACACACACACACACACACACACACACACGCACGCACGCGCGCACATACATCTGTCTCATCATGATCATTCCTGTGATCGGTGTACTTTTTGTGTGACGAAGATTTGACGGAAAAAGGTCTCCTCCCCGGCTGAATGGATGCGTCCGGCATCACCCATAACGTGGCCCCAATCCCGAGCCCAGTGTGGGGGTTAATCAAGTTAGCAGACTTAAACTTTTCCCCCTTCGGAAGGGTTAGGGAGAGGTGTGGGGAGGGGGTTAGCCTACGTAGATAGAGTTCGAGATTAGAGGGGGAAAGGGAGGTGAAGGAGGAGGAGGAGGAGGAGGACACAGGGTGATATAGAAGAGGGATGATGATGATGAAGAGAACACACAAGGGCATATGGGAGGAGGAAGAGTAGGAGGAGGAGGAGGAGGAGGAGGACAAGGACACAGGAGGGTATAGGAGAAGGAGGGTATGGGAGGATGGAGGAAGAGGAGGACATGAGGGATATAGGAGGAGGGGGACACAGGAAGGTATAGGAGAAGGAGGAGGGTATGGTAGGGTGGAAGAGGATGATATGAGGGATATAGGAGGAGGACGACGACACAAGGGATGGTGGCTGTGTCGGCGGCGCTGGGGGGGGGCAGAGTGGAAGGACGCGTAGGAATGACGTGTTTAACGCCTTCCATACCAGGTGGCACTTTCCCCAGGTGCCAATCTGCCGCCAGGCGATTTGGTGCATCGATGTGGCACTCTGTCCCATGGGGGAGGGGGGGAGATGGCACGATGGCTCCCCCCGTCACTTCTCCTCCCCTCCCTTCCCCTCCTCCCGCCCCCCTTTCCGGGCTGTGTGTCATTTTTCTCTTTATTTTGGTTACCGCCTGGCGATTTTAATCGTTGCCATTGCGGCGATTTCTCGGTGCTCTCTTTCTCTCTCTTCGGCTCGACTCCTCGTCGCCTCCACCTCCTCCACGCCCCCACTTCCTCCATGCCTCCCCGTCTCCACCTCCTCGCCCCCCACCTCCTCGCCTCTCCGCCTCCACCTCCTCGCCTCCCCGCCTCCACTCCCTCCACTCAATTGTTATTCGTCTCATTCCTTCTCTCGTTCCTACAGTTACTTTTCCTGTTTATCCTCCACCTCTTGCTTCCCCTATTCCACTCCATCCTCCTTTCTTCCCTTCTCATCCTCCCTCTTCTCTTTCCCTCCTCCTATTCCTCTTGTTCTTCCGTTTCCTCCACTCTCGTTCTTCATTCTCCCCTCCTCCTACTCTTCCTCCACTTGTTCTTTCTCTTCCTCTACCCCCTCCTCCTCCTCGCATTCTTCCTCCTCCTCTCCCTCTTCCCTCTCCTCCTCCTCCTCTTCTTTCTCCTCCTCTTCCCTCTCCTCCTCCTCTTCCCTCTCCTCCTCCTCTTCCTCTTCCCTCTCCTCCTCCTCTTCCTCTTCCCTCTCCTCCTCCTCTTCCTCTTTCCTCTCCTCCTCCTCTTCCTCTTTCCTCTCCTCCTCCTCTTCCTCTTTCCTCTCCTCCTCTTTCCTCTCCTCCTCCTCTTCCTCTTTCCTCTCCTCCTCCTCCTCTTCCTTTTTCCTCTCCTCCTCCTCCTCTTATTCTTCCTCCTTATTTTTCCTCCTCTTCCTCCTCCTATTCTTCCTCCTCCTATTCTTCCTCCTCTTCATCTTCCCTCTCCTCCTCCTCCACCTCGTTTTTCGTCTCCTGTGGAAGACCCAAGAAGTTCTGTTGGTGGAAATGTTCTCGAATTAAAGTCCACACTTACTCCACTTTCTCCACATTTATACCCCCCTAACTCCCCCTCCTCCCGTTCTTGCTTCCTCCTCTCGTCCTCTCTTCGTCTCTTGCTTCCTGTTCTTCCTCCTCCTCCTCCAATTCCTTTCTTCTTCCTCCATCTTTAACCACTCTCTATGTCTTTGTGCCATTCTCCGGTTTTTTCTTTACTCTTTTCTCCTCTCCTTTCCATTCCCTTCTTTTTCTTCTCCCCTCTTCTCTTCCTCCTCCCCTATTGTCTACTCTCCCCACCTTTGTTTCCTCTTTTCCTCTTCTCTTTCACACACACACACTCTCTTCGCCATTCTCTGTCCTCACATCCTCCCTTCCTCCTATCCCTCTCTCTCTCTCTCTCTCTCTCTCTCTCTCTCTCTCTCTCTCTCTCTCTCTCTCTCTCTCTCTCTCTCTCTCTCTCTCTCTCTCTCTCTCTCTCTCTCTCTCTCTCTCTCTCTCTCTCTCTCTCCCTCTCCCTCTCCCTCTTCCTCTCTCTCCCCCTTCCTCTCTCTCCCTCTTCCTCTCTCTCCCTTCTCCTCCCTCTCCCTTCTCCTCCCTCTTCCTCTCTCTCTCTCTCTCTCTCTCTCTCTCTCTCTCTCTCTCTCTCTCTCTCTCTCTCTCTCTCTCTCTATCTCTCTCTCTCTCTCATTCACTCACACCTACTCACTCGCTCGGTCACTCACCCACACCCACATTCCCTCACGCACTCGTCCCCCTCACTCACCCTCTGTTCACCCATCTACTCACCCTCGCCCACACGCCCTCACGCCTTATATGTCGTCTTCGCCCTTGCATAGGTCGGTGTCTTGCCTGTAGATGGCGCTGGCCAAACGCTGCTCTTTCCTCCTTTGTCTAATGATTTATTTATTGATTTGTTTGTTTATTATATATTTGACTCTTCTCCCACTATCCTTCTCCTCTTCTCTCTCTTTCTTTTGCTCTTTCTCTCTTTTTCCCTCCTCTTCCCATTCCAGTCCTTCTTTTCCACCTCCCCCTCCCCCTTCCTTACCTCGTGCCTTCCTTCTTTCTTTTCCTCCCACCTTCACTCACGCCTTCCCTCCTTCCCTCCCTCCTTCTTTCCTTCCCTCCTTCCTTCCCTCACTCCTTCATTCCCTCCCTCCTTCCCTCCCTCCTTCCCTACTTCATTCTCTCCCTCCTTCCCTCCCCCTTCTTCCCTCCTTCCCTCCCCTTCTTCCTTTCTTCCTTCATTCCCTCCCCCTTCTTCCCTCATTCCCTCCCTCCTTCACTCCCTCCTTTCCTCCTCTCCCTCCTTCCCTCCCCATCCCTTCTGTTCTTTCCCTCCCTCCTTACCTCCCCCTTCTTCCCTCATTCCCTCCCTCCTTCCGTCCTTCCCTCCATACTTACGTCCCCACTCCTCATGTCCTTTCCCTCCCTCCTTACCTCCCTCCCTCGTCCCTTCCCTTCCCTTTCCTCCCTCCCTAAGCGACTCCCATGCATTCCCGCCCCCCTCTGTGTAACCACCGACTGTTGTGGACGATGTTCCTCCAGGCTTCGGAGAATGTGCACTTTGTACAAAAGCTGTTCAAGTTGTTCAAAGGACCTTCGCTTTGTTCACCTTCTGTGCACATGCCTATGACCTTCAACCTCCCCCTCTTCCCCCTCTCCCCCCTCTTCCCCCTCTCTCCCCTCCCCCTTCTCCCCCTCTTCCCCCAACGCCCAACTATACTTCGTTAAGGCAGCCCTCTGCCGCCTCCCACAGCCACTCAGTTCACAGCCCCCAACGCCCACGCCCTTTCTTGTCACCAGCCCCTCCCTCCCACCCCCTCTCTCTCTCTCTCTCTCTCTCTCGTCTCCCTCCCTTTTTCTCTTATTCCCATTTTTCCATTCCTTCCATTTTTTCATTACTCTCTCCTATTCTCCCTTCATTACATCCAATTTCCTCTCTTCCTCCCATTTTCTCTTCCTCCCATTCTCTCTTCCTCCCATGCTCTCTTCCTCCCATTCTCTCTTCCTCCCTTGCTCTCTTCCGGTACCCAGACTTTTGGCCGAAAGACATTTGGCCGACGTACATATGGCCGACGGACGTTTGGCCTAATGGACATTTGGCTTAGTGGACATTAGGCCTAATGGAAATTTGGCCGAATGTACATTTAGCTAAGGGACGTTTGGCCGAAAAAGTATAGTAACAGCCAATACTTTAAAGTATATTGTAAAAACTCATTTGATTAACAAGATGTTTATTGCAGAGAGGAAATTCAATTAAAAATAGTTTATTGTAGTAAAAAGTTTATTGTAGTAAAATGTGATTAGAAAGGAGTTTATTGTAGAAAAAATCATTAAAAAAAAGTATTTAAAGATTGTGAGCAATTGCCCTCAGAAAATCTACTTTTTCATACGACTCGTATTTTTCGATAATAGACCCGAGCCTCGTATTCAAGATCTGGTATTTCTTCTTTGAAGATCTCAGTGCAACTCCAGAATTGAGCATCTCTATTGTCAACTCCTAGTCCGATTGCTCTTTCCGTATCTTAGTGACTAAACGGCGAACAGAAGGGTGGGTGACTGCCATTCTCTGTTCGAATGCTCTGTGCCAACCCTCCAGAGAGTTTGTAGTCCTCGGAAGGCCAAGGCTGGTTCGCTCAAAAGTATTCCACATTCTTATATCAAATAAAGGCCTTCGTCGTCGACCATGTTGAAAAACACCAATTCTTTGTGTTAAACACAGACAGACAGACAAATATGAGAGTGAGAGAGACAGTAAGAGTGAGTCCACTAAGTCAAATTTCCATTAGTCAAAATGTCCAATAAGCCAAATGTCCATTAGGCCAAATGTCCGTCGGCCATATGTACGTCGGCCAAATGTCCTTCGGCCAAAAGTCCGGTCACGTCTCTTCCTCCCTTGCTCTCTTCCTCCCTTGCTCTCTTCCTCCCATTCTCTCTTCCTCCCATTCTCTCTTCCTCCCATTCTCTCTTCCTCCCTTGCTCTCTTCCTCCCTTGCTCTCTTCCTCCCATTCTCCCTTCCTCCCATTCTCCCTTCCTCCCATTCTCTCTTCCTCCCATGCTCTCTTCCTCCCATTCTCTCTTCCTCCCATTCTCTCTTCCTCCCATTCTCTCTTCCTCCCATTCTCCCTTCCTCCCATTCTCTCTTACTCCCATTGTCTCTTCCTCCCACCCTATTTCCTTCTTCCTTTCCTCCCATCTTCCCTTCCTCCCATCTTGCCTTCCTCTCATCCTCCCCCATTCTCCCATTCTCCCTTCTTCCTACCCTATTTCCTTGCTTCTTCCGTTCTTCTCATCTTCCCTTCCTCCCATCCTCCCTTCCTCCCACCCCACTTCCTTCATCCTTTCCCCCCCATCCTCCCTTCTTCCCATTCTCCCTTCCCACCTCCCTTCTCCCTTTCCTCCCACCCTCCCCCTTCCCCTCCCTCTCTTCCTTGTTCCCATCCTTCTTCTCCCCCCTGCTTCCCCCATCCCACCTTCCCCCTTCCCTCCCCCTCCCACCCCCCGATGTGCAACAGAACTAAATAATTCACAGCTTCCAATTCCCCATTGGCCCCTTCGTCTTGTTCTCCTCCTTCTCCTCCTCCTCCTCCTCCTCCTCCTCTTCCTCCTCCACCTCCTTCTCCTCTTGCCTCTTGTCATCGTACTCTTCCTTCTCAGCTTCCTCATCTTCAGTCTCCTCCTCCTGCTCCTCCTCCTCCCTCCTCTTCCTTCCTCCTCCTCCTTCATTCTCTTACCCTTTCTTTTTGCATCCTCTCTTTTTATTCCTTCATTTAGTCCTCCTTATTGTCTTCTTTCCTTCCTCATCTCCTCCCCTCCTTACTCCTTATGATTCTTCTCTACATTTGCCTTCCATTCAACCACATACTCTTCTTCCTTCTCATCTTCACCTCGTCCTTATACTCACCCTCCTTATATTTTACTCCTCCTCACTCCTCCTTTTACTCCTCCTCCTCACATCTCCTTTTCCTCCTCCTCCTGCTCCTCCCCCTCTTACTCCTGACTACTCTTCTTCCACTCCCCTCACATCACCTCAAACCTTTGAGTTTTCTTCCTCACTTCTTCCTCAACCTCGTCTTGCCTCTCTCTCCTCTCCTCTCCTCTCCTCTCTCACCAGGTCGCTGATCCTCTTTTCTCACTCTTTTTCTCTTCATCATCAATCCCACTTATTTGCTCTTTATATCATCTCCATTTACCTATCTTTTTTATGTCTCTTCTGTCTCTTTGTCATTACTGTCGTCCTCTGCTCTCTCTCTCTCTCTCCGCCCCCCCCTTTCTCTCTCTCTCTCTCTCTCTCTCTCTCTCTCTCTCTCTCTCTCTCTATCTCTCTCTCTCTCTCTCTCTCTCTCTCTATCTATCTCTCTCTCTCTCTCTCTCTCTCTCTCTCTCTCTCTCTCTCTCTCTCTCTCTCTCTCTCTCTCTCTCTCTCTCTCTCTCTCTCTCTCTCTCTCTCTCTCACCGTTTCCTGCAGAGCTTATTCATAAGTTTGTGTATTTCTCTTTTTGTGTACATAAGTTCCCAACTTGGGAACATTTTGGTTGGGTTTTGTGATATCCTGAATCTTGTGAGTGTGCGTACGTGTGTGTGTGTGTGTGTGTGTGTGTGTGTGTGTGTGTGTGTATGTGCGTGTGTGTGCGCGCGCGCGAGCGTCTAATGCCTTTGGTCGTATTTTTCCTCTTTCCTCAATCGTCCATTTTCCTTTCTCTTCCTTTCTTCACTCCTCCTCCTCTCTTTCCTCCTCCTCCTCCTCCTCCTCCTCCTCCTCGGTTTGTCTTTCTTCCCCCCTTTTCCCCTCTTCCGTTTCCCTTTGTGTCCTCTTCTCCTCTCTTCTTCTAACCACGACCTCTTTCCCCTCGGCATGTCGTTTTCTCTTTCCTCTCTTTCTCTTCTCCCCCCCTTTCGCACTCCCCCCATCCCCCCATCCCGACCCCTCTTGCCTCTGGAATTTTTCCCACCTTTTCTTCGTCCCTCTTGTCCCTTTATTCGCATTTTTTAGTTTCTCTTTTGTCGTTTCCTTCCTTCCTTCTTCCTCTCCTTCCTTCCTTCCTTCCTTCCCTCCTTCCCTCCTCACTCCTCTCCTTCCTTCCTCCCTCCTCTCCTTCCTTCCTCCCTCCTCTCCTTCCTTCCTTGTTCCTCTCCTTCCTTCCTTCCTTCCTTCCTCCCTCCTTCCCTCCTTCCCTCCTTGCTCCTCTCCTTCCTTCCTTCCTCCCTCCCTCCCTCCCTCCTCTCCTTCCTTTCACTTCCTCTTCTCTCCTCTCCCCCCTCTTACCTCCTCCCCTCACCTCTCACCTCCTCCCAGCTTCTTCCCTCTTACCCTCCCATCCTCCTTCCTCACACCCTTCCTTCCTCTGACCTCCATCCTCCTTCCTCACACCTCTCACCCCATCTCTCCTCACACCTCTCACCCCATCTCTCCTCACACACCCTCCCTCCTGACACCCCCTCCTTCCTCACACCCCCTCCCTCCTCACACCCCCTCCCTCCTCACACCCCCTCCCTCCTCACACCCCCTCCTTCCTCACACCCCCTCCTTCCTCACACCCCTTCCCTCCTCACACCCCTCCTTCCTCTCACCCCCTCCTTCCTCTCACCCCCTCCTTCCTCTTGTTCCACTTCATGCGTCCCAAACTTTTTTTATTCTATTATTATTATTTTGTTGTTGTCTTCCTTGTCTTCCCCTCCTCTTTTCTCCCCTTTCTCCATTTCGCTCTCTCCCTCTTTCCGTATTCTTTATCCTTCTCTATTCTTCTCTACCCTCTGCTCTTTTCTCCTCCATTTTCTTATATTCCCTTCTCTCGTCTCCTCCCTATTCTTCTCCTCTTTTCTCATCTCTCCTCTTCTCTTCTCATGTCTTTTCTCTTTTCTTCTCTCTTCTCTCTCTCCATATTTCTCTTCTCTTCTGCTCTTTGTTTTATCCTTCATCCACGGATCGACCACGTCTTTTTTCCCTCCCTCCTTCCCTTCAACATTGATCTTCTTCCCTCCTTCCCTCCAACATTGATCTCCTTCCCTCCTTCCCTCTAACATTGATCTCCATTCCCTTCTTCCCTCCAAGAATGATCTCCTTCCCTCCTTCCCTCCAACAATGATTTCTTTCCCTCCTTCCCTCCAACATTGATCTCCTTCCCTCCTTCCCTCTAACATTGATCTCCATTCCCTCCTTCCCTCCAACATTGATCTCCTTCCCTCCTTCCCTCCAGCATTGTTCTCCTTCCCTCCAACATTGATCTCCTTCCCTCCTTCCCTCCAACATTGATCTCCTTCCCTCCTTCCCTCCAACATTGATCTCCTTCCCTCCTTCCCTCCAACATTGATCTCCTTCCCCCCAATATTGATCTCCTTCCCTACTTCCCTCCAATCCCACCAATCCTTCCCTCCCTCCAATCCTTCCTCTACTGCAATCCCTTCAGTCCTTTACTCCTCCCCTCCATTCCCTCCATTCCCTCCCTCCCACATCGGTCACCTTAATTTCCTCTTGCCTCGTAGCTCTCTTTCCTCCCACCTCCATAGCCCTCCTGTCATCCCAGTCCTCCTTTTCCTCCTCCGCTTCGTATTCCTTTTCCTCCTCCTCGACATGTCCATATTGCTCCTCTTACTCTTCCTCCTCTTTCTCTTCCTCTTGCTTCGGCTTCCCCTCCTACTCTTCTTACTCTTCCCTCATCCTCTGCCTCTTCCTGCTCTTCATTGTCCTCTTCCTGCATCTATCCTCCCTTGTCCTCTTCCTGCAGAGTGAAGAAAAGCGCCACAAGCTTGAATGAAATTGGGGGGAGAGGGAGACAGGGGGGAGAAGGGGATAGGGGGGAAAAGGTGGGGGGAAGGCAATAGGTGGTTTCCGTGAGTGATAGGGACACCGGAGACCCTCAAACGACGCGTGGCTCGGAGATGTTCCCGTGAAGGGTGTCTGTATAGGACCTCTTGGGTAAAGCGAGTATGGGGGCAGTGGGAGCACCTACCTAATGGGAGTATGGGGGGCGTGGAGCGATGGAGTAGAGGGGGGGGGGTTGGTGTGGGAATAGAAGGACTCTGGTATATGAGGGTGCTGGGAAAGAGACAAATAGAGATTGACTGTTGGTGAAAGCCTCTGAGAATTGATGGGGATCTGTGGAGGTAGGACGTGAGGAGTAGGAGGAAGAGGACGAAGAAGAAGAAGAAGAAGAAATGATGGTTGGAGGTAATGGTGATGGAAGTGGTGATGGAGAAGATGGAGGGATGGTGGAGATTGACCAGAACGTTTCCTTCCACCAACGTAGAGGGCGGGGTGGGGAGTGGGAAGAGGGGATGGGGGGGGGAAGTATTTAGGGGGAAGAGTGATGGCATCGTATTTTTAAAAGTTCGATCCTTTTCATGCTAAAGGTTCTTCGTGGAGAAGGTAAAGCGGCAGACGACCTACGAAGCAGCAGCATATATATACATATATATATATATATATATATATATATATATATATATATATATACATACATGTGTGTATATACATGCGTGTGTGTGTGTGTGTGTGTGTGTGTGTGTGTGTGTGTGTGTGTGTGTGTGTGTATCAGTTAGCCATCCTGAATCCACTGTTGAGCAAAGGTCTCTTTCATAGCATCCCACGACTCACACGACTGCGCCAACCTGCCACGTCACTCTTGCAAACTTTTCTATCTCTTCTCTACACCTGTCTGGTGGAGAGACGAGATAGAAAAAAATTGCAGGAGTGACGTGGCAGAAGTGTGACCCTGTTTTATCTCGAGTTCATCTTCGTATATGAATAAAATTGTCTGGCCGCGTTAACCACGTCACAATGACGAAGGGATGGAGTGTGTAAAGAGGAGAGGTTGGAGAAGGAGGAAGAGGAAGAGGAAAGGGAGATCAAAAAGGAAGAAGAGGGAGGAGAGCGGAGGAGAACCGGAAAATCATGCAGAGGAAGGAAGGAGTAAAAAGAGGAGGATGGAGGAGAAGGAGAAAGAGGAAGAAGAGGAAGGAGATATCAAAGAGGAAGAAGAGGGAGGAGAGTGAAGGAGAACTGGAAAATCATGCAGAGGAAGGAAGGAGTAAAAAGAGGAGGATGGAGGAGGAGGAGAAAGAGGAAGGAGGAGGAGGAGGGGAGAGTCTGGGTTGAACATCTGTGGAAGTAGAGGGTATCTATATGGAAATGAGCTGCGCGCGCGAACACACACACACACACGCATGCATATACACATACACACGCACACACACTGTACTCTTATCCAGGAAGGTTATAGATGTCGGTCACAAGTCCAACACGTGTTCCAAACAATGGCGAATAACATTATGTGTGTGTGTGTGTGTGTGTGTGTGTGTGTGTGTGTGTACATACAGAAGCGAGCCCAACATCCACTCCTTTCATGGTGTAGTGGTCAGAATGGAGTAAAACCTGTTTTTTTTTAATTAATTAATTAATTAATTACCGCGGTGAAGTCTAGGTATATTAGGTCAGGTCAGGTGAAACAGTTCACGAGACATGGAACGAAACTACTACAACAATTACTACTGCTACTACCACCACTACTACTAATGTCACCACCACTACCACTACTATTGCTACTACTACTACTACTACCACTACTTCTACTGCTGCTCCTATTGACTACTAATTGCTACCAATACTATTTGCTATTACTGTAAAACCGAGTTTTTGTCAGTCAAAGGCATAAATATGTCGCTATAAAGAAAAAAAATGTGTAATATATATATATATATATATATATATATATATATATATATATATATATATAAACTGTGGAACAGTCTGATGCCTCGAATTCACTCGGTCTTTGTTGGTTCCACTACGCTGAATGAAGTTGTTTGGTGGAGAGAAAGGGGACAAATTATTATTATTATTATTATTATTTTTTTATTAATTTGTTCTTCATTTATTCATTTGTTCGACCAGGGCGGGGTTTTTTGTTCGGCAAAGGGGCGTATTCGGGACAGAAAGGGAGGGAGGGGGCGGCCTCAGCCGAGCGAGACCCCCTCTCCCCCCTTTTGTTGCAAGTTCCCACCCACCCACCGCCGCTCCCTCCTGAGGCCGAGGGGGGGAAACTTGAGACGAATCCGTCACCGAGCAGAAGGCGGTTTAGGACCTTTGGGGGTCAAAAGTTTGAACGTTAGTTAAGTGTGTTTGGTCCATTTAAGGTCTTGGAAGGGGGTGGGAGGGAGTGGGAGGCTGTAGAGGGGCTGGGAGGGAGTGGGCAAGGGGAGGCTGTTGAGGGGGTGGGAGGAAATGGGGAGTGGGAGGGAGGGGGAGGGTGCTGTGGAGGGAGGGGAGGCTGGAGGAACTGGGAGAGAGTGGGAGAGGGGGAGGCTGTGGAGGGGGTGGGAGGGAGTGGGGGTGTTGCGAGGCTGTGGAGGGACTGGGGAGGGGGAGGGGGGCTGTGGAGGGAGTGGGTAAGGGGGACGCTGTGGAGGGGGTGTGAGGGAGTGGGGGAGGGGGTGGGAGGGTAGTAAAGAAGCAATGGATTAGATTTAAGGATTCTGTCTGCAGGCGAATAAAATCGTGGGGTGGTAGCCAGAATAGAATTATTGAAGTAACAAGTTGGTTTAGATGGCTTAATTAAAGTAAGTTTTAACCCTTTAAGTACCAGAGGTCTCTACTGGCGTTAACCAGAATAAAAATGTTAAAGTATGTGGGATTTAGTCGGGTCTGATAGACTGAGTCTTAGGGCCTGCCGCGCAAAAACACGAGAACAATATATATGGGGTGGAGATATGACAGAAGCTCAGATATCTGTTATCATTATCTCTTTACTCAATGACCATCACCACCACCAACAACAACAATATTTATTTGATCATTAGTCTGTTTTTTACATGTTTTGTTGTAATTTGTCTGTTTATTATTATATGCTTGATTCTTATTTATTATTAGTTATGTCAATTTATTATTATTTACCATTTACCTGTTTGTTTATTATTCAACTATACATATGTATTTATTTATTTTATTTATTATAATTCATATTATTATATTTATCATATTTTTTTCGTATCTGACCTAGTTATGGACCAAAAGGTCTCCTGTCGGCATGCTCCACCTTTGTAATATGGTTGGTAGTTGTTTCAAGGATCTGTTTATGAAGACTGAAGAATGATGGATTCTTTAAAGAGCGGGGGCAGGTGGGGGGAGGGGGATGGGTATTGATTTGGGCGAGTTGCCAGTTGATTATAGTGGAATGGCTGGGCGTGTTTATAATATTGACACACCAGTGCCCCCCACCACCACCTCTACCACCTCCTCCGCCTCCGACGCCATCGACTAAGCCATCATCGGTATCCTAACTGTTGTGTAAACGGACACAGCCTGTATGTACTGCTGTTGATGTCAGAATTATCATTACCACCATCATTATTTCCACCACCACCATAAACACCACTGTTACCACAACTATTTTCCACTAGTATTCCTATTACTGTTACTGCTACTACTACTTCTACAACTACTGATACTATTATTAATACTAATGTTATTACTACTATTACATGACACGAGTAGTCAATAAAGATCTCTAGAATTAGGGTATGATGAGTGTATGTGTATGCTGTATTTACATCTTCCACCATTATTTGCTGCCATCTTTATGGCCTAATTTTTAGATCTACGTTTCATATAGACCTCGGTGAAATGCAAAGTGGCCAAAACAGCCTCAATTTGGACCAAATAATAGGATTTAGTTGACATGCGCTGGTTACTTGGGTAGTTAATAAAGATCTTTAGAATAAGGTTATGGGGAATGTGTATGCTGCATTTACATCTTCCACCATCATTTGCTGCCGTCTTCATCTTTATGGCCTAATTTATCTACGTTTCTTATAGATCTCAGTGAAACACAAAGTGGCCAAAAACAGCCTCAATTTGGACCATATAATAGGATTTAGTGGATCTGCGCTGGTTGCTTGGGTAGTTTTTTGGGTTTGCAATGTTTACAAGATTGAAATCCGTTAAATACCGACATGACGTCACTCCGCTAAAGCTCCGCCCCCCTTCCAGACGTAAATTGTATTTTCCTTAATTTTTCTTTTTCTTTTATCTCAGGTTATTTTAAAGATATTAATATGATATAATTTTGTTTACGAATTATTATATCACAGATACCACTGATAACATTAATCATCAACGACTGAATTAGATAAAGGTTATGTTGATTTATACCCCTCCCCCTTCTCACCTTTTAGTCCTACAAAGTCGCTGGTGAGAATGTGACGATGAACCGAATAAAATCAATATTCCGTGACGGGGCCTGAATTACTTAGGTCAATAGTGGTGTTTTTTTTATGAATTGCTGTTGATTGATAATCCCCATGCCCCTCAGAATAATGGCTTCCACTAACATACCACCACGTAGATCCTCCCTCTAGGTCTGTGACGTCATGTGCCGAACGTTCTCTATATTGGCGTTAATTGTGTATTAAAGAAAATGTAACACCACAGGCCCAAACTATTTTATTTGATCTTTTATTTGTTTATTTATGTATTTTTCATTCTTTTGTTTATATCTTAACACCTTATCTTCGGCACATTTTTCTGTCCCCAACTAGGCGATTTTGTTCACACACACACACACGCGCGCGCGCGCACGGTGGCGTGGTTGATAGAGTACTGGAGTGCCAGTACGAAGGTGCTGCAGTACCTGGTTCGAATCCTGCCCAGGGCCGAAATTATTTCGGTATCGCTGCGCTTCGGATCGTTACTCCGACTCTCGTGGGCGAGGAGTTGGGTGTGTGTGTGTGTGTGTGTGTAAGGTCATAGCATTACCCATAGATCGGTCATACGAGCTCTGAGCTCTCTTCCGGTAGGGAAATATCTGTCGATCACGAGTCCAACGCGTGATCCAAAAAGACTAAGGTGAATACATACACACATACACACACACCGATGACGCGGTTGGGAGAGTCCCTGACTGTCACTACGGCGATCCGGGTTCGAATCCTGCCTAGGGCTGAAATAATTTCAGTATCGCTGCGCTTCGAGTCGTTACTCCAACTCTCGTGGGCGGGGAGTTGGGTGTAAGTGTAAGGTCACAGCATTACCCATAGATCGGTCATACGAGCTCTGAGCTCTCTTCCGGGAGGGAAATAGCTGTCGGTCACGAGTCCAACACGTGTTCCAAAAGACCAAGGTGAAACACACGGGACACCACGAGCATAGGTTCCTTTCCCGTAGAATAGAACTAGGTAAATACACAAACACTCACATGACTCGTGGCGCAGTGGTAGAATTCCCGGCTGCCACTACGACGGTCGGGTTCGAATCCCGCCCAGGGCTAAAATAATATCAGTATCGCTGGGCGAGTCAGTATTCCAACTCTCGTGGGCGGGGTGTTGGGTTTGTGTGTGCGTGTGAGGTCACAGTATTACCCAGATCGGTCATATATGAGCTGTGAATTCTCTTTTGGGAGGAAAATGGCTGTCGATCACGAGTCCAACACGTGATCCAAGACAATAGTGAATCACACACTCGGAGAAATGATAGTGTGTGCAAAACCATACATGAATTTAATAACAATTTAGATACTACAAGATACAGAGACGGGACGCCACGAGCGTAGCTCCCTTTCCCGTAACTTACAACTAGATAAATACACGCACACACACACACACACACACACACACACACACACACACACACACACACACACACACACACACACACACACACACACACGAACATGCACGAGTCCTAATTAGCAATTCAGGAGCAATTGTGGCCATTACCAATGAATGACATCATAGTATCAGACCTTGGTGTCGCTTTTCATTTGTTTCTGTTTCAAGCGACGGCGTTCTACCTGTCTGTGGATCCCCCCATTCCCCCCGTTCCCCCCTTGTCACCCCTCGTCCCCCCCACCCCCGCTCAAAAGCAGAAGCAGAAATGTGGAAGTGTTTCGGGAATTGGTATTGTGTCGTAGGTGGCGCTGGTGGAGGGAATTCAAATGGAAATTATGTTATTGTTGTGTGTGTATTTACAGGCCCGGGAGGACGAGAGGAAAACAGGTACCCAACATTTACTATTATTATTATTATTATTATTATTATTATTATTGTTGTTATTATTATATTATTTAATTGCTAGCGAATGTTTTTTAACGTGTTTACTTCAGTTGCCCTGTCTGAAAAGATAATTATTTTTATTAATATTATTATTATTATTATTATTGTTTTGTTCCAGTGTTATAGACTCAATATTTATGTTATAAAGTTGGCCTGACCAAAATGCTAAAATCCCATTTTCTTTGTTACAGGTGAGTGGTTGTGAACATGGGTGTTTTCATCCCGTAGACTGGTGAACATAAGATCCTGCTGGCAGGTCTGTGGGTCGTTGACCATTTTAATTATATTTTTGTCTTCTATTTATTTTATTTGTGCTTTTATTTGTGTATTTTTTTATGGAAGGGAATAGAGATTTGAGTAAATGTGTTTCTTGTCGAAAGATTCCCTCACAAGGTAGCATAAATCATGACTAAGCATAGCAGCGAATCGGCTAAGCCACAACTCAGCATAATCATAACAGTATATCCACAACTCAGCATAACCATGATGAAGTATAGCAAAGAATCGACAAAGCCACAACTCAGCATAATCTTAACAGCATATCCACAACTCAGCATAATCATAACAGCATATCCACAACTCAGCATAATCATAACAGCATAGCCACGACAAGTTAAGCAAGGGTCAGAATAACTCCAACTGGGCATATCCACGACTCAGCATAAACACGAATCAGCATAACCGAAACAGCATAACCACAACTCGCGAGAAGAGAAGCGGGCTGGAGACGGCCCCGATATTATTTGGTTTTCGAAGAGAAAGTATTTCCATTTTCGCCTCGTCAGGAGGAAGCCGAATTTCGTCACCCCCCCCCCCAGAGAGATTCCCCCCCCCTCCGTCCAGGTTACGAGGAAAACGTTCTTAATATTAAAATAACGTTTCAGATGGAAATGACCATCATGATGTCCCGGCCATCCTTTGTGGCACAAAATGGAGGACCTAATTCGAAAACGTTTCATTATTCAACTGAACGACAATCGTCCCGTGTCAGCCAGAATAGACTATATCAAGTTCGCCACCGTGCTGTAGAGGCCAGAGAGTATCAATAGACTAAGAAGCAGGTAGACTTTTACATTGGTGTGTGGTCACCTGGGGGAATGGTTGGGGGGAAAGGGGGGATATTGAGAGGGCTACAGCAACAGGAATTCGCATGTTGGGCCTCTAGCACCCCCGTATCCCCCCTGTTACCCCCCACAGCCCACCCCCACGACGACGCGCGGGAGCGGCCTAGGTATCATGCATACAGTCATGCATGACCGAAAACACGAACGCTGTGACGTATTGTCTAAAGGCAGTGCGCGCAAATTCGTACATATGCATGTGTTCGATTGTCTGTGTGTGTGTGGGGTGTTGCAAAGCGGCATTGCACACGGACAGGTTTGCAATTTGCAAGAGGTTTTCATTTGCAGAAGACGACGGTCGGTGTCCGTTCTCTTGAGGCGCTGAGGTCGATGGAGAGTACACGTGGCAATGGCCGGGGGGGGTGGAGGTTATTTTTCTCGTCGTTATTATTGTCACTATTAGTATCATTTGTTGTTATTATTATCAATAATATTATTGTTATTTTATTATTTTGTTATTATTGCTGTATTTATTATTGATACTTTTATTTTTACCGGTCATTTTCATTGTTAATATTGTTATTGTTATTATTGTCATTATAATTATCATGATGATGATGCATTATTTATGACGTGGAAGATCTTCGTGCGACAGGACACTAGCTCTACAGGGTCATCATTCATAAGGAAAATGAACTTTTTTTTATCTAAGTGCAGCTTTGTTTATTCATTTATTTATTTATTATGTATTCATTTATTGTTAATATTATTATTATTATTTATTTTTATTTAATATATTTCTGTCCATCATTCGTATTAATCGTCATTAGGAAATTTTCGTAACGTTTTCATAATAAAGGAAAAAAAGGTAATTAAAGTTACGTGGAGAGATATAAACATGTCGAAGCTTTTGGTACATCCTGTACACGAAAACTCCTTTCACACGTTGCCCCCGCCCATCCTCGGGCTACAACCCTCCCCCGCCCCCTTGGTTCCCACGGGACTCCAGAGAGGGGGAAGGAGGTGTCGGGGGTTATTTGGTGCTGCTGCTGCTGCTGCCCAAGGGCCTTTGCAAGAATTGGCCAAATTGGGCCAAATTGGTCCGAATTGGGAAAGGCGGTTTCGGGCCGCAATTGTAGTGCTCTTGATGAACATTTGATTGTCTTTGCTTGATGGCCAACTCAAAGAGGCCTCCACGCTGATGGATACAGCTGTTGTTGTTGTTGTTGTTTGTACCCAAGTACAGATATCTACAAAAGTCTAACACGCTTTTTTTTTATTATTTATTTTTCAAGAGTATATGTGTGTGTGTGTGTGTGTGTGTGCGCGCGCACACTTATATGGCCATTATCTGTGTTCTATTCCCCCCACCCCCACGTCTCCCCAGCACCCCTCAAGCTCCCCCCTCTACTCTTTTTACCTCCGTTAATTAGCCCCCCCAAGCTCCCTTCTCGAAGCTACTCGAGCCTTCTCACCACCATCCCCCAATCCCCCCCGAAGCTTGCCTCAGCACCCACGTCAGCTGTTTCGGAAATCGAAGGTCAAACTGTACTTGTTGCGGCGACTGTACAAAGCTCCTCCCTACAGAGGTGGAGGGTGCCACCCCCCCTCCCTCTCCCCCTCCCCTCCTCCATCTCCTCTTCCGTCTCCATCCCCCTCCATCTCTTCCCCCTTCCGCCTCCCTCTACCTCTCCCCTTCCTCCTGTTCCCCCATTCCCTCCCCCTCACCTTCCCTTTACCCTACCCCATCCCCTTTTCCCCCTCCCCCTCCTCCCCTGCTCTCCCTCCTCCCCCTCCTCTCCCTCCTCCCCCTCCTCTCCCTCCTCCCCCTCCTCCCCTCCTCTCCCTCCTCCCCCTCCAGTCATCTCCACCAAATCGCCCCCAATAATCACCACCACCACCAGCGTCCCCCGCCCATTGATCATTAGCGCCTCTCCCCCCTCACATCTATCTATCTCCCAAGTCTCCGGCCATCTCCCAAAGTGGGTGGGGGGAGACCTCCCCCCCCCTTCTCCACCGCGCGGCTGGCTCCAGCACGAAGCACCGTCTGTCCGTCTGTCTCCAGCGTTTGGGACCTTTTGTTATCTCCGTCATTGTCTTATCTCCATCACTCTCTCCTGCGGTCAAAGTAGAATGCCACACGACACTTCCATAGAACTACAGTGGTGGTAAAAAGTCTTAAGACCATTCTTTTTTTTACTTCCTTTCTTCCTATTTTATTTCTTCCTTTCTCTCTCTCTCTCTCTCTCTCTCCCTTTTCAAAATGGCATTAGAATGTTTGGTTCTAAACATTGTGTATGTATTAAACAAAAAATTACAGTTCTCTATAATAAATGCTATATAGAAAAAAAATCATAAATATCGAAGCATACGTAATAGATATTTCTCTCGAGGCTCTCCAAAACCACCTTTGCCCTATGTGTTTAGTGTGGGAGAAATGAAAGATGGCGGAGAATTGAGGCGTTCGAAGGCACTAGTGTTATCTTCATCCTTCGTATTTTATTTTATTTTGTTTTTATTTTTTATTCCTCCCCCACCTCCATTTTTGCAAATAATTCTTTCTCTTCCTTCTTTGTCTTACCCCCAACCTTCCCTACCCCCCTTGTTGACCTCCCTCCCCCAACTCCCCCACCCCCGGGGGAGGCATTGAAAATGAAAATATTTGGTGCGAAATAAGCGAGGTGGAAACCTAGCGAAAAAGCGCTGAGCTCGTTTGCAACACACGATGATTGCAGGCAGCGTCTTTGCAACTTTCACTCGCTTGCTAGCTAGCTATCCTCTTTCTCCTCCTACACCCACACCCACACCCAGCAACGCCCAATTGTTGCAACCCTCGTAATTACTCGTCACCTTTAGTATTGGACACACCTCTCTCTCTATCTCTCTCTCTCTCTCTCTCTGTCTGTCTGTACGTCTCTGTCTCTATCTCTCTCTATATGTCTCTCTCTACACCTCTTTGCGTCTCTTTCTCTCTCTCTACGTCTTTTTCTTTACGTCTCCTTTTGTACATCTCTATCTCTCTCTGCGTCTCTCTCTATCTCTCTCTTTCACTCTTTGTATCTCTCCAAAGAGTGATAGAAGGGTATAAACAATTGCTGATAAATCGCCTGGCGTTGGCCTGAATGAAATATATAAACTGCGCCCCCTCCCACCATCATCACTATTCTGATCATCATTTACCGTAGCTTGCCACTCACCATCTCTGTCACCATTTACCACCATAACAACATACTGTTTACAACCACCCTGTCATTGATATGTCATGTTTAATATTAATTCTAAAATTCCTCCAATTGTATAATATTTTTTACGATTTGTTTTATATTACCATCATCACCGTCTCATCATCGTCTTTATCATTATCGTCATCATCATCGTCATCATCGTCATTATCATCATCGTCATTATCATCATCATCGTCCTTATCATTATCGTCATCATTATCATCATCATCATTTGGAGCAGCCATCACAATTGCTTCACACACAGACACACACACATACACACACACACACACACACACACACACACACACACACACACACACACACACACACACACACATGAACACACACACACATGAACACACACACACACACACACACACACACACACACACACACACACACACACACACACACACACACACACACACACACACACACACACACACAAACAAACAACTTCGCCACCCTCGTTCCCACTGATGCCATCACAGGTTGCACAAGTGACCTCCACTTGCCCAGGGACCCGCCGACCATATAAGCGAACAACCCGCTTCACTTTCGCTTTCAACTGTCGTGCCCGGGGGCGGACCTGCCCGATTGGCGCCCAATCGCCGCGTGTAGGAGGAAGGACGGGAACAGCCGCCTTGTTTTGGGCGAAAGAAAACCGTTAAAGTCCAGTAAATTCGAACATTCAAATGCTTTTTCAATATGCTAGCCTCACAGTTTTTGTTTATTGGTGAAAAAAGATGATACAACACAATCGTAAGGAATTAGGGTTGAGTTATATGTCTGTCAAAAATCTCCTTAGCTATATTTGTCTAGAAAAATAGAAAGATTGTTTTAATTCTTTTAAAAAATACGATGGTAGCAGCAAAACTTGCGATGGTAACACGACAAAATACTCAGGGGGAATTTATCCGCAATGAAAAAAAAGTTTCAAGTAATTATGTGTTCCTTATCCAGTAATTAATTTTTTAGCTGAATGAAAGATGGGGAGGTGGGTAGGACGGTGAGTACATCTCTCTTTTGGCGTCTGTTCCGGGCGAGGAAATTGGTTCCTGACTCTGGAAAATGCCTCAGGAATGAGACGGCATTTGGTTAATCTCCAAGCAGATCTTATTCAACGAAACCCGTCACGAGCAGGGATTTGGTTTTCTCTTTTAGAACTTGTCATAGAAAGTGGGAACCATGACGTCATTCTTGGTGAGTTTTTTTTGTGATTTTTTTTAAATCTTTGTCATACCGTTATGCTTCAGTAATTACCTTTCTCCCCTCTCCCCCTCCCCCCACTCCCCTCTCAGTCTCACGTCTTCACATTTTCAGAGTAAATCTGGAGAAAACGGAGTGTAAAATTGACTTGGAACGATCACTCTCAGAGAAAACGGGGGATGGTTGGACCTCTTGCTCTCTTTCTCTCTCATTCCCTCTCTCTCGGCTCTCGCATTCTTTGGAGGGATTTTATTTCCGCGTTCGAGTGCGTTTGACAGTCATGATTGAATTCGCTTTAAAAAGGCGACGCGAATACAAAACGTGGGGCACGCGATGTCGGACGGGGGTAAGGGAGACTCTCTCTCTCTCTCTCTCTCTCTCTCTCTCTCTCTCTCTCTCTCTCTCTCTCTCTCTCTCTCTCTCTCTCTCTCTCTCTCTCTCTCTCTCTGTCTCCCTCCCTCCCTCCCTCCCTCCCTCCCTCCCGCTCTCCCTACCTCCCTCCCTCCCGCTCTCCCTACCTCTCCCTTTCCCCGCTCTTCCCCTCCCTCTGTTTGTGTGTGTGTATGTGTGCGCGCGCGCGCGCATATGTGTGTTTATGTGTGTTTGTGTCTTAAAAGTTTAGTTATCCTTTGTACATCTAATACATCATGTACTCTCTCATCTCCGTCATTCTTTCTCTCGCTCTCTTGCTGTGTGTGTGTGTGTGTGTGTGTGTGTGTGTGTGTGTGTGTGTGTGTGTGTGAGTGAGTGTGTGTCTTTAAAGTTGAGGCACCATTTGTAAATTATGTACTCTACTCTCTCCTCTCCCTCTCCTCTCCTTCAATGTCTTTCTCTCCCTCACCCCCCTTCTCTCTCTCTCTCTCTCTCTCTCTCTCTCTCACACACACACACACACACACACACACACACACACACACACACACACACAACCACACAGGCACACACACACACAAAGGTTGACCTGACCTTTGTACATGGAGTACATTGACAGTGCATACCACCTTCACCCCCAGCGCTACCGGGAATGAAATCGGCTGGCGGCAGACAGAGTAGAAAGGAGAAGGACCACTCGGTACGGAAGGGGGTTGACCCCCCCCTCTCCCAACCCCCTTTCCCACCCCCTTACCCCAAATATTAGCATAAAGGGGATGGGGGGGAGGTAGGAGTGGTTGGGGGAGGTGGGAGGGGGAGGAGGTGATGGAGGGACGTATTCCACATTGGACATGACATGTGACATGACATCTGATGTGATATGCTACGTGTGACGTCACGTATTGGCTATTACCTGACTTGGTCATGTGTGATGTTCATCTTCGTGGCCTGTTGGAGATGGTGGAGGACCAGCTGGCTCCCTTAGATGGAGGAGGAGGAGGAGGAGGAGGGAGTGGGAGAGAGGGAGGGTGTTTCGAGGCGTTGTAAGAGATAAACACAGATTCTTTTTAAACGTTCACTTCCTTTGATACGTTTTTTATTTTGTTTCGTCCTCGTGTCTTGTACCGCCGCAGCCAGCGCGCCGCAGTTCCCAGACGCCGCAAGCTGCGGCTGCGGCAGTAGTAGTCCTTCTTTCAATTAATATCACATGACCTGTGACGTCAGAATGACCTCGTTGGGTCGCGGTTGTCGCTTGTTTGGGTGGCGGTTGCGGCAGCGGCTGCGGCGATAGGTGTCAGGTGTTGTCGCCTTCGCGGATGAGGTGGCGGGGTTGCCAGGTGTCGCCAGAAAGAGGATATCTGACGGAAACGCCGTAGTTGACATTGTTGCCATTAACGAGGGGCTGTTATGGACAAATGTAAAGTAACAATAGCTTGCTTGCGGAGTGAAAGGAAAAGTGACCCCCTTCTCATCCCCCTCACCCTTCCCCCTTCACCCCCTCACCCTCCCCCCTTCACCCCCTCACCCCCTCATCCTTCACACCGTCACCCTTCCCCCTTCATCCCTCACCCTTTCCCTTCACCCTTCACCCCCACACCCTTCACTCCTCACCCTTAACCCCCAACCTTTCCCCTTCACCCTTCATCCCCTCACCCCTCATTCATCACCCTTCCCCCTCACCCTTCCCCCTCACCCTTCCCCCTCACCCTTCCCCCTCACCCTTCCCCCTTCCCCCCTCACCCTTCCCCCTTCCCCCTTCACCCCCTTCACCCTTCCCCCCTCACCCTTCCCCCTTCACCCCCTCACCCTTCCCCCTTCACCTCCCCACCCTTCCCTCTTCATCCATTCTAAAAACTTCCCCCTCTCCCCCCTTCCCCCTTCCCCCTCCCCGGGCAAGGGAGGGGTCAATCAAGATGATGTAAAACCCCTTTGCAAGATCCTAGGCCCCCTTCATTACCGATTTGGCGCCACGGAGATGCATGAAATCACCTAGCGGCATCCACATTGAAATTAAAAGTGCAAACAGGTACGGAAGGGGTTGTAGGTTTTATTAATAATAATAGTATTATTTCTATTATTAAAGTATCGTCATTATTTTGTTATTATTATTATTATTATTATAATGGCAAAGACATTACTTGCAATTTTTGTTGCTTTGAAATGAGAACGTATTCTGAAAATCACAATTTTGTTAAGTACTGAACTCCCATTGGCTGATTCTTCCCGAGGAAGTAAACAAACTATGACGTCATGTCGTTACGGGTCTCGCGATTGGAGGAAAAGGTACAGAAGAGGTGGGACGGGAAGATGTGTGTATAATGTTGGTTTGGCAAAGATGTGATGCAAAATGGGAATGTAGAAAGCGGTCACGTGACTTAGAAGTGACGTCACGCCCCTTCTCCGGGTCCGCGGGCGACGTGACGT
>NC_134787.1:20085082-20092582 GCF_046742065.1 Oratosquilla oratoria
GTAATTAATTTTTAATAGTGCTGGTTTTAGTATTATTTTTAATTAGTAGTAATTGTGATAGTAGTAGTCATCGTAGTGCTCCTGCTGTTAACTACTGTTGCTACTGCTGTTCCTGCTCATCTTACTACTAGTACTACTTCTATTACGGCAACTAGTACTGCTACTTGTACTATTTCTGTTACTGCTACTACTACTACCGCCACCTACTACTACTGCTTACTACTTACTACTACTACCACTACCACTACCACTTACTACCTACTACTACCACCACCACCTACTACTACCACCACCACCACCTACTACTACTACTACTTATTACTTCTACTTATTACTACTACTACTACTACTACTACTACTACTACTACTACAGTTACTACCACTACCGCCGACGCTCTTATTGTTGTTGTTGTTGTTTATAATTATGAGTTTTCCCTCCCGTCAAGTCATCTTATTAGTTAAAGGAAACTTGCGGAGGAGTTTTCAAGTTGACTTTGTACTTGATGGATGGAGGACGTGAGTGGAGGGAGGGAGGGGTGGAGGAGGTTCAAGGAGGTGGAGGTCGAGTCGTAGATGGAGGTGGATGCGGTGTAGGCGGAGGTGGAGGCGTCCGTGACCTGAAATGGAGGATAAGTGAGGTGGACCTTGAGAATGAGCACAAGGTGGAGGGCCAGCCACTCATTGACCTGTTGGGCGCTTTAGTGGACGTTTTAGTGGTTTGGCCTTAGTGCGTTGGGAGGTCATTCGTCGAGTGGCCCGGCCGGGTCACGGGTCGGGTTTCACCTGATTTGGGGTCATTGTGTGATGTGTGTGTATAAAGCGTGATGTGATGTGATGTGATATGAGGACCAAAGGAATAATACAACTTGGTTCCAGAGGGGGTTAATATACAATTATCGAGGTGTTACTGCAACACACACACACACACACACACACACACACACACACACACACACACACACACACGGCTCGGTGGCGGATTGGTAAAGCACTGGCCTCACAAGCCAGAGAACCGGGGTTCGATTCACCGGCTGGGCGGAGATAAGTTGGGTCTGTCTCCTTTCACGTGTAACCCCTGTTCACCTAGCAGTGAGTTGGTACGGGACGTTAGTCAAGGAGTTGTGACCTTGCTGTCCCGGTGTGTGGTGTGTGAGTGGTCTCAGACCTACCCAGAGATCGGCAAATAATGAGCTCTGAGCTCACTGCCGTAGGGTGGTGTCTGGCTGTCTCGACAGAGACTGCAGCAGATCCGAGGTGAATACACACACACACACACACACACACACACACACACACACACACACACACACACACACATATATATATATATATGTGTGTGTGTGTGTGTGTGTATGCACAGCACTGAATGAGCCATCAACATCGAGAAATTCGAGGAGGCATATATATATATATATATATATATATATTATATATTGTGTAGTATGACGTAGCATGATAGAGCAGGGCTTTAGTTACAGGCCAGCGAGCTCTGGTCATTGTAGTTCGTGTGGAGAGTAGGGGGAGGAGGAGGGGGAAGTGTGGCTCTATATCAGCAGAGAACCCGTTTGCTACAACCGAAAGCAACACCGTAATGGCGAACTCACGTGACGGGGTTGTACGTGAGTGTGTGTGTGTGTGTGTGTGTGTGTGTGTGTGTGTGTGTGTGTGTGTGTGTGTGTGTGTGTGATTCAGTATAGTCTTGGATCACGTGTTGGACTCGTGTTAAAGAGCTGTTACGCCCCTTAGGTGAGAGCTCAGAGCTCGTATATGGCCCAATCTGCGTGTAATGATGTGACCTCACACAAACACACACACACACAAACGCACACACGCGCACGCACACACACGCACACACACACACACACACACACACACACACACACACACACACACACACACACACACACACACACACACACACACACACACACTTCCTTGCCCACCAGAGCTGGAGTGCCGGCGTGCAGTGTTGTGATGCTTTTCAGCCTGGGTAGAGACTCGAACTCGTACCATTGAGTCCATAGTTGAGCGCTGTACTACTACACCAGCAAGCCTATGCATGCGCGCGAGCGCGTGTGTGTATTTGTGGAACTGTTATATGGGCGTTTACAGGTATAGCCTCTGCACTCGCATAGAATATTTTATGTTTTTTCATGTTTGCGTACGTACCACGTGTCGGTTGTGGTGGACATGTGCAGTGCCCTGGTGCCCACTTCCTCCCCCCCTTCCCCCCTTTCCCCCCATCGTCTCTCTTGGGGGGAGATGTAGCCCCCCACTTTTTATGTGGGGGCGGAAAAAGAGGCGAGGGGGGGCACCAAGGTGATTTTTTTTCTAATTTATTTTTTAGTTTTTTGTTTTTGATATGTAGAATAAACAGGTAAGAAATATTTGTGATTTATTAGTACTCAAGGGTCGCAAATCCAAAACAGATTGAATAGTTTGGAGCAGCGGAATGTATTGTCTCGTTTTCCTCGCTCCCAACTCCGCCTTCTCCTCATCCTCTTCCATCTCCTCCTCTCCCTCGTCTTCCTTCCCCACCTCCTCTTCCTCCTCTTCCTCAGCCCCCTCGTCCTCCTCCTCCTCCTCCTCCTCCTCCTCCTCTTTCTCCTCCTCCTCCTCTTTCTCCTCCTCTTTCTCCTCCACCTCCTCTTTCTCCTCCTCCTCCTCCTCCGCTCCCGGCTCCTCCTCCATGAGATGATCTCATTTCGTGTGAACTCCATCTCGCTCGCCCCCGACGCCCGCCTGCCTTTCTTTTTATCTCGTCTTGACGCCGCTGACGTCTCCTCCTCCTCCTCCTCCTCTTCCTCCTCCTTTTCCTCCCCACCTCCTCCTTTTCCTCCCCACCTCCTTTTCCTCCCCACCTCCTCCTTTTCCTCCCCACCTCCTCTTCTAAGCCTTCCACCATCGCCTCTTTTTTTTTTTCTTCTCCTCTTCCGCCTCCCTTCTTCTCCCCTTCCTGTGCCTCTTCTTCCTTCACTCTCCACTTTCGCCTTCTTCGGCCTACACTCTCCTCCTCATCGTTCTCCTCTTCCTTCTCTCTTCCTCTTCTTTCTCTTCTTCCTCCTCCTCTTCCTCCCCCTCTTCCCCATTCTCTTCCTCATCCTCTTCCCCTTCTTCCTGCCCCTATTCCTCCCCCTATTCCTCCTCTTCCTCCCCCTCTCCCTACTACTAACCCATCGTCATTCCGCCTGTTCTCGCCTTCTCGTCTTGCCTCGTTTCTTCCTGCTGCTACCCCAGCTCCCCACCCAGCCCCCCACCCAGCCCCCACAGCCCCCAAGCATTCCAGCCATTCATGTGCAGTAACTACTCCCAGTCCCCTTTCATTCCATCCTTGTCTCTTGCCGCCCTCCACCTGCACCTGTGTACTGCCATTAGGCCCTGGCCCTCCTCCTCCTCCTCCTCCTCCTCCTCCTCCTCCTCCTCCTCCCCGTTCACCCTTCCTACCCCTCCAATTACCCCCCTCAGGTTGTTGCCCTACGAAGGACATTGCCCAGGTGGCACGTGGTCTCTCTCTCTCACTCTCTCTCTCTCTCTCTCTCTCTCTCTCTCTCTCTCTCTCTCTCTCTCTCTCTCTCTCTCACACACACACACACACACACACACACACACACACACACACACACACACACACACACACACACTACCTGCATGTACACTCGGGACTACAAAGCATCCAGGGAAAGTATGACTAAGGTTGGGCGGTGGCACGAAGAGGAGGAGGAGGAGGAGGGGGAGGGGGAGTAGGAGTAGGGAGTGGTATAATGGAGAGGGAGGAGCGGATGTAGGGGAGAGAGAGGTGAAGGGGAAGATATATAGAGGTAATAGCAGGTGATGGAGGAAGACATAGAGAGAAATAGTGTGTGTGTGTGTGTATGTGTGTGTGTGTGTGTGTATGCATGCATACATACTGTATGTACACAGTACACATAGGGAGAGGTGGGCGGGTAAAGGGGAAACCACACTAAAAATCTGTAAGCTGTACAGGCTCTTCGACTGACGTGTGTGCGTGGGTGCGTGCGTTCGGGGGGGGGGAGAGAGGAAATGGTGGCATTTGTTGCAACACGCCGGAATTACTTTGACGGACGAGTAGCAGCAGCAGCAACAACAACAACAACAACAACAACAACAACAACAACAACAACAACTACTACTACTACTACACACTGGCGTAGAAATGTCCAAGCACACACGCACGTGTTCTCTCTCTCTCTCTCTCTCTCTCTCTCTCTCTCTCTCTCTCTCTCTCTCTCTCTCCCTTTCCCTTTGTCCATCTATATATCACTCCATCCCTCCCTTTACCTTCTATATCTCTAACCCCTTCTGCATTCTCCTCTCTCCCATCTCTCCCTCCTCTCCCCCCTCTCCCCTCTCCCCCCTTTCCGCCGAACGGAGACCATCGGTCGGTCGCGGAGCGAGATAACCGACCGACCGACCGACTGACCGCCTACCCTCCCTCCCTCCCTCCCCCACCCTCCAGTCCGCTTGAGCCGGTTATCGGCACTGTGCCTTTGCCGCCTGCGGCACCCGCAAGACCATTGCCGCATTGCCACAGCTGTTTCCGCTTCTCTTGCGGTGTTGCGATTCCTCAAAGCTGCGGGAGGTGGGGGGATAGGGGGTTCCGGTGGCGTATTGGGTAGGCAGTCCAAACCGGGGAGAGAGGGGGGGGGCGTCGGCTTAAATCTTTCTCCCACTCGAGTAATAAATCACTGATGCCGTGGTTGGAAACACTGCATTGTCTGTCCAACTGGGGATCGATCTCGGGTCTTGGAACATTTGTAAGAGATTGGTGAAGGCATAGACACACACACACACACACACACACACACACACACACACACACACACACACACACACACACACACACACACACACACACACACACACACACACCTCGTGGCGCAGTGGTTAGAGTTCCTGGCTACCATTTTGGAGATCCGGGTTCGAATCCCGCCCAGGGCTGAAACTACTTCAGTATCGCTGCGCAGCGAGTCGTTACTCCAACTCGTGGGCGGGGAGTTGGGTGTGTGTGTGTGCGTGTAAGGTCACAACATTACTCATAGATCGGTCATATATGAGCTCTGAGCTCTCTTTCGAGAGGGAAAAGCTGTCGATCACGAGTCCAACACTTAATCCAGGACCATGGTGAATCTCTCTCTCTCTCTCTCACACACACACACACACACACACACACACACACACACACACACACACACACACACAAGCACATACACACACACGCACATACACACACACACGCACATACACACACACACACACACACACACACACACACACACACACACACACACACACAACCACATGGTGGACACTTGGTACAAACTGGACAATGAAATAGTGTGCGCAAAAATCATTCATGAATTTAAGAGTAAACTAGACACTGCGAGATACAAAGGCGGGACACCACGAAGGTAGCTCCCCTTCCTGCAAAATACAACTAGGTAAATACACACACACACACAGCCCGGGCTGTCGTTTCCACGCCACCCTTGGGCAAATTCCAGATGCAGGTCCTTCCTCGTTCTTGTCTTCCGGTTCAAGGAGGGTGGGGGTGAGGGGTGAGAGGTATATGGAGAGTTGTTTGCTTGGGAAATCCTACGATTCGAAAGTCTCTAATATTAGGACCCAAAGTACTGAAATTAAGAAACTTCCTGATAACGGGAGCAATTACTGGAATTCGGATAAGGATCTCCGAAAGGCATCGTTGTTGCGAATGTTGGAGAGATTTATGAATTGCGGGTTCTTCCTAATAGAGAGAAATATATATATATATATATATATATATATATATATATATATATATATATATATATATATATATGTGTGTGTGTGTGTGTGTGTGTGTGTGTGTGTGTGTGTGTGTGTGTGTGTGTGTGTGTTTTGGCTGTCTTCTCGTGGGTCCTCCATACATCTATATCTACCGCCTAGAGGTAAATCTAGATCTGAATAAAATCGCACGGTATCCTCTACCTCTAGGCTCGTAGACCCCCCTCTGGAACCTCTGTGGGTCTTCCAGGGACCCCCTATGGAACTTCTGTGGGTCTTCCAGGGACCCCCTCTGGAACCTCTGTGGGTCTTCGAGGGGCCCCCTCTAGAACCTCTGTGGGTCCTCCAGCGACCCCCTAAACAGCGAACCATTGCATCAGTTGAAAGTCGTATTTTCATGCAAAGGTGATGATGACTGCAAAGCACGCAATTATAACTTTCACACAATGGGCCGGGTTGCCAATGTCGGAAAATGGGCTCTTTGTTAATTGCGTCGACGTTTCGTCTTCGTGGCGCCAGTAGAGGAAGACAACGACGCTTACCTGCCAGTACGAGGTCCTCCCACCCTCCCTCCTCCACCCTCCCTCCTCCACCCTCAGGCTGAATAAAATCGGCTGACGGCAGCCAGGGGGGGAGTTTGTAAAAAGGGACATCTTAGCGGAGTAGGTGCGAGAGGGTCTATTGGTATTCCGGGGGAGTTGTGCTTGACGCTCCCAGACATCCCAGACGATGACCGGACCGACACCCGGCCCGCCCGGAATGTAGCTGAGTAGATGACGCCTCAATGAGCGCGCGCGCACACACACACACACACACACACACACACACACACACACACACACACACACACACACACACACACACACACACACACACACACACACACACACACACACACACACATTGTTACCCATAGATCGGGCCATATGTGAGTTCTCTTCCGGGAGGATAATAGCTGTCGATTACGTGTCTAACACATGATCCAAGAACGTGGTCTCACACACACACACACACACACCCACACACACACACACACACACACACACACACACACACACACATTTCCATTAAGTGAAAACATACAGGCTGGTTCAAAAGTCTTGAGCGTTAATGTTCCCCGGTCTCGCTCATAAACTACAGTGCGTGCCAAAAGTACCGCAAAACAATAAAGTTTTCATTATGCAAATACCAATTTAATGAGTGAACATTATACACATTCTTCCATGGGAGAAAATGTCTATCTAAACAAAAAGCTAGGAATAAAGTAAGGTAGTGGTCCAAAACTACTGACCCATGCGGTTGCCTCCTGTTGTGGACCCGCATGACGTCACTGCGCGGTGCTGTGCGGAGCGAGGCCGTACGGCGCAGCCGAGCGAGTGCGCCTGCGCGGGATGTGGGTTGGACGCTTTTATGACCGTGGGTCCTCCCGGCCAAGGTCTCCTCCATGTGGTCAGTCTTCCTTAAAGGTGTTTTGTGTAGCTTCGGGTCCTTGCCATAGGGATCTTGGCACGTTCTGTGGGTAATGATAAATAGTGTTGGACGGTGTAAATAGGGGTCTCTTTTCAACTGGGTGGGCCTCCGTGGTAGGAAGAAAACGGGACTCGGGTCCTTGTGGGTTGTGCACAAGTGTGGGCGGTCCGGGGTGGTCACTGGTGTTTTTTTTTCCGATGAAGCTCGTCAGGCTTATTTTTAGGAGTAAGGTTTCATCGTCATTTT
>NC_134787.1:20107582-20115082 GCF_046742065.1 Oratosquilla oratoria
TTTGATGATGGTGTTGTAAAGTTTACAATCGGTGCATTTTGCCAGCAATAATCTACGGGTGTGAGACTTGGAAACTGACGAAGGCGATGGAGACAAAGCTAAGGACTGCACAGAGAAGAATGGAGAGATCAGTGATAGGAATAACGCTGAGAGACCGAAAGAGAGCAAGTTGGGTGAGAGAGCAGACTGGAGTGAAATATATTGTGGAGGCGGTAAAAGAGAGGAAGTGAAATTGGGCCGGTAAATTAGCGCGAACGACTGACGAGCGATGGAGCAAGTTCGTTACTGAATGGACGCCGTGAGATGGGAAGCGTGGAAGAGGGAGACCAGACAGAAGATGGAGAGACGAAATAGAGAGGTTTGCAAGAAGGGTGTAGCAGAGGTTGGCGCGGTCGTGTGAATCCTGGAATGCTATGAAAGAGGCCTTTATTCAGCAGTGGACTCAGGATGGCTGATTGATGTTTATAGTGGTGGTGGTGGTAGTAGTGGCTGTGGTAATGCAGGTACTGGTATGAGTGGTGACGGTGATGTTGGTGTATGTATATATTAAAGGACACGGTATGTCTGTGTGGGCATGTGGATTTATGTAAAATAAATTCTACTATATTTAAGAGCAACTGGCAGCCTCAGATCGAAGAGAGGTTGGCAGTTTTACAATAATGGTATCGTAAAAAGGAGACAAAGAAGTTTGTGTGCGTGTGTGTACGTGTGTACGTGTGTACACTGAGGTGTCTTGGTTCACTGACGACCTTACCAGTCATAGACGCTCCTGTAGCAGTCAAAAGTCTCAAGAAGGCTTAACAGCCTCTTTCTCTCTCTCTCTCTCTCTCTCTCTCTCTCTCTCTCTCTCTCTCTCTCTCTCTCTCTATCTCTCTATCTATTTATCTCTCTCTATCTGTCTTTCTCCTTCCATGCTTCTCTCCCTCTCTCTCCTCCCTCTCTCCTCTCTCTCCTTCTGTCTCTCTTTCCCTCTCCCTCTCTCTCCCTCTTCCTCTCTCCTTCTCTATCACTCTCTTTCCCTCTCCCTCTATCTATCTCTATCTCTCTCTGACATCACAGTATGGGATTTTATTTTGTTTTATTATATATTGCTTGAAAAAATCTGAAAGCTTCCATTGTTGGGGGCCAATTTGTTGGAGTTTGAGGAGTGTTACGGGAGTTTCCAACTTAGAAAGCATCGATGGAGAGTGCGCGGATACTTTCCAGAGGATTCGCACGGGAGGGAGTCTGTGGGAGCCGGGGGAGGTTCCTTAGATGTGGCAACATGCGAAAAGCAAGTGCTTATGGAGTTACCTCCACCTAGAAGGCATGAGAGTTCTTCCCAAGAGGGTGTGAGAGGGCGAGTCACTTGAGGGTGAGCTCGCCCTCCAAAGTTTTTTCTTTTTTATTATTTTTTATTGATTGGTTTATTTTTCTTTTTTTTTATTCTTTTAAGAAAATAGGCCCACCGCCTCCTCCACCTTCTCCTCCTCCTACTCCTCTTCCTCCTCCTCTTCGAGGGGGAATATTACCCTCAAACTCGTATACTTACAAAACAATGCCCCTTTGAATTTGGCGAAGAAACGAAAACGCGAACCAAATGTCCAGATCGAGCGCGACATGACGTCACGGGCGTAACGGTCAACTGCACAGCGACGACAACAGCGCTAAAACACTGAAGATGGCAGTGCTCAGCGTCAATTGAATTAACGTAAGAGCGCTGGGCAAGGACAGCGAGGAGGCGAGACAGTCGTCGACCCGAGAAAGACGACGACAGGGGTAAACTGGTCCAAGGGCGAGCGAGTTAAGTTGACGTCATCATGATGTCATCCCCCCCCTCACCCCGTCTCACCCCTCACCCTCTCTGACGTGTTTCTTCATCAGCTAGAAGCGAGGGAGGAGAAGATTTGTGTTGATGTCATGGAATTATCCGACAATTTGTTGTGCAGTTCAGCAGCGTTTTGTGTAGTTCATGTTGAAATTATCAAATGTTTCCTGAAACTTACCGTCATTTGCCTTGGTTGTCCTTGCATATAGGGTTAATGTGATGCTTCAGGCATAGCCAGGCGTCCCATGGTGTAAGGGCTATGTATACTATGTATCAGGCTTGGGTTTACCGTTTTGTGTGTATGTGTGCGTGTGTGCGCGTGTCGCTCGCGATTTAGAAGTGGTTCTAGATTTGTAATTTTGTCAAATATCACCAACAAAGAGGTGGAGTAAGACGTGGTCAAGTGAAATATTTAAAGAAAAAAAAAAGATAGAATAAGAGGTAGAGAATATTAGTAAGACTAAAAATTAAAAATTATTCATAGTCACATTTAATTGGAGATGACACGCTAATCATATCGTTAGTGTGGTGAGGGGGGAGTGGGATTGGGAGTGGTCTGGGAATGGGGGAGTAGGACATGTTTGTAGGCTATCCGCTCGGGTTGAAATAATTGTTAGGTGTGTGTGTGCGTGTGCGTGTATGTGGGCAGGTATTAAAGGTGAAGCTGTCAGTTAGGCCTTAGCTGGGTGTAGTTATGTGTTGTAGTCTATTTTCACTTTTCTATGTTATATTTATGTGTAGACAGTGTGAGTGTGCACTCGTGTGTGTGTGTGTGTGTGTGTGTGTGTGTGTGTTTGTTGGGAAGGATATTTGAAACATCTTCACCGCCCCCCCTCCCCGACCACCCCTATGAGATGAACGAAATCACCTGACGACAGCAAGAGCAAAAGGAACAGTGTCACCAGTTATGGAAGGAGTACCTTGAGATGGACTTGCAAGGTAATGTCAATAAGATGAATAAAATCTACTGGCGGCAATCAAGGCTGAAAGGAAAAGTGGTGATAGTGTCTGTGGTGGTGTTGGATCAAGGGGGTTGTGTGTGGTGTAGTGACCGGTCTTGAGGAGGATTGGGAACAAACAGACAGACACAGTGTCAAGTGTCAGTTGCTCGGGGGGTCCACTTGTGGACAGTCAGACGGGTAAAGGACCTAACCTAATGGAGCCGTTCTTAACCTTCTTCAGTGGTCCTTAACCTTCTTCGGTCATGGCACTCGCTAAAGTTTCTGTCTACCATACCAAGTTCTCTTCAGAATTAACCTCGACTAGATTGCCAAATGGAGTTTAAATGATAAAAGCAACACTTTACCTGTGGTCTAGAACTATATTATCTAATCGTAGTTAATGATAAGAATTTAATGCCTGGTTATAGTTGATGTTCAGTAAGTTTTCAGCCACCTTGTTTTTTGCACACCTAGTAAGAGAACAGGTCGTGTATTGTTAGGAGAAGGTCCGTATCACTCAGACGGTCTTGTAGACACGCACCAGATCAGACAAGACCCACAAAGAGGCAGACGCTCAGGTGACTGAGTGCCATGCGTGACCTTTGACCTAGATTGCCCTGATGGTAAGGAAGGTTACTGGCACTGTCCGCCTGACCTCTTACGGCCATGGGCTTATGAAGTCACAGTCTTATTTATTTTATTTATTTATTTATTATTAACATACTCCTTGGCACAATCACACACATAAATCTTCATTATCATCACACTCCTTCGCTGTTACTATCACCATACACCAATGTCTAACACATATACAGGTTTATACATCGCGTGATCAGTAAACTTTGCCTTGCACCGTTAAACCCCATTTGCACCATGGACGTCATCACCGGCTCACACCAGAATCCCCACACAATGCACACCACACAACTGCATAACCATCAGCATCGTTAGATTTCATCACCATCACCACCACTATCATTATCACCACCACCTCCATTACTGTCACCACCCTCAGCCACACTACTAGTCATCACCACCATTCACCACCAGCATTAACAGTCAACCTCAGCCATTACCTCCATCATCACTTTCATCACCAGTCACCATCACCACTACCATCGCATCATCACCAGTCACTATCACCACCATCACCACCACCATCACCATCTCCGGTTTTCACCTCCATAAAATTCTGCCGTTGTCTGAAACGTACGAATTTGTGGAGGAAGTGGAGGCATGTGGAGGAGGTTTGAGGAGGTGGAGGAGGAGGATGGGGGAAGGAGGAGCGAGTCATTTGTGGATGGAAAGAAAAGCTGGTTTAAAGGCCAGGGCAGGATCTGCGAAATGTTTAAACCATTTGGCTACTGAATTGGGTGGGTGGGAGTGATACAGAACTGATTAAAATCGTCTGGCGGCAGAGTAGAAGTAAAACACACACACACACACCATTCCCTTTTGCTCAAGGGGAACAGTAACGGCCTGCAGTGTTAGTGAAGCTTCCAGTCCCTGAGCAAAGTTCGAGCTCGGTACCTGCGTCTCTGCAAACCCTCGACAATAACCACATCACTAAGTATGTGTGTGTGTGTGTGTGTGTGTGTGTGTGTGTGTGTGTGTGTGTGTGTGTGTGTGTGTGTGTGTGTGTGTGTATACACAGGTGTGCCTGTGTTAATGGGGATATAATCCAGGGGATTAGTGTGCCCTATGAGAGGCTGCCCCAAGGATTAACAAAAACAACTTATGGGAGAGAGAGAGAGAGAGAGAGAGAGAGAGAGAGAGAGAGAGGAAAGAAAAGAAAGAAAATAAAGGAGTGTTGGGGGAAGGGTAGAAATATGGTCGGGGGAGATTGTACCAAATTAATAGCAGGCTCTCTTCTCCCCCCCCCACACACAACCCTGCCCCCACCAATTGGGATCGTTGCAATTGGCAAATTGGGGGAGGATAGTGTAAGTTTGTGTGAATTTAGCTCCCTCTTTCACCCCACCCATTGTTTAGCGAAACATAGAATGAAAGAGTGCCATTTGGCACTCAAGTGCCAGGGTGCCATGAAGATGATGTAAATAGGCAGACAGCCAGAGAAAACACGAATAAATAGATAAATAAATAAATAAAGTGGGACCACTCGGCACGAAAGAGGTTAAGCGAGATTGATTGGGGGGGGGGAGAGCTGGTGAACTCGTTCTAGTCTGAGGTTATCCCCCCACCATCACCCACACTCCCACACTCCCCCACACCCATTTCACCTGAATAAAATCGTCTGGCGTCTATATAAATGAAAATAATGAAGATTGGTATGGGGGTACAAGCAAGTGAAGTAGGCCAATTTACCTACTTCCCTACTTACCTGTCTGCTTGTCTTCCTACCTTAACCTACTTACCTATCTACGAGTCCAAGAGTAGATTGCAACTCGTACCAAACCCACCCACAATGCTTCAAAGGAGGCGGAGGTGGAGGAAGGGTAGGGAGGAGGAGGAGGAGGAGGAGCAGGTCCGGGACCTCGCACTTGAAGGCATCATGACTCAACGGACTCTTCTCATGGTCTCCTTCTTCACCTCCTCCTCCTCCTCCTCCTCCTCCTCCTCCTCCTCCTCCTCCTCCTCCTCCTCCTCAACCACCTCCACCTCTCCGTCCACCTCCACCTCTCCGTCCACCTCATCGTTCTCATCCTTCAGCCTCCACTCCAGTTTCCACTCCCCCTCGCCTGCCTCCACCTCTCCTCCCCTTCCCCTTCATCCACTTCCTCCTCCCCTCTTCCCCCTCCCCTCTTCCCCCACCACTCCTTCTCTTCCTCCTCCTCCATCTTCCCTTTTATTTCGTCCTCTTCCTCCTCCATCTTCCCTTTTACTTCGTCCTCTTCCTCCTCTTCCACCTCTTCTTCCTCTTCCTCCTCTTCCTCCTCCTCTTTCTCTTCCTCCTCTTCCTCTTTGTCCTGATCCTCCTCCTCCTTTCCTTTTACTTAGTCCTCTTCCTCTTCTTCCACCTCTTCCTCCTCTTTCTTTTCCTCCTCCTCCTCCTCCTTTCCTTTTACTTAGTCCCCTTCCTCTTCTTCCACCTCTTCCTCTTCCTCCTCTTTCTCTTCCTCCTCCTCCTCCTCCTCCTCCATCGCAGGGCGTCTCGCTTCGAGAGCGCAATAACCAACCAATCCATTGTTTTCAAAGTTTAACACAAAATCTCTAAAGTTAAGCCTTTCGCCTGTGGAAGGGCACGCAGGTGCACACACACACACACACACACACACACACACACACACACACACACACACACACACACAGAGAGAGAGAGAGAGAGAGAGAGAGAGAGAGAGAGAGAGAGAGAGAGAGAGAGAGAGAGAGAGAGAGAGCACCGGTTGATATGCTGATGAGTACCTGGCTCGAAACTAGGCCGCTCCCCTCCCTCTCCGTCCACATACTCCACCTCCCCTCCACATACGGTCATGGTCTCCACATAACGCAGTCGTACCTCCAGACGCGCTTTCTCACTTAGGCATCTTTGTTCATTTTGTAGATTTTTCTGCGCCCTGTAGATAAACACTCGTTCTTATCTACTGTACTCTCATCCTTATCTACCCATGTACACTTATGAACGCTACATGCAGTGTTACACACACACAGACACGCGCACACACACACACACACACACACACACACACACTGCGCTGCGAGTCGTTACTCCAACTCGTGGGCGGGGAATTGTGTGTGTGTGTGTGTTCGTGTAAGGTCACAACATTACCCATAGACTGATCATATATGATGTCTGAGCTCTCTTCCGGGAGGGAAAAATCTGTCGATCACGAGTCCAACACGTGATCCAAGACCATGGTGAATCACACACACGCGCACATACACAAGTGATGATCCTCTAAACTAACAAAAAAATGAAAAAAGTGAAGAAAAAAGAGGAAATGAATTATGAAAAAGGCAAAATGTCACCACGTCAAAAATTGTTGCAAGATAAACGACCGCCCAGCAAATCCCAGCTCACACATGAAAAAAGGAAAAAAAAAAAGAGAGAAAAAAATTTGAATGTACACAGAGGTGTCTGCCCTCGTGCAGACTGGTCATTTGGCACCCTTTGGCACACTCTCATGGTGCCAGGTGGAGGTGAGGGGGGAGGGGAGGGGCTGTCGAGCAGAACCTCGAGAGGAAAGAGAGGAGAACCCCGTGACAGCGTCGGCATGTCGGCTCGAGTTTTACTTCGACGGGAACATGTCGGAACAAGTTTTATTTTTTTTTTTCTCTCCCCTTCCCCGTTTTCTCTCTCTGCTCGGCTCCTGAGGGGTGGGGGGAGGGGGTGGGGGGATTTTGTGGACCAAATATAGTGTGTACGGGGAGCTGTTGAGTCCCACAGGTATCAGCCTCCACGCGGTGTAATGCCATCGTGCAGTGCCTAGATGGCAGCACGTGGGATAGGGTGCGGCCCTTATGTACTGTACGAGGCTGTATATTTTTTTCGCGTTTTATTTTTTCGCGTTTTCTTCTTCTTCTTCGCATTCTTCTTCGCATTCCTCTTTTTCTTCTCCTCCTCCTTCTTCTTCTTCTTCTTCATCTTTTTCTTCCTCTTCTTCACGACAGCAGCATCGCATTTGTTCATAGAAAAGGGTTCATCAGAATTTTTTTTATCTCGTGGTAATTCTGAGCTCCATGAAATCATGTAGTGAAGAGCCAGAACAGAATGATCAAGCGTGCCAATTTTGGCACCACTGTCATATGGGGTCAATGAGATCCCACTCGACCTCAACCCCAACCCTCGTCGGA